>NW_026126638.1:10742500-11157500 GCF_943737965.1 Phodopus roborovskii | reverse complement strand
CAAAATAAAAAATGGTTGTTGATACATGAGAATAACACCTTGGGTTGTCTTCTAGTACACACACACACACACACACACACACACACACACACACACACAGAGAGAGAGAGAGAGAGAGAGAGAGAGAGAGAGAGAGAGAGAGAGAGAATAAAAACAAAAAGCACAATGTTGTACTTCTTCAATATTCAGCGTACAATTGTATTGGAGCAAAACTTCCCTTCCATAGTGCCGATGCTTGCTAACTTGTTCATGTGTAAACCACATAACTTTGGTTTTAGCCTTCCATCACGTTCACACTTTCAGGGCTGCTCATAGCTCCAGTCACCTTTACATTGTTTTCTAGAAATTTTCCAATGCTGTGAGAGTCGATGTTGCTAAATCATGCTAATTGGCATCAGAATTGGTGGTAAAAAATTACTTTCTCAAGAGTGATAATCATCAGTAAGACTCTCTATAGGAATGACAAGAAACTGCTGGATGATAAGCTGTTTATTAAATAACTGTTTTCTATAAAATGCTTTCAGTTAATGTCTCATTGATTTACATACTCAGTCATAAGATGATCCCCCCCAAACATTTCTATGTTTTCTCCAATACTATTACTAATTACTAAGTGAAATTACTTTGTGAAAATTTTTCTTTTGGCCTTTTATATGACTTCTTGTTAACATATCATTTTTTGGATAGAAAATGTCTATAATAATCACGTGGACACATGGGATGTAATCAAACTTTTCCTTGGCCAAATTTCACTCTAACATTTCAATGATTTTGTGGGCTTACACTGGGAACCTTTAGTGAATGATTGTTTTAGGACCCTGGGATCGCTTGGTAACCCTTGGCTCTTACCTGAACTAGCTGTGGGAGATACTCGAACAGTTCATCAGTCAAGAGGTTGTCTAATTGTTGAACAGCCGCTTCTCGAATGTCTTGGTCTGGAAAACTGACATGTGGGTGATATGACTATAGAGTTGGAGTTGACTGAAAGTTGTAAATTATACACACACATACACAAATACACACACACACCATCTGGGAAAGATGAAGAATTCCACCCTTAGTACATAATGTCCTATAATCATCTCTAATCCAATTACGATAATCAGCATTCCTTTCTTTTCATGTTCTACAATATAGAATCTATACTTTCACATGCTCTGCAACAGAATGCCCTATTGACTAGACTTTTCATGTGGGTTAGGTCCCATCCCTGTCATCACTCTTAGCTATAAAATATAGGTTATGAGAGATTTAAAATAAATCTCTCCTGAAAGGGCCTGAACAGCCTTGCTTCTTATTTAGCTATATATTTGTTCCAGAAATTATTACCCTCTAGAGATCTGGTCATTTGTATAATTAAAAATGCTACCTAATATTTCAAAGTGTTTTTGGCCAAATGTTAATGAAAACCAGACATGGAAAGTACTTTATGATGAATGGACAAATGTAACTTAATAAGGGTGAATCTTAGTGGACTGGGAAACCCTTGAACCCTATAGTAAGATTTAATATCCCTTAGACAGCTAGCCAGTACCAGATTTTGAATTTAATTTGTGAAGGTGCTTAGCTTCTGAAATCACCTTCCCCCCAATTTTATTCTTCAATGGACTTTTAGTGTTGCCATCATCTTGCATCATCCAAAGATTACACTCTATTATCTCAAAGTTACTGGAAGTGTCTGGAAGTCACCTGCACACACTACTTTAAACGTTCTGACTAGCAGAGTGACATGCATATAGACTCAGCCAGATTTGGTAAGACTACTTATTTTTAAAGGGAGAAGCCTTCAAAAATATATTAACAGATGTAGTTTAACTTGAAGAGACACCTTATGGCATTGAAAAATAAAGTAATGACCGATAATTGAAGAAAATACTGCATTCCTTTCGTAGGGAAGTAACAATATTATATAGTCAGTCAGGGTGCTGAAGATCGGCTTCCTATGGTGTGGAAGTTAGAAAACTTCACTCTTTACTGTAAAGTCTGCTCTTTTCTTTTCCCTTTCTTTCTTTCTTTCTTTCTTTCTTTCTTTCTTTCTTTCTTTCTTTTTTAGGATATTAGGTTACTGAAAGGTGAAATGAATGTTATGCAACTAGAATCAAGTAAAAAAAAAAAGGGGGGGGGCATTATCCAGTAACCCTAACTGTCCTTGAGAGCAGTTTGGAGTGGGAGCCAAGTGTTTCTTCTAAATTTACAGTGTGTTCGAATTGCAACTCATATCTCACTTCTAACCATTCACTTGAAACAAGTATTCTGATAAACAAATCCACACCCAGCCCTGTTTCCTCTTCCCCTGTAAAGACTCTAACCACGAGAGGTGATGAGAAGTATGGTCAAGACCCACCAACAAAATATTTCTGAGGCCAGAGGATCTCAGTACACCACACAGGAACACAATGAAAATGCAAGGGTGGAAGGCTGGCTCATTTCAGCGTGTTAAGACTAGATTTTTCTGCCTACGTTCAGTGGAGTCTAATTTACTGTTCTCAATTACTAAACCATTTGTCTAAAGCCTGTCACTATCAAGGTGAGTTTGAGGATAGTCTGAAGCCTCAGAGGGAATAATGATAAACGCTGAAGGTGTCTTGAATCAGTGTACTCATTTCTTGCCGGCCTGTCTCCTCTGGTTGATATGGATGAAAGTATAAAACATATGAAAAAGTATGAAACATTTTCAACAGAACAAAACTCTGGCGGACACTATATATTGTGCCTTAAGTTTCATACACTAGGTCTCAAAATTCATGGATATGTCCCCAGTGCCTCTGGAATTGTGGTGACTACTTATGTGCTTGGCCATTATCTAAGCTAACCCTGTTATCTTTCTCCTTAGATCAGTCCACTTCTAGAGTACCCTCTTCTCCTTATAAAGCCTCAAATTCCGAAGTCAGCTAGAGTAGCAGAACTGGTGGGCTCCGGGTTCAGTGAGAGACTCTATTCCAAGAGTAAACCAGTGTTGGGGGGGGGAGACACCGGACAGTGACCTCTGGCCTGCATACGTGCATACACAGGCTACTGTACCTGCTTAAACCTGTTCACATAAAGATGTACACACACACACACACACACACACACACACACACACACACACGCACACACCCCACACCCCAAACCCTTTTGAATGTGAATACCCCTAGTAACAATTTCTTTGTTCTCCAATGATATTGACTTATTTACTTCTGGTTACTTGGGGCTGGTTAATAAGGACTAAGAATTATAATTTTTAAAAATGTGCTGGAAGCCTTGCTCCAGATGGGTTTGATGACCTGGGGTGTGTAAATTCGGTGCCATAAAGAAATTGTGGCTACCTGTTGTTCAAGCAAGTGGCCCTGAATATCCTGGGGTATCTTTATAGTTTTAATGGTTTGCACGAATAGTTTTACAATCAGTTTTGCTTCCTACATTTCTATGAATAGTTACAATAATTATCAATTTGTTCTTTGCCTCTCCCCCTTTATTCCCCAACCCTCCCACCAGTAGCCATTACCTTTTTTTTTTTTTTAAATCTATAATCTATATCTCTACCGTTAGAAGCATAAGCAGTCTTGCAAGCTACAAAAGAACCATTCTAACTAGGCATACCTAAGCAGTTACAGAGTTATGCAAAGTAAGAGACACTTTTGTCTCCATTAATATTTACATCAGGTTCTCTGTACTACTTTATCCCCTCTGGGGATATACCAGGTTTTCTCATTTATTCTGTAGGCAACATAAGCTGGAAACTTACTCTTAATAGTTGACACTGTTTAACCCTTCTCCTTATGTCTGTCTCTCTTAACTTCTTGGGGCATTGGCACAATTATTGGAAATGAGGGATCCTTTCTCATTCTTCATTTGGTTTACCTTGATTCCTTGATCCTAGTCTGTACCCATTAACTCCTAATATCATCTATCTGGTAATGCTTCTTTACAACTCTTACAAGTGAAATCATTCTTTGCAGAACAGTTATGCAAATATGTAATATTAAACTTTATGACCTCCTGTGAATCATTCAGTATGACCAACATAGTGAAAAATAGAATGAGTAAGATACACACTTCCAGGGCCATGGCAAGAATCACGCAGTGAACTGTCAACAGGTCTTTGCCAAGTGGATCAGGGTCTCCATGGCCTTACCACAAGGAGAGCCATTCTCGCTGCTCTCAGGACTTGCTCCCCAAGAAGACACATGGATCTTGCCAAAAAACAAACAAACAAACAAACAAACAAAAAACAGTCTTCCCTTTCCTCGGTGAGGGACACAATAGACCGAGGGTAATGTTTACTGCACCTTCTATTATTATTATCCCTAGGATTTAGCAGCATGCTCCCTGTATTGTAGGTGATTTGTCAAAATGCATTGATGATGAAGAAAACAGCGCTGGAAATCATACTATAGAGACAGACGGCTTCTCGCTGTGCACCCAGATAATTTAAATTGGTTGCAGCAGGTTTAATTCCACAAATATCACCTACATAAATTTCATACCTTTTTCTTGTCTCTCAGTCAAAGGGGGGGGGGAACAAAACATAAATCTGAAGATAATGGAAAAGGACATGTTCTAATGTCCTCAGGAAGAAGAAAACAAAATCTATTCATGTTTGTATAGTGAAGCGGAAAGGGAAAATAACACATGCAGATGCCGGGAAGCATGTTTTGTATTTCGATGAAGAGGGATGTCTCATATTCATTACCTTTGCTTGGAGTTCATAAAAAAAATTGGAAGTGAAATTGGGACAAACCACATGATATCTTGGGATATGACTAAGAACTCACTTGACATTTAAGTGTATCCAAACATCGCTTGCATCTGACTATTTTCGGAAGAGTAGGCCACCTTAGGAGATGTTTGTGGTGTTGTTGACATTCTTAAAACAAGGGCTCTTTCACACAATGCTGGGAGTACAGGACATGTATTAAAATGAAACAGACAAAAATGCTTTTAAGTCATGCTTATTTTTGATGTAGTAATTTAACATTTGGGAATCAATCCTAAGGGTATAATAGGAAATGTACATGAAAACAAGTTTATTCAAAACATTGGAAATATTATATTTGTCTAAAACTAAATAAATTCAATACAGTATAATCACTTGGTATATTGTATGTAGGCACCAAGCAAAACAATAGAGTTTTTGATGATCTGAAAGTGCTTTATAGTAGTATAATACTGTTTTTTAGTAGACAAAGTAATCTGTTTAAGACATTTCCATATATACATATAATATATTTGGATTGTGCATGTTTTTTCTTTGTTACTGCTTTTAACACATATCCTTTTCTTTGAAAAAAAAATAGTATGTATTGCTCCATTGCTTTTAATAAAAAGGTAGAAGATATCAAAATTATTTCTTTAAATACTTTAAGGGAAGTTTCACACACAACCTTGATTTTCTAACCTAGCCATAGTTTTTTCAAACCTACTAAAAATAATACATTTTAAGGAATATTCATCCTGATAATTAATGAAAATATGTGAATAATTATGGATTTATTACAAGAGTGTGAAGAAACATCAAATATTGGGCTTTTTAAGAAGGAATCTCATCGTGTGTGTGTGAGGGGGAGGAAATTAGCATTCTATTTGTTAGTTAATTTGGAATAGTATTCTGGCATAATAGGTCTCTGGACAATGTATGCATGTTTTTTCATGGTCCCTGAAGTCAGGTGTGGATCAATCAACAAACATGTTCTGCAAATCCTGGCATTTCTTCCTTCCGATGTCTGAAATTATTTAAACTTTCTATAGGGATTTAGCTGCCGGCATTTCCTGATCAGTAGCTTGTTCCTCAATGAGGAGAGGGTTACCCAAATGGGGTCTGACTTTGACTTGATATTTACAGACCAAAATGTCATATGTAGCAGAAGACGCCTGCAACCTATTTGAAATTTTCCACAACCCAGGTTATACTGAATTTCTGAATGATTTGATTTATTCATACACACGCATAATCCTTGCTAGTCTGGAGCTGGGAAGTCTCTTAGGTTATCATAGCACCCCAGAGGCCGCCCATCGTTGCAGGAATGGACATGTATGCTTAAGGTGTGGTTCTTCACAAACGCACTACTGGGAGACTCATCAGGCAGACACATCCCATCTTTATAATTAATCACAAAATGGATCCTCAGAATTTAATAGATGGAAATCTGGTTTGAATTATAAAGACCCAGATCTATGGCATGCTGCTGTTCGTCTGGAACAAGAGGGCATTACAGAAGGAAGAGGTTATTTCAGCTGACAGAGAGGAAGCCCACAATGGTGGCTGAGGCGTGGCGACAGGACCGTGGAACAGTAAGCTGAAAGATCACGTCTGAATCTCACAGGGTGTTGGTGGCAAGAGGAGAATGCAAGTTGGGGTGAGTGAGGCTACAGATCGTCAAAGCCTGCCCGGTGTCACACTTCCTCTAGCCAGGCCACACACCAGAAAGGCTCCATACCTTCCCAAATAGTGCCACTAAATAGAACTCAAGCTTTCAAACACCCCGGACCGCAGAGGACCCTGCTCACATAAAGCACCACAGGAAGTGTCTGAAGCGGGAGTTGGAACCGAACCATCACTCCACATGAGGAGTCAGCACGTAATTGACCTCTGAACGAAGCTACAGTGGTTTCTCTGGTACTTGCTGAAAGATTAGAACATCAGCAAACCCCTGTGACGTGACTGCTAAGAAATGGCCCGAAAATCAAACATGATCCTCTGCCCAGTGAGACCACAGAGGAAGTGCTCCGGGACTAATGCTTTGGAGGCCAATGGAGAGAGAGTTAGGGCCACACGGTGGACTGGAAACACAAGGAATTCAGTATCACGCGAGTTCAGGATGGACGCTTTCCAGAGTTATTCTAACAAAACATCTAGACCTTATTGTGCTAACAATGTAGAATGAATCCAGTGGGCTTAAGGTTAAGCAGAAGGTTCCGGTGCAGTGACAATGGTCACACAAAGGGACCGAACAGGACCAGGTGGCGGCAAGAGCAGACCGGTACTCAAGACATGTTCGTGACTGCACGTCTCCAATTTTGAGTCTCAGGATACTTTACATTCTTAAAAATTATTGAAGGTTTCAAGAAGCACTTTTAGTAAATTATGTTTTTCAATAGCTATAGTAGAAGTAAAATTGGGATATTTAAAATAGTTACCAACTTATTAAAATTACATTAATATTCTCATTCCCAGTTAGCACACACACTGTAGTTCTACCAAAAATAGTCATTTAAAGAAATCAAAAGTATTTAGTCAGGAAAGTGGTAATTGTTTTATATTTTGCATGATATTCAAAGTGTAGCTTAGTGGAAGACATCTGGTCCTATTTTCTTTATTACATAAAATCCATTGCAATATTGGGAGTCCTATAACTTGGGAAATGTCACTTCTCACTTCATGAGTTTGATAAAAGTCATTTTCAAATTACTATAACAACAGTTTTGGTCTTGCGGCAGGTCTGCTGACATCGGTCCTCTCTTGGATAACCTCTGATGTGCAGGATAGCTTAGCCTGTATGATTGTTATGGGTCCACAAGGAAAGCAGTCAGCACCTCTGGTTTGTTTCTCAGACAGCAGGACATGGGTTTGCTAATTTCCCAGGTTGTGGTGGAACATTAGTTTAATGGTGCAAAGTTGTGTTGCATTTGCTTAATCCTGTGAAGCTATGCTACTTGGCCTGTCTAAATTGTCCTAATAAAGAGCCAAATTGCCAATAACTAGACAGGAGAGAGACAGGCAGGGCTGCCAGGCAACAAGAATAAATAGTAGAAGAATAAATAGTTGAGGAAAGACGGGAGAAGCCAGAAAAGGAGAAGGAGGATAGATACCAGGGGCTGGCAGCCACATAGCCAACCATGGAGTAAGAAGGAAAAAAAAAAAAAAAAAAAAAAAAGATATAGAAAAACGAAGAAAGGCAAAAAACCCTGAGGCAAAATGTAGTTAAGGAGAAGCTGGATAATTTAAGCTAGAAAAGCAGACTAGAAACAAGTCAAGCTAAGGCTGGGCATTCATAAGTAAAATAATGTATTCATTTGGGAGCTGGGTGGCGAGCCCTCAAAGAGTAAAACTGAAACAAAACAAACAATAGAAAAACTACCCTGGGTGGCTCTGAGTGATCCAGCCAATACTCTGACCTGGGAATAGTTATTCTCTCCCTCCCCAAACCTTTCTTCCTCAGCAGCCTGTGAGAATATGACAGGGACTCTCTCAGGCCACCTTCAACAGAGCTCATGAACTCATGAAATGATTCTTCCATGGAAAATACATCTTTTAAATTTTCCACTTGACTTTTATTTTGTAATTTCTATTTTTATTGTTATCCACATTCTTGTCTTTACCTTTCCCCTTCCTTTCTAGCTCATGATATGACACAGAGAAAATATTTTGCTCAAACTTTTAAAGCACTGTTTCAAAGCTGAATACAACACAACAGATATCAACCTTTAAAAGAAAAAGCAACTTCAAGTCAACCAAAAAGCAAAGAAATCTGAGATCAAATTTAAGCGTAAAAGAAATGTCAAGCCTTCAGTGTACACAGCATGAATTCATGGAGAATGCCACAAGGCTATTCACAGTTAAAAGCTCCAGTGCCAGGCTAGAATTAGAAAATCGTCAGAAGGAAACAGTGTTTTTCCAATAGGTTTTGAGTCTGATGACACACATGGCATCAGCTTGAAAGAGAAATGCCAATATAAATATCTGTGTGCTCTGTTTCTAACAGGAAAAGCGATAAGATCTGGCAGGCTTTTTTAAAAATATTATTCCAGAAAAATGATGAATGGGGGGGTTCTTTAAGGTGATTGAGACCCTCTACATATTGAAGAATTAATGTCCCTTCAAGGCATTTTCCTGCATTTATGGAATATCAGAACCCAGGACGATTTGGAGAGCAGGTGTGATCTCCTCATGTTGTCCTGGAAGACTTTGAGTTTCAGAGTTGCAGCAGTTTCCCTGAGGACATCTGTCAGCATGGAAACCAGAACCCAAAACTCAGAGACCTTGAATGGCATCACTATGCTTCCAGGAAAGCCTTCTGATCATCGGTCTAGAAAATTAATGTGTCCACACATAAAATCAAATAACTAGCTTGGAGCTGTTATTTATTTATTATACTTGAAGTGGAACAATGTTGACATGCAATAGTATTTAATTTGAATGAGAAACATTCCCCATGGAACTGGTCCCCAGCTGTGCATTCTCTCTCTCTCTCTCTCTCTCTCTCTCTCCCCCCCCCCCCCGTTCATGTGTGTAGACGAAGATGTGATCGGCCAGCTTCCTGCTTCTGCCACCATATCATGCTTCCCTAGCCACGATGGACTCTCTATCCCATAAGCTAAAACAAACGTTTTCCTCCTTAAGTTATTTGGTCATGGTACTTTACCATAGCAACAGAAAAGTTACTAATACGAATAGCAAGCATTATAATTTATCTAATTGGACTGGAGCACTGGGATAGCCATGAACCAAAGGCTTAAATAAAAAGTTGGGAACTAATTAACTACATTGTCCTCATGCAAAATGGATAGATTGCAAACATTCTCAGCACAACATGATAATAAGTCAAACACATTAACTAGCTTAATTTAATCTTTCTATAAAATAAGACCATCAAAAGGGTCACAGGGCACCTCATGAACTTGTAGGTCTTTTATAGATTAACTAAGAAGGAAAATTTAAAGTACTAGAGAAACAAGAATTTTTCTTCCTGTGCTCAGTGGTGTTTTTTTTTTTTTTTTTTTTTTTTTTTTTTTTTTTTAATTCCATTGCTCTGCTTAAGGCCTGACTCCATTTACTGTGTCTCTAAAGCGGTTCTTTGTAATGATGCTCTAACCCCTTCCTGGTTCCCTCTGATCACTCGGCTGCTTGTCCCCTTCTGTCCCCTGGCCTTTCTTTGTGTTGCTCACACAAAGCTGCTCTGTCACCTATCTCCTAAACATCAGTTTGTTTGGTTTGTAAAAGTCTCTTCTACTTCTGTGGCTTCCATTACTGTCTAAAGATCTTAAGGCTGTTATTCTTTGAGGTTTATTTTCTCTGCAAAGCCTCAGATCTCTGAACTGAACTACATACCAGGCAGGTCCGAGGATCTCATGTTAAGGCTTTATTCGATAAGCAAAACCCTCCAACTTATGCTGCTCGAATCTGCTGTTCCTTTTATGGCCGGTGTCTTAGTCCACAATAGGATTTTCATGCACTTAATCTAAGCTTGGGTTCTTTATTATCTCTCCTCTCTTTGTGGCTTTCTTAAGAAACATCCCCCCAGTCCACTCCGTGGACCTCTGCTGCTGCCAAGACTAAGCCAAGAAGAATTTTGCAAGGGGACTATTGCTAAGCCTGACATCCAGCTGCCATCCCCTATTTAAAATGAATTCTTCACACAGCTGTAGAATTATTCTTTTTAAATACAAGTCTGTTCACAAAATTCCAGGGACTGTTGTAGTAAGCCCATATTTCCTACCTGGATCACAAGGCCCCACATAGACTTCCTTAGGCCAACACTTTCATTCTGTGCAAACTCTATTAGGATAAATCATTTTACTTCCCTCTGAACCCTCATTGCCCTGCACATGGTACCGTTCTTGAAGAAATCGTTGCAACACTTAGAGTTAGGACTCAGGTGCACTGTGAACATTTCCTTGCTTTCTTTGGCATAATTTGCTCTCCCTCCTTTGGGCTCTTGGAGAACTCATTACTCACTTCAGTTAAGTCTAACAGAACACTTCCTGTGGTGGCCTATAGTGCTAACCTTTCCTTGCAAACTGTGTGGTCTTCTTAGCAACACTCACTGTGGCTTATTTTTCCTCTTTGATTAAGTGCATAGCACATATGTTTGCTCAACAACCCATAGCTCAATTAGGCATCTAAAAAAAATGGAAGTTTTAATTGTCTGAGTATTGAGAATTCTCTTCTTCCTACTTACAATGCTAGGCAAGAGTGACTTCAGAAGAAATTTACCTGTACAATAAACAAGAGAGTGACTTGGTGCACGTATTTTGGTGATGTCTCCTTCCAAGGGAATTGGTTAGGAAACTAAGGTATGGCTTATTTAATATTGCTTTTCTTCCTAAAAAAACAACCGTTTTACATTGTGTACCAGAAACCGGATTTGGCGCCCTATAAGACTTTTATTTCAGTTTCTGTTGTAGTTCTCTGAATTTCCTTTTAAAAATAAATCTGATCTTTAAAAACGACTCTTCATTGCTTCTGTAACTTATTTGCTGTTATCCACTCACTCATCAGGGTTCAGAAAACCAGAGCCCAGCCCTAGCCCTAGCCCAGGTTTTAGCTCTTATTCCTTCCCCAGTTGAAGGTCGGTCACCCAACAAGCACTCTGCTGTCACTCAGTGGTGGAAATGTGAACACCCAGCGACCCTTTCTAGGTGTAGTAAGCATCAGCATATCCCTTGCTTGCTTAGAATAAACACAAATGATGAGGAGAGTCTTCGGGGCCGAACCAAACAAAGAGCGGTGTTAAAATCTTTCAAACTCAAACTAGAGCCAACCGGTTCTCAGGAGGTTAAACCACCACCACAGATGCTTCAGAGAAGGGCAGAGAGGAAAATGGAACTGCGAAGAAGGAACTCATGTAATGAGCACACACTGTTCTCAGAAAAGTCCGCTTTTGAATTTAGAGTTGCGGATAAGCTCGACTCTGGAAACAGCTTGTTCTCAAGTATTTTAACAGTTCAGTTAGACTGAGAGTTGGGAGTCGCAGGATGCTCACAATGGAAACTCGCCAGCCTTGCCAGTGGCGTTATCTGGTGCCTGATAAGGAGCCCAGAAGCCTGCAGTCAGAGCATGATCCCCCAGGACCCCAGAATGCAGCTTAATAAGCAGGTCTCTGCTTTGACAGCGTCCTGCTCATCTCTGACTATTAAATCTGATGATCCCGGAGAACACTGCTGAGTGAACGGAAATCATTTATGTGCGATAATATAGCCCTCGCTCTTCACCACTGGGAGAGAAAAGGATAGAGTGTTTAAGCAGTACTGAGACTTGAATATCTCCAAATGATCCCCAAAGATTTCCTCAGACCCAAAAGCACCAGAGAAACAGCTGGTAGTGAGATTCAGGACCAAAGCTAGGTCCTCTGTAAGAGCAGAACAGGCTTTTTTTTTGTTTTGTTTTGTTTTAAATTAACAATGGGATATTGGTGGCTCACTCCTTTAATCCCAGTCCCAGCACTCAAGAGGCAGAGGCAGGTGGATCTCTGTGAGTTCGAGGCCAGCCTGGAATACAGAGCCCAAGTTCCAAAACAGGCTCCGAAGCAATACAGAAAAACCCTCTCTCTCTCTCTCTCTCTCTCTCTCTCTCTCTCTCTCTATATATATATATATATATATATATATATATATATATTTCATTTATTTATTTGTTTCATTATTTGTTTTTAATTTATTCTTCTCTCTTATATTACATCCTAACAGCAGTTTCGCCTCCCTTCCCCCACCCACCTACCGCACTGAACTGTTTTTTCTTCCGGATCCACCCCTCTTGTACCTCCCCTCAGAAAGGAGCAGGTCTCCCAGGGTCATCAACTCAATACAGCATAACAAACTACAATAAGACCAGGTACATACATTTTCACATCAAGAATGGACGAGGCGACCCGGTAGGATGAAAAGGACACCAAGGGCAGGCAACAGAGTCAGAGACACCCCAGACCCCACAGTTAGAAATCACAAGAACACCAAGCTGCACAGCCATAACTTGTGTGCGGAAGACCTGTATGAGGCCCATGCAGCTCCCTGATCTCTGTGAGCCCACATGGGTCCAGGTCAGTTGATTCTGTGTGCCATGTTCCTGTGGTACCCTTGACCCCTCTGCTTCCTCCAGTCCTTACTCCCCATCCTCCACAGGACTCTGCAGCTGTGCCTAATTATTCCGCAATATAGGCTTTTAAGTAGCAAAGCTCAAATTTTAACACTTGGCTGGTGGTGCTGTTTGGGAGGTTGCAGAATCTAATTACTGTGGGCAGTCACTGTGGGCAGGATTTGAGGCTTTGAAGCCTGCCCTTACTTTTCTGTTCTTTCTCTGCTTCTTAATGGCCAGGTCAAACTCAAATTCCTTCAGGCCTCGCCTTCCCCTCCCATGACTATTCTGTTGCTCTGGAACTGTAAACCAAAATAGTCCTTCTCGCCTAAGTTGCTTTTTGTTGGGAATGTCCAACAGGAAGGCCATTAATACAGCAGGAGGCTGTAAAGCTGAAGTCCAGGGGGCAGGCTCTTTCTGTACCAGTGCCTACATTTAATTCTCAGGCCTTCAGTGTACCAGGTCATAGGGTGTGAACCTCCGTGTTCACACATGTAAAATTAGAAAAATAACAATGTTTACTTCTTAGACTTCTTATTGTGGGCATTGAAGAAGATAATGCTAATGATTACTAAATTACAAATTTGGTCTCTACACTAAAAATTAGAGTCAAGTAGATTTTCAAGACCTGTTTAGGCAGAGAAGATATAGGATAAACTTTTAGGCATCAGAGAATATAGAAATCAATCCAGTAAAATATCTCATTTTAAAGCCAGTAATCAGAATTACTAATTTTTTTTCCTGAGAAGATCTCTAGGACAATATCCCATGCACTTTTTGAAAAGCAGTGACATTTAAAGTCATGAGATAGTGTGTAAACCAAGGTGACTCTTAATGAAACCAGCCTGTTTGGAAGACTTAGAAAGTTATCCCAAAAGTCAAACTCCAAAATCTTCCATAGCATTTCTGGTTAAAGTATTTTTTAACAGAGTCGTTCTACGTAGGTTAAGACTGACCTAGTACTCTGCAGGCTAGACTTTCATAGATGGCAATCTTCCTGCTTCAGATTCCCAAGCGCTAGGACTAAGGTGTGTGTGCCAGCACACCTATTTTATATTGGTGAAAGTTTAAAGCTGTGTTTTTCTTTAAAGTATTTTTTAAAATTTGTGTGTTTGTGTGTGTGCACATGTGTATGTGCACTTGTGTGTGCACTTGTGTGTGTGTTTGTGTGTGCACTTGTGTGTGTGTTTGTGTGTGTGCACATGTGTATGTGCACTTGTATGTGTCTACTTGTGTGTGTGCACATATGTGTGCACTTGTGTGTACACTTGTGTGTTTGTGTGTGTGCACATGTGTGTATGTGTGTTTGTGTGTGTGCACATGTGTGTGTGCACTTGTGTGTGTGGTGTGTGCACTTGTGTGTGTGTGTGTGGTGTGCACTTATGTGTGTGTATACGTGTGTGTGTGTGTGTGTGTGTGTGGTGTGACTGTGTGTAACTGCTACCTCATGCACATGGAGGTCAGAGAACAACTTTCAGGAGTCACTCCTCTTCTACCACCTTTACATGGATTCCAGCTGTCAAATTTGTTCAGTTTATCAGATTTGATGGCAAGCATTTTTATACACTGAGCCATCATGATGGTCTGAAAAACTGTTTTTCAAACTATAATTTAAATGTAATTTAATTTGTGTAGTTACAACTGCATTCAGATCACACACACACACACACACACACACACACACACACACACACACACACCTGCCCTGACTCTGCATCACCACTGACGGGCTTCCTTTGTTAGATTTGTTCATTTTGCACAGCTCATACAAACGTGAGGGTGTAACTCATGGTCTTTGGTTGGTGGCTTCTTTCATTTAGAATGCTGTTTTCAAATTTGCCCAAGTTGTTACCTATGTTAGTATTATTCTTTTCTTATGACATTACACAAAGCACCTTTCATTTATTTATTGGTGGACACTTGGGTTGCTTGTACATTTTTATGTATTTTGTGGTCTGTGACGCTCTCAATAGTTATGTAGGGGTTTTGAGTGGGCGTAAGTTTTGCTAGTCTTGGGTATAAAATTAACAATGGGATTACTGGGTCATACTGTACTTCAGTGTTTACCTGTAAAGAACTGTCGAGCTGGGCTCTGCATATGTCTACACCTGTCTCACATCTCCGCTTCACAACGAGGTTCTGCTTTCTCTACATCTTCTTTGATGCTTTACACTTTTTGATTATTGTCAGTTCTGGTGACAGAAGCATCTGTGATTTCCTGGTTTCCTTTCTGTGTTTTCCCAATAGCCAATAATACCAAATTAAGTGTCTTTTCATGTACTTATTGAATATCTGTATAGTTTTCTTGAAGATGTGTTTGTCAGATCTGTCACTCATTTTAAAGGTGGGTTACTTACCTTTTTCGGTTGCTCTACTTTTAGTCTGCATATATTTCACATACAATTACCTTACTAAGTAGAAGATGTGTCGATGTTTTCTTCTCCTCTGTAAGTTGCTATTGTCAGGCTTTGAACCAATTTTCTGTTCATTAGTCAATGTGGGGATGATGGGGGGAATAATTGTGCTGTTGTTTTAAGTCGTCAGCAAAAAAGTGACTAGAATTTCGCCAGGTGATGATTGAGCTTTGTCTCGTTTTATATTTTAGTGAGAAGTAGAGGCGAAGACTGTGGTGCAGGCATTTTATTTATGAGGTTAGACCTCACTGTTCATGCCAGGCTGGCGCTGACTTGACAGCAATTCTCCTGCCTCAGATACCCAACTGTTTTTCTGTAAGAGAAACTGGACTCCTCACTTAAGTTACTACAACCATTAATTGGGCTTTATCTTTAGTGTGAAGATACAATTAAAGACTAAAGTGTTTGAAAGTTATGTGCACAGTTTGCATTTATCCAGAAATAATATCCATAGCTACTGAAATTGGAAACCAAATAGCTGTGTAATTAATTGCATATGTTTTCCAGTGGTCCCTAGCACATATCAACATGCATTTTGCTATGTTAAGTCTTACCTGGAAGTCAAAAGACCAAGTGCTTCCAATGGGTGAGAAAATGTCCACCTTCTCAAGATGGCATGCATTTCAGAAACTGTTCCTTCATCCCATCCAGGGGCGCTACCCAAAACCAGAGGAAGGGAGGAGTTTTCATTATCGCAGTAGAACCGATAAAACCACAGGTATCTTCTCTTCTCCCCAGAAAGTCTGAAAATACAGATTGAAAATTAGTTTTTGAGCATTGTTTTAAATGTAAATGCACAGAACAAAACCTTCTGTGTGTTTTTTTGTTTTTGTTTTTTTTGTTTTTGTTTTTTTTTTTTTTTTTTTTTTTTTTTTTTTTGTATTTTGGTTTATATTGGAAAACTGGTCCTCTATCATGAAGCAGTCTGATAGTTTATTCTATCAGCTTATTTTCTGCCGAAAATAAGTGTATTCTTTGCTGAAAACATAAAAACCACCTGCATTTTGTGGCATTCACATTTTTTCTACCCTCTTATCATTGCTTTAAAAATATTTCATTTTTGTGGGCAAAGCATCTGTCTCATCCAGGGCAGGTCACATGTGTCTTGTAACTCAATCTGAGGGGAAGTCTTATTTCCCTGTTCTTCCCTTACAAAAAATCAGTAGAGAGGCAAGTGGGTATGTGAAGGAAAGGCATCACCTAACTTCTCAGAGCTGTTCCACCAGAGTCCCAAGTTAGCCAAATTTCCACCACAGTTAGCTCTTTGCCTAACTTCACAAAGATCTCGGCTGGTCCCTGGGTGACAGAGTTCAATGAAATTTGGCGTGAACACATCCCTGATAACACTTTCTTACTTGATCCACCTGAATAAGAGACCTAACTTCTGGGTCGTTTATCATAATGCTCTCAGCCCAACGAACTTGTTCAGAGAACAGTACCCTAAGAGGACATCTGTTACATGACCATTTCTTTGTCCACCTTTGACCTTTGCCTTGCCCAAACAATAATCCATCTTATCTTGAATCAGCCAAAACTTCTGAGGAGAGTATGAGAAATATTAGATGATCGGAGAGGCAGAAGTCCCTGTCACCTGTGATGAAATCATTGACATGTCCAGATGACTTTTATAACAGGCCTATATTCTTTTGTTTGTTACTGTTTTCCCCATCAGTATTAAGACCGTGGGATGTGTTGCTCTGGTTAACTTTCTTCTGTAGCCCTGAGTGGTGCCTTTCCCCCATGCTGCTTCTCAGGAAGCAGAATTTACATAAAAGAAAACAGAGAATCAGTTCAATGAATTTTGACAAATGAATTTGCCAACTAGCAACTTCATTCCTGTCAATGTACAAAACCATTCTTTTTCCATGTTGCCAGAGGCAAGCACGGGGTTGATTTCCTTCACTCTGGATTAATATAATCCTTTATTTATGGCTACTTTCACTCAAAAATGATTTTGAAATTATCTGTATTGTTGAGTGTGTCCATAGTCCATTCTCTATAATTAGTGGCTATTATTCTCTTGTGTGAATACAATACAATTTCCTTATGTAATCTTTTCTTTGGTGGCCATGAGTTATTTCCTTTTTTGAGAGGCATTATAAATCAAAGTGCCGGGAATACACACATGGAAGCTTTTTAATGGTTGTATTTTCTTCCTCTGCAGATAAGTCACTTGTGTACATGTGAAAGGGAAGAGTCAATTTCCAGAGGTGCCTGTACGGTTTCACATTCTTACATGGAGATTGTGAGACTTTCCATTGAACCACATTCTTGACAATTATTAATTGATTTTGTGTCTTTTATTGGTGCTATACTTTCTAATTGCTGATAATGGTTCCAAGTTTCCATTTACTTCATTTACTTATTGTATAGATATATATACTTTTTTATGCTGTGTCTCCTAGATTTCACAAGATATCTGAATGGATTATTTAGGTTTATTTGTATTTTTACCTGTACTGAAACAACAGTTTCATTATATAAATGTTTTGGACACATTTTCCCAGAATATCTTTCATATTTAGATCTTAATTAATGTTTTTGATAAACAGTTTTAAACTTTAGTCAAACTCTATTTTTCTCTATCTGTCCATCTGTCTGTCCCCCCTTTCTCTGTTTCTCTCTCTCTCTTTCTGTCTATCCTAACATCCATTCTAAGAAAGCCTTTTCATCCTACATTTCACATTTAGAAGATTTAGAAGATCCATCTTAGTTTTCATCTTATTCTTCCTCCCTACTATTCTTAGTTGCCTTCTACTCCACAAGAGTAGCCATTGCAGCCAATTCTCTCTTCAGTAATCATCTTGTTATCTTTGTAAAACACACATTGACCTTATAAGTGGTCCAGGTCACGGGTTCTGCCATGAATGCTGCTGCTCTCCCTATTTGTTTAAGTCATTGTCATCTTTTACAATAATTTCTGAATGCACATGAGATCAGAGGCTGGGGATTCCTAACTTATTTTCCCAGTTCTTTCTACTATTTATATGTGTGGAATAACTTTAAAAATTGGATTTGTGAAGCTTTCCTATTTTTCCTTAGTGCTACTATATTGAAATCATTGTCTGCTTCTTAAATCTCTGAATTTATTTAAATTAACTATCACTCCAATGTAGCCTATAGCTATATTATCTGGATAATCAATTTTTTTTTATAAATTGACTACATGCTAGATAATATCCAAGATCATTTTCTAGTTAACAACCATTAGGCATTAGGCATACTATACTGATGAGAACATCGTCCTATCTCTTTGGTATTGCATGAATCAGTTTATCAGTATGTCCCGCTGGAGTGTTAATTACAGGTAATCTAGTCTGATCCTTCTGGGATCTCATGTTATGATACATTAGGTCAGGTTTAGAACAGTGCATGTCCATAGATATTCTACAGTAGACTTACTGCTAGTATGCATCTTTTTGGTTCATTTATCAAACATCTGGTATGTGTTTATGGTCAGAATTTCTGTTCTTCGGTTTTGCTCAACTTCTAAAGTCTAATCTTCTGTCTCCTTGCAGGGCATGGAAGGATGCCTGGTCATAAATAGTAACTAAATGCTCCAGTGCAGATGCCCTAGACTTCCTATCATCCTTCTGCCAATGTTGCATTCTGAAGTTTCTGGCTATGTTATTATCATGAGTCTCTGATCTCCACCCTTTCCTGTTAAAATAACAAGACTACACAGTGTTCTTTGCAAAAAATTCTTCATCTCAATGCTTATAGAAATTCATGTCTGAAAACAGAATTGCATCCTGTGAATTTTGCTTGTGTTAAAATTCTTTAAGTCCCCAGGAACCATCTGGTCTCAGGTATAAGTCATGCAGAAGCAGACTAATTTCAAAATGAATTTTTTTTTAGATATTTTATCCTTCAGCTTCCCATATAGGGGACATGGTTGACATGAAGCTACTACTTTCTTTTCTGTTTTTGCAATTAGCACAAGAACCTTTGCAATGGATCTTGAGTCTGAATTTCCTGACTCTGATTACATGAGGCTAATTTGAAAGAAGAGATAATTAACTCAGCCAGTAAATGATAAAGCATTAAGTGATTTAAGTCACCAAACTAAATGCTATTTGGAAACTCCACACACTGAAGGCTGTGATCCATCTGTTCCTACAGTCCAGAGTGAGTCTATGCGGCACATGAATAATTATATTTAAGTGAAACAGAAGGGAATGTTGTTTCATTAATGTATGCAATTAACATAAACATAATCTGAAGCAGAAAGACAAGTAGAATTCAAATGGGATCGTTAATTAACTGTTAACATGTATGTCTTAATGAATTTTTATGTGTATGTCTGTGTGAGTCTATGGTGTGTGTGTGTGTGTGTGTGTGTGTGTGTGTATGCATGCGCGCGCGCGTGCGCACAAACATGTGCGTGCTCACATGCCTGTGTGCTCATGGGAACCAGAAGAGGGTTTTGGATTTCCTGGAGCTAGCGGTATTTGAAGTTGTAAGCACCCTGACACATACACATACACAGGTGCTGGGAACTGAACTCAGAAAGAGAGTGATTGTTGAGTCCCAAATGAATCATCTTTATCAACCACCCACTACCGCCTGACTCAGGGAGCATCAGTGGGAAGAAATTAAAACATCTAAGACTTAGGGACAGAGAGCCAAGTTGTGGAATGCTGTTTCCTGGATTTCACATGGCTGTTGCACTCCTGAATTCAAAGCAGCCATGGAGCTAGTGAAAAACCTTAACATTGATGGTGGAGATTCCATACCACATCCCCACTGAGGATCAATTAGCCCTGCACATTTACTGGGGGTGTGACTCATTCCTTTCTGAGACTGCAGCTATTGATAAGTTTCCAGGGCTCTAGTGTCTGGTTCCCATATTCATGGACACAGGGTCAGCACTGGTAAGACTTAGTGGATGTATGTATGTATGTATGTATGTATGTATACACACACAAACACACACACAGGAGAACATGTTAGGGGTTTTGAGAGAGCTGGAAGAGGTGGAAATGATCCAATTTCTTTATACGTTTAAATTCTCAAAATAAAAGTTATAATTCAAAAACATTAAAAGTAAAATTAAACACCACATACTTGGGGTCCATTAAAAAGCACAAACACCTGAAATTTAAATGAATATATCTAGTTAGAAGGTCTGATCCTTTTGCTTTAAGATGTTTAAAACTTTGTAATATCATCACCTTTTTATTTTAAAATCTCTTGTTTTATAGCAACACATTGAACACTGTTCTTATGTGGCACACTTTTTAAATGTAGAACTCTTGTGGTTTTTCATGTGGTGCAGTGACAACCACATGAAAAGAGATTGTCAGTGTTTGTGTTTTGAGGACCATGAGACTCCTCCATCATCTTTAAGTCCTAAAGACAGCTTTGCAGGGTGGATGCTGTATAAGGATGCCTCAGTCTTTATAGGCCACACATTATATAGGAAAAACGAGTGGCTAGGATTGGGAACATAACAATAAGTAAAACACAACAAAACCGGGATTGGTAATTCTTGTTCTCCTCGTTCTAGAAAAGGAGTGATAAGAGTTAAGTGTGAATGAGATTGGTGACAACAGAGTAGCAATTGTGGCTGCAGACAGGAAGATATTTCATTAGGTGAGTGGTCAACCAAGGCCCCTTGTGAGAGATGGCATTTGAGAGACAGCTTAAAAGGGCAATGTGATCCACTCATGTAAAGAATTTAAGAAAGAGTAATTCAGAAAACTAAACACCCAATCGGAGTTTCAGGGCTGGAGAGCGAGCACCACAGGGAAGCCTGTGAAGGAGAATTACATCACCAGTTTGAAGCGAATGAAACCATCGGTGGTGTGGGCTGAAACTAGAGCAGGACTCAACATTGGCCACAGCTGAACTGGACGTTCATGTTTGGGCTCCTCCAGTGATCAACTTAAACCCTGGCCTTCTCCATTGACATTTCTTGGCTTCTCAGGGGCCACATTTCCAAATTCTAATCAGTGTCTTGCATTTTGAACTGTGGATATATGTTTCTCCCAAATCTAGCCTCTACTCCCAAAGTCCATTGCTCCCGTCTTGCAAAACTCCCAAAGCCTTGCCTAGAAACCCACATTAGCTCCCTGCTTGCTTTTTGGACTATTGTTTTCATTTATTCTTTAATTCATTCTTAAATTTGTGTTTACAGGGATCACATTAAAACTATAACTCAGACTAACGTGATATGTACTCACTCATATATGGATTTCAGATATAGATGTGGATAACTAGCCTAAAATCCATACTGCCAGAGAAGCTAGGAAACAAGGAGGACTCTAAGAGAGACATATGTGGTCCCTCACAGAAGGGGAAAGGCACAAGACCTCATGAGCAAATTGGAAGCAGGCACTGTGGGGTGGGAAATGGGTGGTGGGAAAGAGTTAGGAGAAAGAGAAGGGGAGAAGAGGAGGGGAGAGGAAGACATGAGGGAACAGGAAATTGAGTCTGGGGAAGAATAGAAAAAAGAAGAAAAGAGATACCATAATAGAGGGAGCCATTATAGGTTTAAAGAGAAATCTCACACTAGGGAAATGTCCAGAGATCCACAAGGATGACCCCAACTAACAATCTAAGCAATAGTGGAGAGGCTACCTTAAATGCCCTTCCCTGATGATGAGATTGATGACTACCTTATATGCCATCCTAGAGCCCTCATCCAGTAGCTGATGGAAGCAGAAGTAGACATCCACAGTTAACACTAGCTGAACTCCTGGAATCCAATTGCAGAGAGGGAGAAGTGATGAGCAAAGGGGTAAAGACCAGGCTGGAGAAACCCACAGAAACAGCTGATCTGAACAAGGAGGACCTCATGGACCCCAGACTGATAGCTGGGAAACCAGTATAAGACCAACCCAGATCCCCCGAATGTGAATCTCAGTTAGGAGCCCTGGGCAGTCAGTCTAAGGGACCTCTGACAATGGAACCAGGATGTATCCCTAGTGCAGGAACATATTTCAGGAGCCAATTCCTCATGGAGGGATACTGCTTTAGCTTAGAGACATGAGAGAAGGCATAGGCCCTCCCCTGAATGATTTGACAGACTTTGATGATCTCTCATAGAAGGCCTTATGCTCCCTGGGGAGTGGGTGGGGGATGGGATGGGGGATGGAATGGGGGGATTTCTTGGGAGGGTTAGGAGAAAAAATAAAGAAAAAAAATTTATAACTCCTCTGTTTAAATTATATTTTTTCTTGACATAAGATGTTCTGTGTTATACATAGTATCACAATGTGGTCCAAGCTACGTATAAGTATATACGGATGCATATATGCATGTGTGTACAACTTCCTGAGTTTGTGCTTTTGCCTTATTTATGAATTAGCACAGTTGATAAGCTGTGGCTCAGATATTACCAGGCAGCAAGCATAAACGCCAGTAATTATTTTGTAGTTCCAACAAAATTTAGAGAATTGCTGGTTAACCCAATGTAAAAATTCCTTACTAGCTGACCTAGTGTTTATTAGAGATGATTTATTTCTGTTCTTTTAAATATCTGCCATGATAATTAAATTCCAACTTCCCTTCTTTCTAAAACAGTTTCCTAGAATGTATTGAGTGATAGCTGAGCAATGTTTTCCCCCCCTCTGAGATGTGATGCTGTCTACCTCATCAGTCTGCCTTTAGTACTTTGAATTGAATTATTTCTAATGCCATACCGTTCCTTAATCTAAAGGTAAAGTTGCTAAAACCCCATCAGACATCTCTGTAAATGAGGCAAAACCACTTCATAGTTTGTCCATGTTAACCGATCGTCTAGCATCGGTTGCCTCAGGGTAAGAGGACTGCACGCAACCGCGGGAGCCCTCTCGGAAGATATGGGTGTTTGCAGTGTGGCTGATTAGAGCATGAGAACACAGAGAATCATTCTCAGGCCTGGCTCACTCACAGCAAGGGAGTCTGCTTCTGGGAAAGTCTGGCAATGTGTTTTAAACACTCTCTTGGTGGTTCTTCAGCGTCGGTTCCGATCTCCTCAGAATCGGGATTAATATACTCCCACCCGGCAGCTGGAAAGTCAATCTGAAACAAAGAAGTGGTTTTCTGTGTACTACACATAGCATGCAAATAACATTTATCATTTCATAATATTTACTTTGGATTTGTAGAAATGAAAGAAAACAGTAATTTCTATTTTGTGCTTTTCATTGTTTTAACATAATTTTAAGAAGAATCATTAGAGCTTGGAGCTGCTGTCTAATAAGCCGGCATCAGTTACCTGCGGTGTTGTGGCGTAAGGATAACAATCTATGAAATTTCCACAAAGTTATGTGTTTCTTTTCCATGGGAGTTTAAGAACCTTTCTTTTCTATACCTCACCTTTCTGGTGTCTGTCATCAAGTGAAGAGACCCTGAATATTAGCCCCGTGCTGGTTTCCTAGCTTAGTCACCAGGAGGAGCTGCAGGAAACAGTACTGGGTAAGTGCAATGCCTCTTTCTCTGGAAGATGGGTGAAACTAGAGATTCTCACAATACGTTAAGGAAGTCAGTCTCGGGAGGGCAAACATGCTTTCTCTCAGAACGTGTTGTGTGTGCTTGGAAGGGTTGAGGAGACAACGATAGGCAGATCTCTGGGTTAGGGGTGCACATTGACTAGCCAGCCTAGCCCAGTTGGTGAGGTCCAGGGCAGTGAGAAACGTATCTCAAGAATCAAGGTGAGAGGCTCCGGAGAAACGAGGTCGAGTTGACCCCTGGCTTTTACATGCATGTGCACACATACGCTCCTGCACACATGCACACAGCCTGATAGAGTCGTTCCAATGAATCACATGCATGTGCAAGCAACAAGATGAGGACCCCTAGGAAAAGGCAAGCAGAAGTCTGCCCGTGCGTTTCCACTCTGAATTAGCACCCGCTTCCCTTGTCTGCTGCTTCCGTTCACTTCCCCAGTCTTGGGATCTGGAGAACAATTCTCTGTGACTCCTCACACCCCTTTCCTAGTTGGGTGGCTGCCCTGTGGCATTTGCCATTCACATCGTAAGGACGCACAGAGGTCAAAACAGGAGGCTAATGATTTATTTAATGCCTTGATGTTTTCTGTTAGAGAGCTGAGACTATGCATTTCCCCAATGCCAGCCTGATGTCTTTCCCTCCGACCCACACCTATTTCCTGACATAACACTGGTTCTAGGACCTGCTTTTAAGCTTTTATTTATTTATTTATTTATTTATTTATTTATTTATTTATTTATTTTTACCATCTCTGAATCTTGTGTGTATGTGGGTTCATGCATGTGAGGGTTCATATGTGTATGCATGTGGAGGCTAACATACAAGGCCACGTGCCATTTCTCAAGCACTACCCAGAAATTATGTTGAGGCGAGGTCCGCCACTAGCCTGGAATCCACCAATTCAATTAAACAGACTGGCCACTGAAGTCCCAAGGATCTACCTTCTCATTGCCCAAGCACTCTAGATTGCAAGCTTATGGCACAGAGTCAGCCATTTTTTCACGTGGATTCTGGGTACAGATGTCAGTTCTCATACAAGCACTTTTCAAGTAGAGTCAGCCCCTAAAATTCCTTCTCGAACCAATTTCTTACTTTACAATATAGCAGAAAGCCTGACATGTGGTGCTTCGGATTCTTAAATTAGGGGGCTTAAAGGTATCCTTATTGGTTCTTCAGCAACAAGCTATCCACTTTATCAAAATGGAAGGGCACTTTAAAACTAAAGTGTGCTAACTCCTACTTGCTAAGCATGAGAATATTTATGAGGTTTACGGTAGATTTCCATACTGGATTTCCATACGTGCTGTTACAACACAGCACGTGCCAGTCGGTCCGGCACATCCGGACCTGGCACACCTGTTTCTTGGCATCAAGCTGGTGGGTACTGTTACTCAGTGGTTCCTGGAAGGGCTTTCTCTGCCCTGAAGTGAAGTCACATTTTTGTAGAATTCATTCTTTTCTGTCTTCAACATCTTTTTGTGCATATTTCTAAACCTTACCCCTTACACCCCCTTACCTCATAGCTGTAAGCTGGGACTCTATGATTGTTATCTTCAACATGATGATAAGTAGAAGGCAATTTTGGTCCCAGAGTACATTTGACAACATCTGGGGGCAGTTTTTGACTTCCAGAACTGGGAAGTGGATACTTATACTGGTTAGAAATCTGCTAGGCTGCTGAGCATCCTACCATGCACAGGGATGGAACCACAAAGAAGTAGCTAGTCCAAAATGCTACCAAGACGGAGAAACTGTGTTCTGGAGGATGCTGCCCAGCTTCCGTAGAGATGGAAAGTCCACGCCCCTGAATCTCTACATAGCACTGCATCTGTGTTGCTGATCTCTAGTCAATATGGCTAGATGGACCCCAGACATGAGCAAATGAGGTGCTGCCAGAAGCGTGAACCAAAGCTGTAATCATTGAACACTTTTCTTTCACCATCACAAATCACAGAGAGTAGAGATGCATTAAGACAAAAAGGTACAAAAAATACTCTCTTCCGACCCAGTCACTGAAGAAAGACGCCAGTAGAAGATATTTTAGTGATGTGTGACAATGCAAAAATCACCTGTAAGGTACTGGGTTAATAATATACAACAGTGTCATTTTAGACAATAGGAAGAAGGATTGGATACATTTAAGGAGATTGTTGATAACAAGACTTCTCTGCCATCCTTCAGGATGATGAAGAAATGCATTGTATCACTATTATATAAGCTGACAGAAAAACGGCTTAGAGAGTACTGGGCATTAAACAAAAGATACAGAAGACATCCAGATCTAGGCTAGGCTGAAGGAAGGGAACATGTATAATGTGTGACCCTGGAAGAAATTGTTTCTGTAACTGGTCACCTCATTGCCTAACAACCTGCATATTTTGTGTGCAAGTTGAATCTCATAGCTTGACACTTACCTGCAGGGTCAGTGGGGAAGGCTGGCTCCCATCCCATACTCCCGGAGCTATCATTTCTATGGGAGGCTCACTCTGGAATGTCATGCTGAATAGTCTAGACCCCAGCATAGACTTTCTGAAAAAGATAACACGTACAGACAGACAGGAGTCACTTTATAAGAGGAAAGCTATGCATGTCTGCACATGCTTATTCTGGGATGGAAAGCTGCACTTATTTCTGTAGCTTCATTCAGTAGCTAGAGGAGAAATAAAGTATCCCACAAGTCCAGACACTGATTAAGAGCTCACTGCTAACTTGGCAAATGCAAGGGCATTTTCAAAGACACTGCTTTTTTCCCATGTGTGGCTATTTTTACAGTAGTTCCTAGCAGGCATGTGTTAGTGACTGCTATCAATGGTGATGACTAAGTGGAATTAGGCGTTTCAGATTTGCACTCTGGACTTTGGGGTGCCTGAACTCAGGACGGATAGTAGCTCTTCAAAGGGTATTTTTCTCCCTCCCCATGGAGTAACTAATTTCCTTGGGCATTTAAAGATTCTAAATTTATAGGAAGACAATATTTAAATTAGCACAGCATATGAGCTGCAGAATCAAAATAGTTGTAGGACTTCACAAGAGAAATGTTCTTTTATATATAAATAGAAAGAATTTTTCATGTTCAGAATCCTTAAAAATCGGTTGTAAATTATCATAGTAAATGAGAAAGCATACAGGAAATGCTTTTAACCAGGGAGGAAACCACAAAGGTTTCCAATGGCTGCAATAACATCTAAATCCACAGATCTTTGTACAAAAATAATTAAGTGGTACCTGTGTACAAATTAGAATATTGGTACCATATTCCAACCATTAACTAAGAATAGTCTTTGATTTCAACATACCAAACCAGAAAATAGGCTATTTGACAAAAATAAATGTAAGCTTATTATAAATCATCTTTGGTACCAACCAATTCAGGAATTGGCAGAAAAACTCAGATGGTTCTTGGTGGCTGAGATAACCTACCTCAGGCCAATCCAGTACCCCTAGCTATACTGGGAGATCCCTAAGGAGCTGTACTATCCAAGAGCTTCTGACAGACCAAGTAGCTACAAGCTTTGAAGGTGACTGTGGTCTGGGGTGGGGGTCAGAGGTAGCAGACTACAGGATCTTTGTAGTTTTTCCTTTCCTGTCTAACCCTGTTTGCACTTTCATCTTGTTAGGAAGAGAGGCAGCATGTAAGAAAGCTATTTAAGTGACTAGGCATTTTTATCCAAAAGAGATTTCATACTTCAACCAGCCAGTACTTGGCTGTAAGTGGAGAGGCTTTTGCCCTCATTACTTGCAGGATAGAGCTCATGAGAAGTTAGTTGTATTTTTACACCTGCATTTGAAAAATGTGTTATATTTGTGATTTTACTGTACTATTATGTCTTTGCCACATTTAAAGCAAAACACATTTGATGTGTCTGAGCTGGTTTCTATCCATCAAGAAAGAATCTAAGGATGTCTGTGCTTTCTGACCTTAGCTTGATTATATTGGAAGAGTCTTCTCAGCCTCTACTCTCTGGCACAGGATGCAGAATGAAGTCAGAACTCTTGCTGTAGAAGTGGGGCATGCAGAGCTCAGGAAAGGGGGCATAAAGAATATGAAAGTCCAGATGGACAGTGGAGGGTAATGGTATACAAACTTTAATGATGGGAGATGTCATTCTGTAAATATTTCCCTTATTGATTAATGAATAAAGCCCTGTTGGCCAATAGGAAAGCAAGGTAGGCTGGACTAGGAAACAAGGAGGATTCTGAGAGAAGAGAGGAGGTACAAGATGTACAGACTTGAGAGAGAAAAGGTCAGGACCATCTCTCTGGTAAGATAGACCACGTGGAAACACTTACATTTATAGAAATTGGTTAATATTTAAAACAAAGCTAGCCAATAAGAAACAATAGTAACAGGCCAACAGTTTTATATCTAATACAGCATCTCTGCGTGTTATTTGGGGCTGACACAGCTGTGGGACCAGGCTGGTGGGAAAACTGCTTGTAACAACATGGCGTCTGCAATGTGGGTACTAAGAACTTCCACTTAAAACTTAACAAAAGCTTAAGAAAGGATTTTAAAAACAAAATAATAGAGACAAAGAAGTCTTCTTGGTAGCGGCATTTTTTTTTTCTTTTTTCTTTTTTCTTTTTCCTTTTTTTTTGGGGGGGGGGTTTGGTTTGGGCTCTGTTTTGTTAGAGACCAGCAGAGATTTGCATGGATCCTTTAAGGGAGTTTTCCTGACTCAGCATAAGCAGCAAACCCTGTTAACAACTGAACGGTGTGTGCAAGAGTTGGCAATGGCAGTGACCACATCTCCATGCCAGCAGCATGATGCTTGATGGCAGCATAGACCAAGGCGGTGAGCATAGCTCTCAGTGCTGATGGTAAATGTACCCCCGCCATCTTGGATAGACTAAAACAGCTGTGGCTTTCATTTAGCAATGTTTACCAGATAGTCTCGTGGCCAGAAAAAGATAAAGATTTACAGTAAAGACAGATTCGGATAAAGAAAAACCTCTAAAGGTTTACAGTATGTTTTAAGGCTTGGGAGATAAAAAGAAACAGGATAAACTGGTTTGAAAAAAATAGAAAGACAGTATATGGGCGTGGTGGCACAGGCCTTTAATTTCAGCACTTTGAAGACAGAGGTGAGCAGATCTCTGTGATTTCTAAGTGAACTTGGTGTGTAGAGTGAATTCCAGGGCATCCAAAGTTACAGAGAAAACCTGTCTCAATAAATGAAAAAACAGATGTAAAAGAAAAAGAGTAATAAAAAAAAAAACACATAAAAAATAAAAAATACACAGAGAGTCTGGATACTGTATGCTATTGTGTTGTCTTTGAATTGCTTAGTGGCTAAAGAAGGAACAATTGTTACAATACATTTGATTATCAATGCTGCTGAATTAATTTATATATTTTAAAAACGCTTTGACTTCAAAATTTAAGTGTAAGGACAGGTTACTTGAGAAAAGAATTTCTGCACAGAAAATGAAAAGCTGTGGATTCCTTCCAGACTAACAAGGTTTGATCAAGCAAGTCCCCCTGAAGCAGTGTCCCAGGTGATTCAACATTCTAAACAGCTGGGACAAGGCAGCCTTGCAGACCACTATAGCCAGGATTTCTGTTTCTTCTTAGGATCCCCAAGACAGCGCCCCCTACCAGCATGAAGCAGTTTGGAAAGAATGATGCCCAAAATCCCCAAATACTGTTTATATTTGTTTCCACTTATATGGGGTTGGTTATAAATAGTTATAAATGATCACAACCAATCTCTTTTTCTGTGGTAAGAAGGGGATTATGGTATAGAAATGAATACTTTGTTTTGGAATGGATTTTCATTTATTGATACAAACTTAAGGTCAATTTTGTGATAAGTATATTTCTCTTCCTGTTTAGGTATTGCATTTATATAGCTCATTTTAAAATGTAATATATAATTTAGTTCAAATTATAGATAGTTACCTAATAGTCAAAACTTATAGTTAAGTTAGTTAGGATTTCTAGACACACAGAGATATATTTTAAATGGATAGGCATTCTTCAAACTTTTCAAAAGACCTACAAAATATGGCATTTAAAATGGTTTAGGGTTTTTCTTGACAGTGAGACACTGCTGCTCTGGCAATACCAGCTGCTTCATAAAGGAAGATGGACATCTAAGTAACTCCTTATGGAGTTCACTTCCAATATGGCAAGACTAGCCATTTGGGCAAGATACTGCTCTCATCTGGACTGTTTGACTTTATGCTGTGTAAACTGGACATGCAGGACCCACAGAAAAGTGACTGCTGAAACAAGATGGACATTGCTGTAGGGTTCCTGCTTCATGGAAGAGTCTGCCAGACAGTCTGCAGGACACAGAGAAAAGTGACTGATAAACTGCCAACACAGGTGGGACAGTTTGAAATATTCTGCTTTGCTGAGGAGTCTGCCAGACACACTATGGCCTATGGGCTGAAGATGGAACATTACAGAAGAACTTCAGGTGACTGACCAGGTAGCAAGATGTCTCTGTCATTTCTAGAGTTTATATATTGTCCTTCTGTGGTCTTTGATGGCGGTGAAGACAGATAGTTATAGTTAGTTTCACTTAATTAGGATTAAGTTACATATAAGACTTTAGACTCACAAAGATAGGGCAGATGATGGAATATTTTCTTTAAATCTTGCTAATTGTTAGTGGACTAAATATTGTTAACAATAGTTCTTATTTGTCAACTGTTTTTAAAATATATTTTACTATGTTAAAATTAAAACCCTTTTTTTATTTAGACAGAAAAGAGGAGATGATGGGAGATGTCATTCTGTAAATATGTTTTTCTTATTGGTTAATGAATAAATCTCTGTTGGCCAGTAGGAAAGCAATTGGACTTGGAGACAAGTGGGATTCTTGGAGGAGAGAGGAGGGTCAAGATGTAGTGACTTGAGAGAGTAGAGGTGGGATCCTCTCTCTGGTAAGATAAGACTATGTGGAAACACATTAATAGAAATTTGTTAATATTTAAGACAGCTAGGCAATAAGAAATACTAGTAACAGGTCAACAGCTCTATATCTAATAGTGTCTCTGTGTGTTATTTGGGGCTGACATGGCTCAGGGATCAGGCTGGTGGGGAAATTGCTTATAACACTTGAATGTCTTTTGAGGGTCCAAAAATGTGTGGCATTGTTTTGGAGATGATTGTTTGCTTATCCTTAAGGAGCTTATTTTCATGTAATAGACTGGAATAAACAACATGTCTGGAAAATGATTAGTAGAAATGAGGAATACAAAACATATCTGAAGAGTATTAGTGGCTTCAGGAGATGGGGACTTTCCCTAGAATTTCACTGGCCATGAGAGCACTAGGAATTAGACCTGACTAGTCACTGAGGATGTTGTTATGTTGATCCATTTGGAAAAAGCTTCTTTTTAATATTAGTGTTTCATCTACATCTGTAACTCCAATACTAGGGGACTCAATAGCCCTTCTATGGGGGCCAGGCACTCAAGTGGTACACAGACATACATGAATGCAAAATATCCATACACATAAATTAAAATATAATAAGTTACCATGGTGAAAATATTTATTAGTCTGTAATACACACACACACACACACACACACACACACACACACACACACACACACACACGTCACAAAGGCAGTCTACATACATTATACTTTGTATTAGGATGTCTGGAGCTTGCCTGAATCAGCCAGCCTTTATTAACTAAGCTTCTTGGAATTTATTGGACAAAATTGATGTTTTTAAAACATTCTCACCATGTGGTGGCTCTTCTGGAAGTGCAGGAGGCTTTCAGAAGGACTGTAGGGAGACACTACCTAGACCTGACCACATGATCACAAACTCCCACTACCGAGCATGCCTGAAGTATCCATCACCCCTACCTATGCTTTGAGGGCTTTAAAAGATATGGCACATTTAGGAGTTAGACTCCACTATTGTTCATACAGTTTTAGGGTATTTCTCCCAGCATATCCCTAAGGTCTTTCAAACTTGATTATTAGTTCAATGATTAAAAATTTCAACCCCAAATATGCTGGATTGTGATTCCCTTACCCTGCAACAAAATAATGATGATTATTGTGTTTAATGACCAGGAGTTATTCTGTCACTTCCCAGCATCTGGAGCCAGAGTACCTAGAGGATTAAGTCACTGGGTGGCCAGATGAACCAGAGGAACTGATGTGATGAAATCCTTTGAGTGCCTGAGAGTTCTTGGGTTCATATCTAAAAGGACAGCCCTTGTAATGCCGAGGTCAGAGCCTGTGTAGGGTGCACCTTTTTACAGTGCATTCATGGAGGAGGATGTGGCATCTCAAAGCAGCAAGGTAGGCAGTTAAAGACAGAAAAAGCTAAGACAAGGACTCAGCCCTGAACTCTGGTTTTGGTCTATTTTTAAACTGTTTGACGACTTACATCAGGACCACCTTTCCACACAGCTCACTGCCGAGTGTGGCAACTGGGCTGAGGGCTTCTCATGGACCAGAAGAAAACCAATGAGCTTAAACAGCACAACTTCTGTTTACCACTTAATTCCAAAACAGAGTTGAAATGAGCAGCTCAGCATTAACAGCTCAGGAAATTGTCCAAGGAATAAAATTGTTTAGAGATCAAGAATGATTTGGGGTCATGTTTGAAATTCTGCAAATGATTTTTATTTTTAAGACTTTAATTCACCCCATGAGTTTTGAAAATACTGTTTCTCTCAAAAAATAAGACAAAATAAATGGAAAAAAGAATAACTGACTTAGAATCTTTGGGGGATACCTGGGATTTGTGTTTATATTATAACATTCAAGAAAATGCTATTGTTCAGTCAAGGTAGGAAATATTTTTCCAAGAATCTTCTACAAAAAAAAGGCTAAGTAGCAATTACACTATTTAATTGTGAACTTAAATTGGGGCTGGAGTTCTTGGACATTGTTGTGCTGAAAGAAAGCTGGCCTGGCTGCAGTAGGAGAGGAACTAGCCCACTGTGAATGCAGATGCAGGAACAATCTTGTCTACAAAAGAAGCTTACATTACTTCGTCCACCAAACATTTCCTTTGGATTTGAGATGTTTTTCTTTCGATGCTTGCAAATGTCAAAGCCTGTTTTTATGTGTAGACATTAACTAATGCATCCCTCATAGGTACATACAAGCTTAATCACCATTGTTTTTTTCTTTCCAAAAGCCCACTTGAGGGGAGGGGGTGGGATAAAGAGACAGAACGCCTCCAGGAAGCTATTCTGAGGTCATGTGCATGTTGGGAACAATATCAATATAAGTGGTCATTACAACTGCACACAGCTGGTGAGGGGCAATTCAAACTATAATAAGAGATTCAATATCAAATGTTTATGGGCAAGGGTCATCCTGTGAGTGGAAATGGAGGCACAATACTACTTTTCTATGATATGAGAATATCTACAGGGAATAAATTGAATAAGATTTGCTGCAAATTGTAGTGAGGTGCAAAATGGAGTTTGTGGCTGTGTCTCAACAGTCACACCTGATGGATTTCTGATGTCTTAGAACACCCTGCATTTCTTTCGATTGTTTATCCCAGGGGAGATGGAGATTTTTCTGGTTTTGATGAGAAACAGACTACTGGGAGTATATTTTCAAATGCTTGTTGAAATAATCATATTAGTTTGTTGTGTTTTCTGATGCGGCATCATCATTACTTTACATTCTTTTCCTTGCAAAATCATCGCACATTGGATCAATCCCAGATAATTGCTTCCCGCAGACGCCCATGCTGGAAGACCATTCCCTGCAAACAGCTGTCAGTGATGCACGTCCACACAGAGCCAGCATTTGTCCTGGCATCCCTGCATGTGGCAGGCTGGTGAGGAGAAACAAGGGCACCGAATGGATGCTCTTTTCAGTTAATGATTGGAAATGTGGCTTTACAAGAGTACTGGACGCGTTTATATCTAAAATTCTGCAGATGAAACTGCAAATAAACTCTCTCATGGGGCAAAGGACACCTCGCCTGTGCAGGGTTTCTTATGGATGGTCACGGATGCTCTTAGTGCTCAAGTCAGATATTTGAAATGTCTCCTAACAGCAGCAGACGTTCCTTCTAGAGCTAACTTGTGTTTTTGTAGACTTTCAAAATATACCTGCAGGGATTGATTTTTTTTTTTTTAGTAAAAATACCCCTATTGATTGCCTGTTTATATGATGCATTATGTAAGATGGCAGACATTACAGGGATCAATACATTCCCTGTCCTCAATACACACATGGAAATGGGCTAAGATATCAAAACCCAAATCAAGCCACAGACATGTCCATGCACAGAGACACACGTGTACTTACCCACAAGACACACACACACACACACACATATGACAAACAAACTCACATGTATATAGAGATACTCATACATATACACATATATACATACAGACATATGCACAGAGACAGATACACACAATTTACACACACGTATACACATACATTTATACAAACAGGTACACACACACAGGGTCCAGATCAAAAACAATCCAATGAATTTTTAAAGTTTGATATGGTTGGCTTGATCAAATCTGTCTAAGTTGCTGAATGTTGGAACTGAGAACTGAAAAAGAAATACTTTAAACACTTCCTTAACACCAGGTTTTTCAAAGACAACATGTGCAGAAGCGTGCCTTATACTAATATTAGCATAGCAACGTAAGTTCTGATTGTTTTAAGGTTCCTGGTTTTGTCATCTGATGCTAAAGCCAGCTTCCTGTGTTAAATAAATAAATAAATAAATAAATAAATAAATAAATAAATAAATAAATACATTGGTGCTTTTGGAGATTTGCACCCTTAAAAGCATAGGCAATCATTAGTTGACTTTACTTTATGTTCTAAGCATGAATAATTCTCAAGAATTATTGGTTAAAGAAACAGTTGACTTTGCAAAGGCTGTTAAATCTGAGAATATCTGAACTCAGTTCTGTGATTTTTTTTTTTTTCTTTTTTGGAAGTTGCCAAGCATGTTCTTGGCAATAAGAGACCAGCAAACAGTCTTGTTTTATAATTTTACTTTAGTCAAAATTTTGTGGCTTTTGCCCTAAATGATAGTACAGTCATTTTGGATTACTAATTCCAGAGAAGTTGGCTGCTTGAAGGAGAGAGGGTCCTTGAGACCGGTCTTGCCCTCGCCTCTCCATTGTAGATGACCCAGCGATGAGAGAGCATGGGATGCTGGTACAGCCAGCTCTCCGTCTTTGCTCTTCTGTTCTAATTTCAATGCTCATGATTTATATTGAACTACCTCATTTCAGTATAAAATGTTCCTCTTGATTTTTCTCATTATGCCGTAACCTGAAGAACATTCAGTTCCCGGAAGGTTGAATTGGAGCCAGAGCTCTGTTAATCAGGGATGATAGGATGATATACTTACTCTTTTGGGAACAATGGAAGGCAGGTCCAGGCCAGCAGATTTGCACTGTGGGTGGCAGAGTCAATCCCAAACACTTTTATAATAAGCATAGATTCTCTTGGAAGTGATTTTATTTCAAGAGGAAAATTGATTCTGAAAAGCAAAGGAAGTATCCAATTATATCCATGATTTTACAAACATTTTCTTGTAATTATTTTGGAAAAAAATATTTGAGCATTTGAATTGAGATGTCCTCTTGAAAATTCTAATGAGATATGTAAGCTGATACTCAATAAGTAATACTTTTACTCCTTATAATTTTGACATGTAGAGTCATATAATATAGCATAATCTGACTCTCATACCATATTGTAAGCACATAGGAGAGACTGGTTAAATTTATCTTAGGGAGTAAATAAGTAAAGTGGATCTTAATGTGTGTGTGTGTGTGTGTGTGTGTGTGTGTGTGTGTGTGTGTGTGGCTTGGCTTGTTTGTAAGAACAGGGGGCAACTTGCTGGAGTCCTTTCCTTCTACCATATGGTTTCTGGGGCTCAAACTCAAGTCATTAGGCTTGTTTAAAATGCCTTAATTGATAAACCATCTTACCAGCCCAGGAAACATGAATCTTTCAGGCTAGGCTGCAATAAGATGGAATTTCAGAAACCCATTCCAAGAAGGAAAAAGTGTGTAACGCACAGTGTGGGGAAGATAAGAGGATTCTTGTAATTTAAAATATTCCCTCCTATCGCAGGAGACTCATTAAGGCTCAGGAAGCTAATGAAATCAAGCTTAGGAACCTCAGGAAGTTTGAAGTTTAAGAAAAAGTCATGAGATTCCCAAGATCCTTCTGCAAGGTTACAAGTGATTTTTATTTATTTATTTTTCCCTACTACCTTATTCTCTGTTGTCAGTGCTGGTGTGGGCTTTACAGCAGCCTCCTGTTGAGTTACCTATGCTCCTATAATTAGCCCTATAAGCTGATTAGCTCACCAACTAGATTTGGGTAGAGTTGTGTTTTGGTATAACATCAATTGTGTATCTGGGTGAATACATGTATGTCACACCTCTCCAGGAACAGTCATGCAACACATAGACTAGAAAATATATGAATAAAAGATTAGCTGTGCCTGAGAATTCACAGTGGCTGCTATAAAAAAAATTGAAGTCAAGTTGAAATAAGTAGAAGATGACACAATTCGGAGAACAGAAAATCCTTAATTCCTATTAATTCCTAAGATATTTGAGTAACAACGGTAGAAGTTTGAACTTGACCCCAATGGCAAAAGAGAATTCTTGAACGAAAAGGATGAAACTATGAAGAGCTATTTACAGAAAAACACCAACACCTATGGCTGCAGGATACATTGCCTTTGAGATGCTCTGAGCTCAGGTCCTGGAGCACTGGGTTTGGGAGGGGAACGGGGTTCAAGAGTGCAGAAACACCACTTACTGGGCAGCAGAGGGCCGGTGTATTGAACTGGTAGGCAGCACTGGCTGCATCTGAGGAACAGTACACCCTGCTCAGAGAGAGCAGAGACTGGTGAGGGCATACTATGGGGAAATGTGCCCAAGAAAACATCACTCATCTATATTTACTTGCGGCACATATGTTTAAAGAAGCACCTAGGGGTGATAATAGAGTAACTCAGTCACAGCACCAGAAGAGGTATTTTAAAAGAAAGTTGACTGACAGTAGAAAAGTAAGAGGTTGATGGTGAGTTTTAGTTTCTACTCTGTAATGTAACCCATAATTTAACTGATAGAAACAGGGAAGAGGATTCTGGGATTGAACCAAAGTTAGCAGCAACTGTGAGATATGAATGAGAAAGCTGCATGTGGGCAAACTGAGTCCCCCTTTGGGATTAGAAAGTTTGTGTGTTGAAAAATTGGCCATGCTGGTGCTAGACAAGATGGTTTGAAATCAGCAATTCACTCAACCTTCCTAAGTCTTGTTTTTTCTTACCCAGGAAATTATGGTGGCATGACACAATGGCTGTCACATAGTAGGTTGTGTTTTTCATCCATTTCTTTTTTTTTTCAGTCAGTCACATAATAATTTATATTACCTGCTGTGGGTTTAAGATTTTGATTCATAAAAGTGTGCCTTTTGGAGAAAAGAAGTGCAGTTTTAGTGTATAATTAGGGGAGAATGATGGGACAAAGACAACCGTGTTGGAAATCTACTTTTAAAGATGGGCAAAATTAAGATGTACTAAAACATGGCATATTTTGGTTTCTAAGTATTTTTCACTTATATTATTTCATAGTTTCCACATTCAAATGTTTCTGAGTTTAAAAGTCTCTGAATTGACATAAAATGTTGACGATAATGTAGAAGGTACAGTATTTTCTTGAATGTTCTTTTATCTATAATTGACTCTATATTGCGATTCCATTTTTCTGTGATGGAAGCTATAATCTTATTCCACTTTTTTCACATAACCTAGAAAGTTCTTTTTCCTCAGAAGAGCTGGTTTTTCCTATATAACATGAGCTTTTCACATTAAGAATGAAAAAGACAGAGACATTACAGTTGATGGTTGCGGCCAATCATTCATTCACTTCCACAAAAACCACTTCTAGGAAAGAGTACATGCATGCTAAATAGTGCTGTATTCATCTTCTGAATATATATAGACTCCCATTTACTTGGAAATTGTTTTTGTTTTTAAACTTCTCTATGACTAGCTGGGCAGTGGTGGTGCATGCTTTTAATCCCAGCACTCTTGAAGAAGAAGCAAGCAGATCTCTATGAGTTTGAGGTCAGCCTGGTCTATAAGAGCTAGTTCCAAAATAATAACAATAACAACAACAACAACAATAATAATATTAATAATAATTCTCCATGACTACTTAAAAACAAAAGAATGAACATTTTAGTGGGAAAAAAGGAGACACATAGTTTATAAAATACTGTAATAAGGGCTAAAGAGTTGATTCAGTAGTTAAGAGCACTTGCTGTCCTTCTAGGGGATCAGAGTTCAATTCCCAGCACACAAGCCAGGTAACTCCCAACTGCCTGCAAATCCAGCTCCATGGGATCTGACATCCTCTTGTGGTCTCTATGGGCATACTCACATATAAGGAATATACTCATACAAATACACGAATGTACATAAAAATTTAGAAAGTAAAAATGAGTTGTTACTAATTTTTTTCCCTTCTGCGTTAGAGACATTTTGCAAACCGGAGACAGTTTGGTGCTTAGCATTAAAGTTTAGCAATGAAATGCACTTTCAACTCCACTGCAACAAATACATGCTAATAAATTATGTAAAACTCTTTTTGGGATCTTGGGAAATGGAATGTAAATATGTTTAAGGGAAGCAAAATGAATCTTGATTCTAGGTTGAAATACCTAAGTCCATTGGAAGAATGCACGGATCTCTTACAAAAAACAAAAAAACAAAACAAATAAAACAACCCAAAACAGCTTTAAGAAAATAAACACATCAATACCATTTTCAAAACTATTAATGAGTTCCTCATTTTTCTATGAAGCTGACTGTGTAAATAGACTTTATTTTTTCTCTTGAAGTGAAAGTGAATTTAATTTTGGAAATAAATAGAAATGGGTTTTAGTCAAAATTGGAAGAATAATTGTATCAACTAAGCAGGTTACTAACATTTTAAAGGAGCCCTTGGTTATACAAAAGAAATCATCAACTAATCAGTAACCCTTACTGAACTTTTATTCTACATTGTGCTCTTATCACTGATAAATAATGAAACTTTCTTTAAAAAACAATCTCTATCACTTAGCAGATGCTGATAGAAATACAAAATAACATGTTCATTTGAGAGAAGTCCAGAGTTCAAACCCAACAGTGAAAGAAAAAAAAAATGGACATCACAATGTAGAAAGGGTTAATTGAGGAGAAGGAAATTAAGGGGTGTTTTCAAGGTGGATGGAGAGATGTAATGCATTTCTGACCCAAGAGAAGGTCTGTCAAAGTGTGATCTCTGTTCCAGGCAGAGATCTGGTGGAGAGGCAGGGACTAGGGTTAGTCCTAGAAGTGAAAACTTAGAGGTATGTAAAGGCCAGGATCAGACAGCCAGCGATCTACACTAAATGATTTGGATTTTGGTTTACATGAGTTGGAAAGAATATTCCTGATCTCCAGTATGTGAATGAACAGTTGTGCCTATCTTACTTATAATTTTCCCTGCTTCTCAGTTCAGTCATGTGGATGAGATGGGTGGTTAGGAATTCCAATGGACTTTAACTGGTGGCCAAGCACCTCTCTCTCTCTCTCTCTCTCTCTCTCTCTCTCTCTCTCTCTCTCTCTCTCTCTGTGTGTGTGTGTGTGTGTGTCTGTTTCTGTCTGTCTTTCTCACACTCGTCCAACGTGGTCTGTTTAAAATGGAAGACGGGCTGCCTTTTCTTAGCTAGCCAGCACAGCCAGAATAAAGATTAAACTTACATTTCGTTCCAGTTGACCAAAAGAAAGAACGATTTTGTGGCTGGTGTGGATCTGCAGCTTTCCACTTGGCACAGCTTCTTCCCAGCATATGTGAGCCAGCAGGAAAACGAAAATGCTGTGTAGCTGAAAAGAAACATTGATCCAGTAAGTGCAACACATGGAAGGGGACAGCTTCCTAAGAGCGTCAACTATTGTTATTGTCAAAGTCAAACTATGAGAACACATTTACTCGTGTAAAGCGTGCTTTAAAAATCACTGTAATAATTTATGTTGGGTATTTGAGAAAGATTGCAGAACAGGAAGCCCATGTCTCTCCTCTATCTATGGAGACACCAGTTCAACAGCAAACTGACCAGTTCCCTCTAGGAAATCTTGAAACCTTTCTGAAGGGTCTATACCTAGATTACAAGAACAGTTATGTTGAAGCAGCCATGGAAATTCACAAAATTCATCCTCAGTCCCCCACCCCCACCCCTGACATCTGTTGGATGTGGCAATGTGGTTGGGAGTAGGGAGTTCACAACACCTGGATATCCCTTCAAGAGGGATGTGTTACTGGATTTTCTTGTTCTGCCAGGTCCTGTTGCTTCAGCCCCAAATGAACACAGAGGCACCATATTAATTATAAATTGTTGACTGATGGCTGCGGTTTCTTATTGGCTAGCTCTGTCTTAATTATTAACCCATTTTTATTAATCTAGGTATTTCCACATGGTCTTATCTTACTGGAGAAGGGTTGGTACCTGTTACTCCTTCCTCCACAACATGGCATCTGTTTCTTGTGGGCTCTCATACCTAACCTTTCCCAGAATTCTCCTCATCTCCTAGTCCTGCCTATTTGAGTGCTGATGAGATTGCTGAGGAAAAAGAATAAAGGCAGTAGTCTTGTTTTCTGTCCCTATTTTTTGTTTTTGTTTAGCCTTGTTTTTGAGACATTGTCTCACTCCCTAATGCAGGATAGCCTGGAACATTTTATGTAGTCCTGGCTGCCATGAAACTTGGTGTGGTCTGTCTTCTTGTCTCAGCTGCTCAAGCCTGAACTACAAGCATGAAGCACCATAAACCATAAAAATCTGCTTTTTTTTTTTTTTATAAGCATACATTTGTTATACAAAGTAATGGTTTATTTGTGCCATGTTCTTGCAGGCATATTGTACATTTTAGCCACATTTGATGTCACATGGTTACCTGAGTAATCCTACATTATATGAGTTCCTTCCCTTTCTATTCCCTTTCTATTTTATGGAACAATTCAAGAAGAGTTGGAATAATGTCTTTCTTAATATTTGGCTGAATTCATTCATAATCTGTATTGTTTTAGATTTTAATTTATGAGGAGACTTTTTATTATTGCTTTGATCTCATTGCTTGTCATGTGTCTCTTTAAATTCCTTATACACCCTGGTTTTAGTTTTGACAGATCATATGTATTTAGAAATGTGCCTATTTATTCCAAGCATTCAAAATTTTTCAAAGTATTTCCTAATGATTTCCCAAGATTCACTGGGGTCTACTCAAAGAAGGCCCTTTTCATCTCCAATTAATTAATTAATTTTCTTATAGTTTGGCTAGGGCTTTGCCAATATGGTGAGTTTTTTCAAAGAAGCAACTCATAGTTTATTAATTCTATGTATTATTCTTTTAGTTTCTATTTCATTAATCCCTGCCCCAGTCTCTATTTTTTTTTTCTCTACTCCAGTTTAAGTAGTAGGACTTTGTGAAATGAATTTGGAAGAGTTCCTTTCCTTTGTATTTTGTGGACTAGCTTGAGAAGCATTGGTGTTGTTCCAGCTTGAAGGTCTAGCATAATTCTGCAGTAAATCTGAAAGACAAGGGCTTGAATTGGCCCAAATTCACTTCTTTTTCTTCCAAAACCCATAGTGAATGAGCAGGAAAACTTTCCAATCCCCAGATTCTCCCTGGGAAGGAAAATTCCTTGATTCATGAACTTTTAAAAGTACTCAATTTTACACACACACACACACACACACACACACACACACACACTGGATTTAAGTGGGTGTGGCACACATTCTTAATGCCAGCACTTGGGAAGCAGAGACAATATTATGAAAGTTATCTCAACTTTCCTTAGACTTGTTTTTCTGTTTACTTTTTGGTCACTTAAACTGAAGGTTCATGTATGATTGATAATAATTTGTATTCCCAAATTATGTCATGTGGCATGTAGTATATTTATATACTTTGTTACTTGTATTGGCATATTATTCTATATTCTTTCCTATTTAATTCACTGATCATTTAGTTCCTGAGAGAGACATATTTATATCACACATTTCAATGGACCCATCAAATTGTTCCTGTATTTCTGTTAATTTTTGATATTTATTTTAGCTTTTTAGCCAACTAAATATTTCACTAGCATGTAGTGGTTTTTTATTTACGTATTCATTTATTAATGGTTTTTAATCTTAGAATTCATTTCTTACTGTGCTCACAGTATTCATATTGCTTGACTTGGTGATATGAAAACTTGAGATTATAAATTAAGTTTTAGTGACATTCATGAAAGACAGTCTACTCATATGCCTTTTGCTGGTAAAGGTTACATTACAAGGAGATTCCTCCAGGAATCTCTTTGATATGCCTCATAAGGAGAGAATCCTCTCACTAAGAAGCAATTTCAGTTTGCTAATGTGTTTGGAGTCTTCATAATTACAAATGTCAAAATATTTACTGATGAATATAATTTATTATATAATATGCATTATGATGCACACAATTGCACTGGCATTCTAATTACCATGGCATGGCATGCATTGTATTTTATGAATGACTAAAGAGATTAAAAATACTTTTTGTTCTCTACCTAGCTAAGGGACTATTAATATATAATAACTTTTAGAAAAGGAAGAGTCAGTTTTCTTTAAGAGTAGGGCCCATGGAACATGGATCATGCTTCCAGAGCAGTGCCCAATCCAAGAGTGTTTGGGTAATACAAACTGCACTATATGAGTTTCAGCATGAGAGATAACAGTGGGTAGAGAAGCACACACCTTTAAGTCCAACACTCTGGAGGCAGAGGCAGGTAGATCTTTACAAGAATGCAACCTAAAAAATTATATAATCACCACACCCACACACCACATGCATACACACAGAGAGACACAACGAGAAAGACAGAGACACGGAGGAAAAGAGATATAGAGATAGAGAGAAGTAGAGACAGACAGAGAGCTAAGGAGAAAGAGAGAACAAAAGTTGTGGTTAGGCAGGTAGGGGTGTTTCTGGAGTGATTGTGGGATGCAGTAAATATGATCAAAACACATTAGTATTAAATCTTAGGGAATTAACAGAATATTGTTAAAATAATTTTCTTTGACTTCTTAATATAACCCCAACCTATAATGTGGTTCTCTATTGCTCTTTCTACTAACAATGACTCTTGATGCTTTCTGCTTAACTATTTTACTGGCTCTAATTATTGTAGACTGTTTTTCACTGGTGCTGGCCCCTGGACCCCAGGGTTTAATACCTACTAAGTATCTTCTTCACTACCAGAGTCTCTCCTGTTGAACATTTCTTTTGCACTCAACACTTGTTCAGTTTCTAGTTCAGCTTATTCCTAACCTCGGCCCTTCTGAGCCATATAACTGTTTGTTTCATAAATTAAGTGTCTTAAAATTATATTAAAAGAAGTTTATGTAGACACTTACAGTAAGTCTTTATTGAGCATATATTACACATTAAGAAATTTTTGGATTGTTGTACAGATATTGTAAAAGGCAATTCATGGGCAACTAATAATTTGTAATTATGAAGATTAAGTATTATGTAATATATGCATGCATAAGCAGATAAAGTTATATCATCATTGACATGCAGGAATCTTTCATATGTAACAATGATGAGCCTAAAAGAGAACCTGTATTCTGTATCATGACTTCCTTGATACAAATAGGAGTTGATACAAATCAACCCAGATTTCTTCATCTACATCATCCCCTACACTTCCGAGTTTCAGAGTGTGAGATCTTAGTCTGTTGTATTATATTAATAATTTGGGAGAAATTTGACAGTTATAAGTAAATACAAGTCATCAGGGAAACTTACGAGTATGTAGTGTCTTGGCATTTTATTAGAAGGTCTGCTGGCCCTAAATTCCTTAGGAGAGAAATTATTATGCTTTTTCTGGGGATAGCTTCCAGCTCTTGTCTTAAAATTTGTTCCTCTAATGAATAAAATGCACAATTTTGCTTAATTGACTAAGGTTCTCACTTATTTATTACAATAGTTCCTTTGTACAAAAGCATTATTTTATATCTATGATTATATGTACATGCATTCATAACTATCTTCAAGTAACCATATTATATACGTTAAAATATGTTGAAACAATTTAGACATCATACAAGTGATTTGTAGAGACAAATGAAGCAAACACACATTATGATCAAATCTATAGTATACCTTCATTCATGTACATAAATGTATTAATGTATAGATGACATATGCTATACATATACTTATATATCAATAAACATATATATATATGTATGTATGTATGCTGTATACATAGTTTTAGTTGTATTTATCAAGTCATAGACCTTCAAGGCCAGGTAACAGGTGTGGCTACCAAATGCTTGGAGGATTAAGGGAAGAAAGTCTGTTTGCTCCTTATACATGACAATAGAAGTCTTCTGCCATGTTCCCCCTTTTGATTGGTGCACTTAAGAATCTTGAGGAATAAACTTGAAGCTTCTAGTATTCCCTGGATTGCCCTCCTAATTCTATCCTGTGTCCATTTTTTCTTAGCATCTTTACCTGACCTTTCTCAATCCCCACTCCCCCTTTCAGATATGAACCAGGCAAGTCAGCTGGATCCGACTGAAGACACACAAAGACAGGCAAAAACAGATTGGTGTTGCAACGTGGGGTTACTACAGATGACTATGACAGAAGCAGGGGTGAACATGATCACTACAATGTGTGGAATACTCAAAGAATTAACAAAAATATTAATCTTAAAAATATGTATTTTAATCACTAGTTTTAGCTTTTCTTTCAGGTGCCAAATGCTGTATGAATAGTACGTTTATTAACAATTCACTTAATTTGAATAAAGTTTACCAATATATTCTATATTCAATTGACAAAGAATTTAAATTTTACAATGTTACTATGAATATGTTATTCTAGAAAATATTACATAAATATAGTTAACTTAAAGCCCAGAGGTATTCCATGAATAATTGTGAAAATCAAATAATCCATTGGTAATTCTTACTTTGGTAAGATACTAATCTGATGAGGTGTCTGTACCACTCACAACCTCATAGGGATCAGAGAACTTAGCTATGCTTATCTATAAATACTTTCAGTGCCTGTGCATGCACTTTCTCTGCTCCTGTATCCTATTAATTATGATTAATTGTTTAAACTAAATTATGAAAAATACCATTTTAGAGAAGCCACTAAACAGGGTGAACACTGTCTACTTCATGAAGAGGCACTGACTATAACCATCATTTTAATATGGTGAAGGAAAAATGAATACCCACCCGGAATCTAGCTTTTCTTAAGATGAAAAATAAATCTGCATCAATTGAGTTCCCAACATTTTATGATATACTTGCTTCTCCAAGTGAGACCAAAGCTAATTATACTTGGCAGGGGGGTGGGGGGACTCTGGGAAAATTCTCTGCTGCTCACCTGTGTGCCCACGTCTCTGGAACGTTGTGCAGGGCACACACTGTGAAGCTCAGGTGGGAACGGAGCCCAGCGAGGATGCAGGAGGTACTTCCAGGTAGGTGCACAGCCTGGAAATCAGTACAGAAGCTACTGCAGTACACTTCGATTAGTTGATAGATGGACCTTGATAGTTTTGCTGCCACTTTCTCTATGAAGCCTGGGGAAGTAAAGGAGAGAGATTGGGATGTCTGTGAAGGGTCATATTTCTCATAAGCCATCAATTATAGCTTTGAAATCTCTTATAATGAAATATAAATAAGATTTAATTAAAGTGACCCTCAATAACTGGAGCCAATTAGCCACCTGGGCCTCTGGAAGCAGCCTGGCATGGCTGCTGGTAGATCATCTGTCTACACACTTCCATTTCTTTAGCAGTAGAGATTTTGAAAACATATCCTTCTAGTTACAAATTGGAGGCTCTTTTTATGATTAATTTGATATGCCAATTGATTGGAAGTTGCAATCAATTATCTTCTGGTTTACAGCTTTTTAGAGTTAACTATAAGGAAAGGGTCATACTTTCTAAATGGCTTATGATCACTTCAAACAAATTCTGTTTGAAAGATCTGTTTACCATTGGCTGAACACTCATCACCTGTCTGTCACTGTGAGCATCAGTTTTAACTGTTAAGTTGATACAACCTATAGTCATCTGAGGAGAGAGTCCCAGGGAGGGGTTTTCTATGTTGGGTTAGCCTGAGGGTTGTTACCCAATGCAGGAAGACCCAGCCCTCTGTGAGAGGGTTCCATTCCCTAGGCTGGGTTTCTCTAACTATGCACAACAGATGAAAGCTCCATGAGCACAAGCAAGCAAGTATCCATACATTTTCTCAAGGATCCGTACATTTTCCCTCTCTACTCTTGATTGCAAATGTGACACTTTCAATTTCTGCTTTGACTTTTCCTAAGGGACTATAACTTCAGATTGAAATCCAAATGAACCCTTTTGATTCGAAGTTTCCTTTTGTTAGGATTTTTTTTTGTCATAATCACTTAAATGAAGCAAGGGCAGTTATAAAGGAAGAAAAATGACTCATCAGCTAATAATTTTCTTGTAGGAGCAAAGAATTTGTCAAGGGGACAGATCAGAACATCCTTCTCTGCTGTCTGCTGTGACAGAATTTAAGCACACTCCAAGTCATATCACTTATGGAAACATGCAACCCCCTCCAAAGTCCCTTCTGAAACATAAGTTGTGTCTTGGCTCCCAGTTGTTTCCAAAAGAAAATGGCACAAAGAGCTAGCTTTCTTTTTCCTTTCCTTTTCTTTCTTTCTTTCTTTTTTTTTTTTTTTTTTTTTTTTTTTTTTTTGTTTGTTTCGAGTATTCTGCACCATTATGGTGTTAGAGTGCGCAGGCTCCCCAGGACAGAAGCTAGCTTTAACATGATGCCTTCTTCCCACATCCTGTCCTCCAGCAATTCTGCCCACAATTAAGCACTCTTTGTTGTTGCTCAACACATGCTATTATTCACTTAGGTTTTCATAAATGCACACAAAATTTATGATAGACAAATTGTGCTTATTTGCCTCGTTTCTTAAATGGTGCCCCCTCCTTTTTTCTTCTTTCAACAGCCTGGGGGAAGATGAGCAAAGAGAAAAAGGCTCTAATTAAATTTCTCTGAGAAATCAGCAGTGGGAATTAATGAAGCAGAAGTAAAAAAGTCAGCATTATAATAGTCCTAAAAGTAGGCTTGTCACACCCTTGGAGGCCACCCAACAGGGATTTTCCTGAATCATGGGTGGCAGATTTGGAAGTTTCTAGAAACATTTTGTTTCCTCTTTACAAATTGTTGCCAGTTCTTTGCAACAAGAAGCACAAGCTTCTTGTCAGTAACACCCAATTTTGTGAAAGTGTGCTGGCGAATATATATCCAACATTATTGATCTGTCCTCAAGTTCATATTTTTGAGGACCTCAATTTTGATACTTACCACCTTCTACTCTTTACTGTTAGTGCAGAAAGAGAGTTCTGGGTTATTATTTGTGTCTGTGAGGTTGCTTAGTAATAAGTCCCAAATGTACTCTTATGTTTCCACAAGTCTAGATTTAAGAATCCATTTCACATTCATCACCAGAGGCCACGGAGATGACTCAGCAGACACCTGCTATGAAGGCATGAGAACCTGAGACCAGCACCTCAGGACTCACGTGGAGAGCTAGGCATGGGGGCTGGAGGGATGGCTCAGTGGTTAAGAACACCAGATGTTCTTCCAGAGGACTGGCGTTCAATTCCCAGCACCCATATGGCAGATCACTGCAGTCTTTAACTCCAGCTACACTATTCTCACCTTCATAGCACCATCATTAAATACATGCAGGCATACATTCGTACATACAAAATAAATGTTTAAAAACAATTAATCCAGTAGTTTGCATCTGTTATCCCTGGAAGGGAGAAATGGAGGGCTTCCTGAAACTTGCTGTGCAGTCAGCCAGGTAGACTCCAACTATAGTAAGAGATCTTACCTCAAAAAACAAACAAACAAAAACAAAAACAAAACAAAACAAAACAAAAAACAAGGAGGGATGTGGCTAAGGATGCCTGATGTTGACCTTTGGCCTCTAAGCACATGCGCATGTATATACTAACAATGACATCATCAAATTATTCTGTGAATCAAGACCTTGGGCTAGGTGGAGAAATATGGTAAAATAATATTTATCACACCTGTATTTTTCTCTGAGGAAAAAAAATTACAATGTTAACTTATTTGCAAAGCAAATATATGAATTGAAATCCATTGTAATTTATTATGGAGTACAAATCTTTGGGCACATTGCCGCTCATTTTTTTTTTTTTATAGAATCTTATATTCTAATGCCATGAGGGGTCCGGAGGAAGAGACCTCATTACAGAACTCCCAATAGAAACGGGCAGAGTTTTGTACCAGCATTACTGAGCCTGAGCTCTGCACATATGATCATGAGATTCGGTGCCAGGAACGTTTGAAGCAGCCTGTGCCCCTTTGGTCCTTGCATGTCTTAGAGTCTCCTGATATCCACGTCCTGTTTTCACTAGCTCCAGGATTTTCTCCGTATCCTCTGCCCCTGTATCACCTTGATGCATAGAGGGCAACACTGATATTGAACAGCTTTTTCCAACTGTTGGAATTAGAACTGAGACTGTATGTTTTCATGCAACTCCCAACTAGAAGGATTAACCGTGTGGAAGGTGGGTTGATTTAAATGCATTCAAGGTTATCAGTTGTTAGTTATGTTGTCCCTGGAGGAAGCTCAGGTGTTCCTCTTCCAAAGATCATCTCACTGTGCGAACAACATCCTCAACCATACACCATCATATTTTGTGCTTATTAGGACTAAATTCAAGAGTTTATTCTTGGGTCTCAGAAATCAGAAGTGGTAAAGCTGATGTTGGAAACTAAACCTGAAAGTGGATCCTGGTCTGAAGCACATCACACACCCACTCTTTACAGAAGTGGGAAAGAACCCTTCAGCTTTCAGCATCATCATCCCAGATCCTTTATGAGTCCTGCTCCATAATCCAGTCCTTCTACCTGGTCTACCAGTTGTCTAGTCTACCAGCTGGTCTTTCAAATAAAAGGTTGAGTTTAAATTCGAATGACTTTGGAGATCAGTGCCTGTACTTTTTCTCACAACAAAGTCTAATTCATTGTAAACATTTTTGCAGTATCTTTGGATGATTAAAAGGACAAGCCTTTAATTCCACTTCTTGGGAGGCAGAAGCAGGAGGATCTCTGGAAGTTCAACGCCAGTTTGATCTTTGTAGTGAGTTCCAGCAGGGATACATAGTGACACCAGTCTATCAGTCTCAAAATCAATCAATCAATCAATCAATCAATCAATCAATCAATCAACTAAACAATAATCAATCAGTTGAAACCCCTTTCATTGTTAGGTATTGTAGTGAGATAGTCCTTCTGTGGCACTGACCAAGTCCATTGTGGGGTGGAGCCATGGGCGGAAGTGACCTGTGGAAGGAGTTCGGAGGAAGAGCCAGGAAAAGCTCTCTTGCTGGCAGGACTAGGTAGAAATTGCTGGTGTTCATCTGTCTAGGCTGTAAGCTTTTTCTCCCTGAATAAACATCTATTAGGCCTGTTTGTTTATCCTGATTCTTATTTAACCACAATAAGATATCTCTACTTGTCTCATTTTAATTAACAAACACAATGTAGGTTTAAACAATACCATCTTGTCCATTCACTTGTGAATTCATCACTTCTACCAGTAGAAGGATCTTAAGGTCTGAATAAACCACTTTCCCCGGGTCATGTGGGTGTGTGTTGTTACAGTACTTAGATGGGCAAATTGGAAAAAAAGTGAGGGAATTCTAAGACATGTATCCTTTGTTCCCTTTATTTTTCAAATGTATGAATGCATATTTTCATTACCTTTTTTTGAAGTCTCTGATTTCTGATGAAAATTCTAAAAAATAATAAGGAAATACAGTGTTACTAATTTAGGAAAATCATTAAACCAGTAATATCTAAAATCAATACACTATAATTTCTCTGAGATGAGAAAATGATAAAAAAAATCTCTCAGTATTATTTAATCTGTGTTGCATGTTAAATACTGGAAATCTATATTGCATAATAACAAAGCGTTCTAGATATTGCAATGAGTAATGTAGGTTATTTGATTTTTTAAAGAGATTGCTCAAATCAGTCGAGCTTTTCATTATTAAAGCAATCTGCAGATCTTGTCTAAGCTCTGACTCTCCTCCATGACTGGAACTAATCTTCTGTTAGAAGTGCATTGCAAATTCTCCTCATTCGCTACCTATCTCTCATTATTAGCAGATATCCAGACACAAGCTTAGTGGACCATCCAAAAGAATTCCAGATGAAGGGGGAATTGAATCATATAGATTCTCCACCTGGTTTTATTTCTCTCCTTTTTCATAGTTGAACATAGAAGAAAATGTGTTACATCATATCACAAAATTCTCAATCTGAAATGTTACTGTTTTTATTCTTTTCTCTGCCATTTATATTCATGTCCACAACATGATGACTATATTTATGTGTAGGTCGTTCTTTAGCTGGCTTGAGGCTTGCTGATTCTAAGTCCATTACCATGAAAACAATACATTGACTCATAGGTTCACTAAAAACAATGTTTTAGCAGAAAGGAGAGTTCTCATTTCTAATAATATTCACTCCAATTGATGGAACTTTTAGAACATTGAAAAATAACTTTTTGGGGTCTTGATACATTGGCCATGATTCACTCATACTCCAGGATACCTGTTCATCTCCTGCCTCAGCTCTTTTGGTAGTTGGGACAACATGAGTGCATTACCATTCAAGTCATTTCTTTTTCTTTAATTAAAAATATTAAAGTTTTCTTATAAGGATGTCATTTAACTAGAAAGCATATTTATTCAGCCAATAAACTAGGGAATAACTGTTTTCTTGTATCAGAGAACTTCTGGATGATTTCCTCAGAGAAAGACTATTTCTAATATGGTAAAATATGATTAAATTTGACTGTAACATTTTGTTTAAAAATGTCATTTTATGAGCCTCAGAAGCACTTGTGTTAGGTAAATCGTTCACTAGAATGTAGCACCAAACACCAGTTCCCAAAACTATAGATAATATCTTCATCTTGCTCAGGTGTGTCAGACTATTTGAACTCTTAGCTTGGCTGGCATTTTATTTGTTCAGAAATGTAGGCTTGTATTGTAAAATCACCATGACGTACACCTGCAGCAAAACAGGAAAGAACATATTTTTCACTCTGTCCTTCAGCTTTTTTGGAGTATTATACAAAAATATATTAAATTAGTTTTTGAGTATAACTTGAAGGCTAAAGATTATTTTCAGTACTAAGTGGGAGCATAGAATAGAATAGAAGTGCACTTATAATTTAATTCTTCATTTTGCCAAACTTTCATTTATTAAATACTTAATTACTTCCCTACGTTGCAGGAAATAGTGTCTTGCAAAGAAAACTAAAAATGAAGCCAGGAAAAAAAAAGCATCTCAAATTTGAGAATTGCTGGCAGAGACTTGGATCCCACAGTGTTTGTTATCTTAGGTTTACAGTGGGTGGACAGGTTGGTTCTTGTTGACTACTTAATTGATAGTGGTTACTGCACAAATCGTGCTAAATGTATTTGGTATTTAGTCCCGGTGTTCTTCTGTATGCAGGCTCACAATTAAGACAGGATGAAAAATTGATGGGCAGGATCAGTACATGCAACATGGAAACAATGAACTTTAAAGTCTGTAAAAAATAATTAAGATCTTGGGGTTGGAACATAGGTGATAAAACTGTTAATTATTAAAGAAACCAAACTCTTGATTTTCAAGTTTTTTTTGTTTCTGTCCTTTCAAATCATTTCCTTCATGAAAATATGAGGCTATATATAAGTTCAGTTGCATAAGCCCATATGGGCTGTAATGCATAAATCTAAGCTTTGCTTGAGCATACTTGCTCAGGGCATTCCAAGGAAATAGCTAATTCTTCCATAAAGGGTTATTTGGGCTTCAGATTTACTGAGAAGCTGGGTATCTTGGAGAAAATTTTAGGTTGTTTTTCACAAGGTTTAGGAAACAGCTTCTTGTGAGACCAGACATTTTATTCCTTAGTGAACTTTAATATCATGTGAAGTGCACCTTCATCAAAAACTTTTTTAAATCCTGCCTAATGGCCTCCACAGAAAAGACACATTTCCACACTTCCATATCCGGGCTGCTGTGACAAATATTCATGTTTGTCCTAAAGCTAGTAATTAATGGCCATGAGATGACGGGGCCAGGGATGGGGCTTGTGTCTCTGGGACCTTGGGAGGAAGACTCAGCACAAGAATCATCCTGATCACCTCCAGTTCGTTTAGATTACACCATGGAAAACCAGAGAGGTTAATGAATTCCCCACAATCTGATTCTGAAAGGAAACAGGAGAGCTTAGATTCCAATCATATTTGTAACACTATGTTTTGTTATCAGTTCTAGATGCTCACAACATCTTCAAAGGGTGATGACCAAAAAGACATGAATTATCTTTTGGAGATAATTCTCCCTGGTTTGGCATTCTGACTTGACATCATTTATTGGAAGTGAAGTAACTTTTAATTATTAAGTTTATGGAAATATTTATTTTCTGAACGCACAGGTGATATGATTTCCAAGACCACAGTATTGTTTGATTTTTGTCTTGACACAGAGGAGAACAATACAATCAAATTATATGAGTGCCCATCATATTTCTCACCTTATGGTCACATGTGAAGACCATAAATCTTAATAGCTATTTAAAACAAGGCTTAGAGATGCCACAGTGATTTCATTTGCTTCTGCACTAGTGGTGTGATGGTTAGTGGTGATTATCCACTTGGCACAATCTAGAGATTAGAATCACCTAGGAGACAAGCCCATTAGTATCTCTATGGGGGATTATCTAGGCTATTTTAGCCTGTGAGCACAGAGGCTATCTTGGTTGCATTGGCTGATGTGAGAATTCTCACTTCAGAAGGTACCATTCCCTGGTTGGGACCCTGGACTGGGTAAATAGAGGGAAATGGGCAGCAGTGTGTGTTCATTTCTCTCTTCTTCCTAATTTCAAAGGCAACATGGCCAGCTACTTTCAGCTTCTGATGCCTCAACTCCCCTCAATGATGGACAGTTCTTCAAGTTGCAAATCCAAATAGACTCTCCCTTCTTTCCTTCCTTCCTTTCTTCCTCCCTCCCTCCCTCCCTCTGTCCCTCCCTCCCTCCTTGTCTCCCTCCCTTCCTTCCTTCCTGTGTTCTTGTTATATGTTCCACAGCAGACACAGGGAATCGTCTCAATAAATGGGAAAGTAAAAGAATAGATTCCTCCACTAAGGAAAACTTAGAACAAAAATAATTCTTAGGCAATGAATTTGGGGATTATTGATTATCACAAACATGCTTTTTTATGCTCAGATGTTTTGGTTTTTAGCTAATGTTTATTTTAGAATATTTGGCGATCTGTGTCTGGGGACTCATAGGATTGTCACCATTACAGAGCACAGAATGCAAATAAATTATTTGTTTCCATTGTTTAATCGTGAAACAACTTGTGATTAAAACAAGACATAACCAAGAATTCAATTACTGACTTTGCACAGTCACTCTGGTGTCAGCAACAATAAGCAGCCAGCATAATTACTTACATATCCAGTAAGAGTGATTAGCTACATTTGAAATCAATCTTTTGAGAATTTCTAGATGAATGTATTTAAAAGTAGTATAATCTTTGTTGTTCTCCATGCAGTCAAAGAATTCATGTATTAATCCTCTGTCCCTAAACACTATGTGTAACTGATTTGAATAATAAAATGAACATGCTAAAAATAAGTAGAACATTCCAGAAATAAATGATCCACAGCTTTTAAGTCTGAGTAATACATAAAAGCCCTCCTTGTTCAATTCCTCGCTACCCAGATCCAGAATCATCTCTTTGTCCCTGTGCTCACGCAGTATTTGCTGCTTACCTGTCAGCCACTTAGTAACATCTGAATCACAAAGCTAGCTGTTTTGGTTTTAGAATGTTTGTGATCAAGTATTTGATAAAATGACCTCAAAGAGTCAGAATAGTGATGCTGACAGTTGTGTTATATGTTATAGTATATGTTGCTTTAGTGCTATACACAATTGGTTTCATTTGTTTCCTTACGAGTCTGTTTTATAAATTAAGCTTTATCACCAGTGAACCTGACTAGAGTGAACATGCTACTTGAGATGTGTTAGTACAGATGGGATCTTAGCATGTTCTGGAGGGGGGAATATTATGTTGCTATTGTTACTACTACTACTGCTACTACTACTACTACGACTATATTGCCATGATTGTTACATTTCTGTTTGGTCACTTTATTGTGTAACAGACACATGGTGAATGGATTTCATAAACACTGCTTTGATCATAACTTACACTGGAGAGTTTCCTACTTCCCTCAGATTTAAAAACTTGCACAATACTTTATTTTTCCAGACCCTTCAAAGAAGTAAATTGTAGAGAGTACAGCTCCCAGAGAATTTCCTCAGAACTCACACCATCGGTGTCTACTTCACATTCATGGAGAAAACACGCACTCTACCACCTTCTAGCCATACAGCTGGACCGCTCTGTACCTATGCACAAGACCACCATCAACAGCCTGTACACGCACATGCTAGAACACCGTGCATTGCATCCTCTGAGATACTTGTGGGCTCTGCACTTGGAGATTTTGAGGGAAGTCACAAATTTCCCAAGTGTTAAAAAAACTTCCTTTTAATTTAATTGAATCTCTTTGGCATAGCATAATTGAGCTGTCCTCATGGACACAAGCACACGTGTGCACACAGACTTATGGTTTCCAGTAATGAAAACATTGCATGCAACAATCGGTTAGTTTATATGTATATGTTATAGTACATATAGTTATATGTACCAATTGAGTATATTTACCTGAGGCTGATTCCTCTGAAGTAGTTTTAGTTCTTTTACTGCATCTGAAACTTGCTTGGTTTCAACACATCCCAGAACACTGCATATATTTTTAACTTCTTCAATAACATTATTCACATGTGTCTGTAGATGACAAGATCAAATATCACAGTTTATTAACATTTGTCTTTAAATGACCTCTTTCTCATGAAGAAGGTGTGGAATGGAAGGTGGCTTTTTTAAATGACTGCCTATATCCATTTTCTTTTCTTTTATTCAGCATCTAAGCACATTTTGAACCATACTGTATATTTTAGAGATTTTCTGTGTCTGGGCCTGGCTTTTCTAAACATCTATAGCATTCTCTGACTTCATGAGACGAATATCAGGCTGTCATGTCAGCTGCCACATGGCTCAGCTTAGCACATGGTGCTGGCAGCTGGTTTCAGTCCACAGACCCCAGCCATACCTCTGTGCATTATCAAACATCAGCCCACTTGAGAGACTGCAGAACTGTGAATCTACATCTGGCTCCTTGTCCAAAATTTTGTTATCTTCCTCAGGTCCTATGTTAGGATAATCAAACCCCCATAATGGACACCATATGTGACAAGACTTCCTCTGTACCACCAGCTCCCAAATAGTGACACTAAGACTTATTGTTAATTATGAAAGCATGACCTTAACTTAGGCTTGTTCCCAACTAGCTCTTAAAACTTAAATTAACCCATTTCTACTAATCTATGCACTGCCATGTGGCTTGTGGCTTTCCTGTCTCCTCCTGCATGTCCTGCTTCCTCTGCACCAGGCTGCTGACTCTGCCTTTCTTCTTACCTGAGTCCTCTCTGTCCCCAGAGGTCCCGCCTAACCTCTTCTGCCTAGCTATTGGCTGTTTAACTCTTTACTAAACCAATCCCAGTGGCACATCTTCACACAGTGTAAAGGAATATCCTGCAACAGTCTATACTTCATATAACTGCTTAACTAACTAATCTAAATGTAACTTTACATTATATAACATAAAATGAGAAATGGAAGAAAGGATGAGATAAAGGAATAAAATAAGAAAGTAAGTGAGATAAAGATAAGGACTCACAACATAAAAATGCTTGAATCTGCTTACTCAATTTGAATTTTAGATCACAAGTTTTTACACTAATAGGACACAATTTTGTCTCTAGTAGAACAGAAAACCACTTCTCAATGCCTTCATAGTATGATTTAAGATATTTTTATAAATAATGAAAAAAATTTTGGGTGAATAATTAATGAATACCACAGAAGAAAAAAAAATAGACATTGCACAGACATCAACAGACATGACTAATGTGTGAATATAGAGGGTAGCGTTTAGTTCAGATTTGTTTTAAGTCTCTCACATATTAAAAATATACAGCTGTTTATTATAGCATGGAGAATAAATATTCATGAGTAATCCCTGTGCAGAAGAGTCAGATGCTTTTAGTATGTGCCTCATCACAAGTGGACACACTGAGAATCACATGGGTACTCCAATCCTACTCAGTTAATAAAATAAACCAAAAGCCACACTCCCCTAAGAGCTAGAGTTAAGGTTATGGTTTTCTGTGCATATCATCAATACTGGGCTGTAATTTGTAGTGTCATGTTTAAGACTGGACTTTGTAGACAGAGTTTCTTTCTACCATTTTGGGCCTCACTTCAGCCCCAAATAAACACATGGAGATTTATTTTAATTTTAAACTGTTTGGTCGATGGCTTAGGCTTCATATTAACTAGTTCTCTCCTAATTACTAACCCATTTTTATTAATCTAAGTATTTCCACATGGTCTTATCTTACCAGAGAATGAATGCTCCAGCATGTTACTCTTTCAGTGGCTATATGACATCTCCATCTTTTTCTCTGCCTCCTTATCCCAGAATTCTACTCTTCTCCTAGTCCTGCCTATACTTCCTGCCTGGCTACTGGCCAATCAACCAATAAGAGAAAAATATATACAGAAGGACATCACCCATCAGGACTTGATGAACTGGATAGCCCCATAGAAGATCATTCCCCTATTAATAGACTGTCAACACATCCACTGAAGTCAGTACAGCTCTATGACAACCTTTCATGTTCTTCCCACAATCATTAAAACATTAATTTCCATATGCCTACACCATGTCTTCTCTACAGTAGGAACAATAGTAACTGAGCAGGTTTCTATCAAGATTAAAGGAGAAAAAACTATAAAAAAATTATAAATGATAAAATTCTAATGTTTAATTTTAAGCCATTCACATATTCTTTGGATTATAAAAGAAATATGACCTTACCTGTTATACACAGATAACTAATGAGGTGAGGATTGAAATGCCATAAAATTATGTGAATGGGACACTTAAAGTGGTTTGTCATTTGTGCACTAGAAAGAGCCAATTGATGAATATTCTAAAAAAGGCATAAACATTACCAATTCAAATGAAAATTCTCAGTTTTCTTAAATCTCTGGAAATATGGTAGCTAGTTTGTTTTGTAACCATTGTGCAGTATGTCTTAATGTCTTATATAATCTATTTATCTCATTTTACACTCACAAAACTCTAAAAGATAAATATGTTAATTGTAGTCATGAGTCACTGAGATTTCTGGAATATGTTAAGTGAAATAATTCAATCATAAAAAATAACAAGATGATGAATTTGATATGAAAATTGAACAAAGATGAGGTTTAAGATGATTCCAAAATTTCTTTGCTTGGAAATAGAGGAAAGTGTAGTTTTAGTGGCTGAGGAGAAGGAGAGCATTTAAGGGAGATGCCTGGTATTGAATTTCTGTCCTCCAAAGGTTTCCATGCAGAAGAAAGTGACCTCACAAAAGTCATATCAAACATACACATTCAAGTGCATTCACACACACACACACACACACACACACACACACACACACACATACACACAAAGCTTTAAGTTTAAGCTTGGCAGATATTCACACACCATGAATTTTTTAGGACTGCTATTTCATTAAGGTATTTTTGAACACATAACAAGAGCTACCAAGTAGACCAAGGTTCTAGCTCTTGCAATTCTCAGATTAAGACACAAAATACTCTACACACATGCACACAAACCCTGCATTCTCAGAGGACAGTATAGGTGTAACTTAGCACATAACAGAGATTGATTAACTTTGAAGATGACAGACAGCTAGAGCTTCTGCTCAAACACTGGTCCTTCAGTGGCCTGGGGGAACTATCAGTCTGGAAGTAGGTTCTGACTTGAGGACTTAATGCTCATGGCTCATATTCTGCCAGGTGCTGATGGATGAAAACTCAGATAGTTGGATGCAATAGGGGAAGGGATGATTTGGGGCTAAAACCCAGAGAAGGACAAAGGGCACTGGTTGGCTTATTACCTGTAAAGGACAGGAGAATAGAAGCCTGATAGAGAACTTCTAAGAATGCTGCTTCCTGTCTACAGCTTTTATCTGAAAAACGGATGGTCATATCCCTTGTTATATAAACCTGAAGACATTAACCTATTTTGTTTACACAGAATCTGTGTGAAGAATTCCAGTAGGTCAGTGTGGTTTGGATGTGACATGCCCACTACCGGCTTGTGTGTTTGTAGACATGTTCCTAAACTGGTGGTGCTCTTGAGGGAGGTTGTGAAACCTTTAGGAGGTGGGCCTGGCTGCCAAAACTGCTTGGTGGCAGGGCTCACAGGTTACCGGTTAGCCTTTCTCCATCCCAATCCCCTTCTTTCTGTTTTAGGCTACATGAAGAGGTGAAAAGTTCTGGTCTTAATATACACCATCAGGAGCTGACTGCTACACTAGAGTGGACAGTAGCCCCTCAAACCATGAACCACAATGAACCTTTCTGGGTTCAGTTGTTTCTTGCCAAATTGCCAGTTACAGTTTGTGCAAAAGTAACTGTTTTAGAGGTTGTTACTATTGTGAACTCAGGCAGAAACAGACCCAAAGCAACTGTGTAGACACACTTTCCAACCATACGCCAATAGATATACTTACATATCTACATATATCTCTATATATTATATGTGTGTGTGGTGTGCATGTATGTATTTGATATATATATATATATACACTCATGCTCATAAACATAAACTCATGCACACACTCATACACATATATGTGTGCACACAAACACATACAAGCACACACTCACATGTACACACAAAAAAAGCAGTGATTATGGATAAAATTAGTTTCAAATATCCAAATCCTATGAATGTCCTGTATTCATGTATAAAGGAAGGTGGATTTTGGATCAACATAAGAGAACTTTCTCTATAGTACTGGGTTAAGAATTGAGTAGATAGCCACAGGAGGGTGGAACTCCTCCACCTGAAGGCTCAAGAACATCAGGAGAGTTTACAGAGGAGTTATGGAATCCACCGGAGTTTTGGCTGGGTTAAATTTCTCCTGACTCTCTGATCCTTTGAGTTAATAAAACCACAAACAGCCATGTGTTGCTATGTCCTGTGAGACACGTTCTGGATTTTTCTTGAGAGGTATTTGATGTGCCATAGGCCTCACGTGCTTTGCATTCTGACATTTTAGATAATAAACATACTTGGAAGGGGTTTGGAGCACTTGAAAACATGGCTGGCAAACGTTTACCCACCATATCTTCCTGGACAAGAGAATGGAACACCACACAAACGAAAGAAAGCTAAGCTAACCAGCCTGGGATTCCTTAGTGGAGACAGCATCAGAGGCAAACTGCATTTACACAACCACAACCCTTTCCCAATCCCAGATTTCACAGAAATCTGAATGTGTGTCTGTTTAAATATGGTATCTGAAAGGATAAAAATCAATCCGTGAATTCAGAGACACATTGAGACTTTAAGATGCCTTCCTTTCTATTTTTTCCTGCCATTTTTTTTTTTCCTGAAGAGGGATGTTTTCTCTGAAGAAGAACTTAACCTTGAAATGAAGAATATTGAGCCAATTGTAAAAGTGAAAGCAGCTGCCGTGTAACATACAAAAGTGTAAAATTTTATGACCGCTACAGAGATGGGAGATCACAAGTTAACCAAATTAACATAATCACAAACGCTAACTGTCCAGCATTCGATCAAAAAATATTAGGATCCTCACAGAAACACAAGCTAATGCAGCTCAGTGTTTATAGAGGTTAGTGAAGTCACACTATGAATTGACCTGGATATTAGTTATGCCAAGGACAACACACAAATTCTCCTAAATACATCAGGTTTGACAGTATTGTTAGCAAGGTGCCTAAGAAAGGCACATGATAAGATTAACAACACAATAGAACTGGTGTCATGTGATAGCAATGCTTTCTATAAAACATGGGATTGCATGACTACCAGTCTGACATGAAGCCCAGCTAACGGGGGTGTTTCAGCAGTAAAGAACAATGGCTGTTCTTCCAGAGGACCTGGGTTTGGTTCCCAGCACCCACATGTGCCTCACAACCATCACAACTCCACTTCCAGGGATCTGAAGTCCTCTTCTGGATCCCACAGGTGCTAGGGGTGGCAGTGAGGTTCATTTCCTTCGGTGGCACAGTCACTAATAATTTGCCGCATCCCAGTAACTAACCTCACACCCATGCTTATGTGGCCAGTCTGGATGAATCTGAGTGGGTCTCACACACCCACAAACCAAGAACAAAAGGTGAATTTTAAAGTATGAGGGAGGATGAGAGAAGTTAATAGAGCCTGAACACAATCAAATTCATTGTATGTAAGCACGAAAAGATCAAAGAATTAAAAAATTCAAAGATGAACACTTTACACACAAAATTAAGCAAGTTGAAATTGAACCTAGAACTATAAGGGAGAAAACTGTAAATAATCCTTAAAAAAATGAGAAAAATTTTGCAGAGCTCTGGAAGCCAATCTTCAATTAATAGTATAAAAAGCATAAAATATATAAAATCATAAACTGAGTTTTAAGCAAAAACTGAAGGGCTGGAGATATAGCTTTGTGGTAAAGACACACACTATCAGCATCCACACCAGGTGGCTTATAACATGCATATTATAAAACACTGAAAATTATTATTAAATTTATTAAAGAAGAAAATAATCATGAATTCATTAATAAGAAATAAAAATTTACCCCGAATATCATTACACATGTCTCAGGTTGGACTCTATCTCACATCGGCAAAAAAGAGGAGTTCCCTTATATTGTGAAATGTACATAAACTTATTGGATAGCTATGTATGAACAACCCTAAATATATACCCTTGAACAATTATTGGCATTTTCTCAAATGTCTGCCATCCATATAGGAGATAAACTGAAGTCCATTTCTCTATTGTAGTTCTATTCAGCACTTAAAATGAACATAATATAGCCATCACATGGATCAAGATGAATGTGTGTGTGTGTGTGCTTTGATTTCATTAATATACAACAAATCAAAGGGCATAGAGATCTACATTACTTATGCATGCATACTTCAGTGATGACAAAGGGAAAGAAATACTTTCTACCCAAGGACACTTCTTTACAAACTTTAAAGAATTACAAACTTTGTTGGTCTATGAAATGTGAGCATGAATGTGCGCGCGCGCGTGTGTGTGTGTGTGTGTGTGTGTGTGTGTGTGTGTGTGTGTGCGTGTGTGTGTTCTATAGTAACAATGTGAAGGTCTGAGCACAGCATGGGCTCTTTCCTTTCACCACATGGGTTGCCAGGATCAGCCTCAGGCTGTCAGACTTGTGGACAGGTGCCTTTACAGGTGACAGGTTGAGCCATCTTGTGGGTACAAAGGGCTTTCCTTCTGGAGAAAATAAAGGGAAAGGACCCAGAGCTTACAATGTCAGCAGTGCATGGTACTTAGCCTGTATTCTGTACACTCATTACTACAGTTAATACATGTTCTTCCTGTGACACATAACATGCTGCTAAACCGCAGAGTGTAGACAGTGTTTGCTTCCTTCTTTCCAGAAGGTGCCATGCTCACTCGAGAATCCCAGATTCATGGTTGTGAATTCTCTTCCACTTCAAGGACTGAGGCTTGTTTTGTATTTATTCAGTCTGGGGAGGGGGGAGTGTTCTTCACACAGTGGCTCTGACTCTTAGTCACTTCTGCTGGCCTGCATTTCTGCTAAGAAAGACTTCATTTCTGTGACTGTGCCTTACCTCTCATGACCTCCCCCCACAGTTTCTCTGTGTCTGTTTCTCTCCCCTCACTCATCCTCAAGACCTATTCATTTGTTTTTTTATTTTCTTCTTAGGATTCTTTTTACTCCTTTCCAGAACCTTTTATTATATCTGATTGTGATTATAAACTGGCTTGACAATTCCATTCTGGATCCTCTATAATCCTCCTGCCTGGTGATAGTGATTAAAAAAACAAAAAAAACAGAACAGTGGCTGCAATAATAGTACAATAATGATAACCTCGACTCATCTTCCAGTGAAGATGATCTTCCAATCACTGCCCTTTGATAACCATATTACACAGATCATTTTCACTGATCTTTAAAGATATCATTGTATTATATTTTATTATCTCTACTCTGGCGGTAAGGAATATGAATTAGGAAGGCTAGGTAAAATTTTTCCATAGTGATAGAGTTGACAGAAATATCTCCCAGAAGCTGGGAGCTCTGTTTCTGAATTCTGACCTGACTGTAACTCTGCTTAAATTATGTTGGAAATTAGACATTCTGAACATCTACCGGTATGTTTGCTGTGACTGGGAGGGCTTTGCTTCTAAAAAACATTAAAACATGCATTGTTATATCCTGTACTCATTCTTTGTATACATATATATTTTTTTTTTGGTGGGGGAAGGGTTGTCCTCTCTGGATGGTTTATAGCTTTAGAGGAAGAGCATGCACAAGGTATAAGTCCTTATTTCTCTTGAGCCACTTGTGAATATAAAATATCCATTATTCTTTTGACTATTGACTTGATAATCTGGGTCATGGGCCAGATAGCAAAGGGGGCTCTTAGGCCCTTCCTAGACCAGGTAGACATTGTTTGGAGCTGAACCACATTGCAAAGCATGAGCTGATTTCACACAATCTTAGAGATAGGCTCTGCAATTAGTTCAGTGCTTTGTTAGATTTTCTGATAAATCATTGGGATTTCTTACCTGTAAAAGTCCTGACTGACATTTCAGTAGGAACCTAGCAAAGTGTTGAAAGCCCCAGTAAGAAGTGATTTTTGAACCAGAATTCAATTCTTTCAGGAAGGGCAAGATATGATTTTATAGTGTGTTGGGAAGCATAGACTCCATTCTAGGTATTACTTACGTAAATGTGCCCAAGCTCAACCCAGGTCCTCAGCCACTTCAGGGAGGCCACTCACCACCTCTCTAGCCAGTAAACAAAATGCTCAACTATTTGCATCAAATAAGCATTCAGGAATAACCTTGGGTGAAACTTGGGTACAGGATGGATTCAAAATTTATTCCTGACAATTCAAACTATTCATGGAAAGAATTTAGGAGAAAAGTGTCCAATGGGAAAGTTCCGTATAACCTATTTGCATTATTAGCCACCTAAAGCCCAAGCCAGGGCACCTGATCTGAAAGGAATAAAGTCTAAGATATGTTGAAATAATCATTTCAAGGAACAATCATATCTGTCACTTTAAATTACTCCCATCATTCAAGAAAATTATTGACATTTATTTACCTGAGGGATTTGTTGTTTTGTTTTCAAACCATGCACAATAACCCAAGTTTGCAAGAGATGGTGAACATGTGGTTTTTCACATCAATGCTGTTTGTGACGTTAATGAAATGCTGCTTCTCAAAGAAGCAGGGGGGAGTGAAGCAGGAGCCTGAGGCAATGCTGCTTAATTCATTTGTTCATAAGCAGGTGCAGCCCTTAGTACTGGCAATGGTTTGGTCTGCTCACACATTGTTCTGGATGCTCTACTTCAAAAGCTCACCTAACAAGCTTTGTGTACATCTGAAGAGATGGCCAGTGGTTAGAACTGATCTGGGGACCCGAGTTTAATTCCCCACACCCAATTCACATCACTCAAAACCACTTGGGAGTGTAGCACTTGAGAGTCAGATGTACTCCTGTCCTCTGAGGGCACTGCACTCCTGTGCACGTACCCGGAGAGACACGCACATGTGCACGTAACTTTAAACATTCGGTCTGAAAGAGAGCACTTTGTTTTGCATTGAGTTCATCTGGAAACATGCAGGAACTGTAGCCTATTTATAAATTAATCCATTTGCAAGCAATGGCTGTGATTTGCTAGTGACAATGTGAAGACAATGTTTCTTTGATGTTTTGCCAATATTTCAGTCATACTGGGGAAATTAACAGTAGCCAGTGGTTTCTTTCAAAGTGAACACATGGACAGCTTCTTATTTGAGTAATGCCATCAAGCTTCTAAATTTGGAAAGCCAGCAATGTCACAGACCCCCAAAAGTCTGAGCATGCATGTGTGGACAGGAGCTGACTACAACTTATGAATAACACTGAGATGTTAACTAAGTGAAATCAGCTCTTAATTAGATTATTAACCCTCAGAAGTGTCTCTGCATAGATTATTGATATTTTTATGTGCCTTAGGTCCTGGTAAATTTCAAATTCTGCTTTAGAAAGAAATATTATTATGGGATTGATGGAATGAACTGTAAAAGAGCACAACTTACAAAACTGTGTGTGTGTATGTGTGCATATATATGTTGCTATGTGTGTGTGTATATATATATGATTGTGTGTGTGTGTGTGTGTGTGTGTGTGTGCCTGTGAGAGATGGGGAGGGAAGAGATGGAGAATGAGTGATAGAGAAGGAGGGAGGGAGGGGGAGAGAGACAGAGAGGGAGAGAGAATGGATGTGTATGTTTGCAGACTCCTGTACATGCACCCATGAAGTCGGAAGTTGATGTTGGGTCTTTCACAGAACCTGGGGCTCGCTGCACAGGCTGGGTGGCCTGGCCAGGGAGTCCTCAGGATCCCCTTGTCTCTGACTCCCCAGATCTGGGGTTTCAGATGTGTGCTACCATACTCAGCTCCTTTTGGATGCTGGGGACCTGAACTCAAGTCTTCACATTTGCAGTAGTAAGCCCTTGATCTACCAAGATATCTCCAAGGACTCACTTCTGACACTTCCACAAGAGGACTGTGGGAGTGGGTGTGTCTCTGACTCGTGTGCCTGTTCCTGGGGTGCCTTTCTAACCACTGGATTGCTTCCTCTAGCCTTGATAGATATGAGGGTTTGTGTTTACCTTACTGCATCTTCTTATGACATATTAGATTGATATGCCTGGGAAGTCTGTTTTTCTGAAGTCAAACAGAGGAACAGTGGATCTGGGGAAAGGAGAAGTGGGGGAGGGAACTGCGGAGTGGAGGGGAAGGAGGAGAGGCTGCAGCAGGGATGTATTATATGAGAGAAAAAATAATTAAAAAATTGAAAGAGTGAGTTTCATTTACTCATATTCCATGTCCTTATATATCCAAGTTCGAGACAGGCCCTAAAAAGACAGTTGCAGCGGAGAAAGCACTAAACTTCAGGGAGGAAAAGGAGCTTTATAATTTTAGTGTCGTCCTCATGTTGTTAATTATTTGTACAGAATTCACATTTATCTGCATCCCTAATAAAACCATGTTCATTTCTATTAGGAGTAGTCAGTTGCCTGAGAGCTTCCTCTTTCCATGGACCTGTTGATCCTACTGATCCATGAGAAAAGAAGTCCTCATCGGCTCAGTTAGATTCTGATTTACACTGCCTTGTGGGAGATAGCATGGTGCCTTACTTTGGAAAGACCAGCCTTTTCCTAAAAGCAGCTCTCAGAAATGATCTGCCTAATGGAGACCAAAACCTGGAGGCCCAGCAGGTGCGGGGATTTTAGTAGTCTTGGACAGTCTCTCCTGCTGAGACATCTTCTCCTCCTACCATTGTTCTATGGAATTGATCTCCCCATGCAGTCTGCTGCAGCCATTTTAGGTTTGCTGAGTCTTTCACCTATTCATGCAAATACCACATTTCCCCTCACCTCCATCTTTCAATATGATGCTGGAACGGGCCTTCATTATCGCTTTGGACTCATGGGACGCCTCTCTAATCACCCATCAGTGTCAGCAATGGCCCCGGCATTTGCTGATCAATCAAAATTTCATTAGGTTGGTTACATATGATCCCGAAGTATCTATATAACTCTTGCCAGCCTCCCCTGAACCTGACTGAAGTTATGCTAAGTTTAGTATAGTTTCCCCAACCACACTAGCTTGTTTCTCAGTTCACTGTTTCTGTTTCTATTTTCATTTATTCATTTTCTTATTTTACATACCGATCCCAGTCCCCTCCCTCCTCTCCCTCCTTCCTGCCTCCCTCCCTCCCTCCCTCTATCCACCTTGCCTCTCTCCCTGCCTCCCTCCCTCTCTCCCAGCCTGCCATGCCCCCCCAGCACTCTCCCATCCCATTCCCCCCACTTTGCCAAATATTTTCCCCACTGTCCACCATTTTCCTCTGACCAAGAAACACATACTCAGACTGCAACAAACAGTTGAAATGTGTGATGTTTATTGTCCTTTTCGGCATGTTCTGTGTGTGAATATATGGCATTTTATTGCATATTCCCTTCACTTTATCTATATACCCGTGGTGGATGGAAATCCCCTTGAAATGTGGACTCTGATGCAATTTAAGAAAAGCAGCCCTCAAGAGAAAAAAGGCATATGACAGAGATCAAGCGGAGGAGGGTTTTTTTTTTTTTTTTTAATTATGGAAAGGGATCATAAAAAGGGGAAACCAGCAACCTGATACAGGAACAGAAGAAGAGAGGAAAGAGGGAGACAGAGAGGGAGAGAAAGAGAGAGAGAGAGAGAAGGATGGGAGGTTGGGCAGGGCCCTTGTAAAAGGGAACATAGTGAATGTGCACAGGTGGTTGCTCTTAGTGGCTGCAGCTGAGGGTGTATCCTGTCAGAACCCCAAGGACAGGCCAGTAGAGATGCCTGAATACTAACAGACTGCTTTATTCATCTCAATTTCTTAAGAAATTTGCCACCCTTTAAAAAAACATAGGAGATGTTTAACAAATGTTCATTGAATAGATGGCTAAAGTTATGGAAGCCAATACCTGGTTTTTCAATAGGAGTTTGACCTGGAAGTCATATTTCTTTATTACTGTGAAGAGGCATTGTCTACAAAGATAAAACCAAAAATTTGATTAAATTTGAGTAGAAAATTAACATCACATCTTCAGCACAGACATTTATCATGAGTTCTAATTTTTCCAAGATTCTCTATTAGTCAGAATATAAACATTACTTGACATGACTTAAAATTTTTACCGTGAAATTATTTTATTTTCATAGAATTTCAGAACTAATTCAGAGAGTTCTTACATCAATTCCCCATAGCCTATCACACTTGGCCCATTATCCCTTAAAACATATTTAAAGTTGTAAAGATTTTCACAAGCCCACCATTCCCACAAGGTGCATAGATCATACTTTAAAAGGTGTGATTGTTAGTGTTAACCACCAACTTGGCAGAATATAAATTCTATTTTGAAAACAAAGTCTCCTGGGTGTCTTTTGATTTAGGTTTAATTGAGATACAAAGAATTGCCCACTGTGGGTGGGTCCATTGCATGGGAAGGAGATGCTGGATTATATAAGATGCAGAGGAGGAACTGAGCATGGACACATCTTCATCCTCCCTCTCCACATCTTTGCTGTGTATGCAATGTGACGATCTGCCTAAGCCCCATTGTTGTGATTCCATATTGATGGACTATAACCTTAAATTGTGAGCTGAAGTAAATTCCTTTTCTCTTATGTTACCAGTCCCATGTCTCTGTGATGTAGGAGCTGGTTGCTGGAAACATCTGGTAAGATTAGTGCTATGCCTTTCCACAATTTCTGGTGGTTGAAGATTAGTCATCAAAGACCAGTAGGGTAGTGTTAATAGTCAGCTTGACAGGATCTGGAATCACCTAGGAAATTCACCTCTAGACTGCTTCCGAGGAATTGTTTATATTAGGCTACCCTCTGCCTCTGGCCCTGTCTGGGGGGGATTATCTTGATTTAAGTTAACCAGAATGGAATGATCCACCCTGGAAGTATCATTTCTCAGGCTTCGGTCCTGCGCTAACATTCATCTTTTGATTCTTTCTGAACACAGAGGTAAATATTCAGCTACATCAAGCTCCTGTTGCCTTGACATCTCTGCCATAATTACTGTACACTCAAATTAAGTTGTCTGTGTCATTGTATGTTATCACAGTAGCTAGGAAAACAGCTAATACAGCCAGCAACTTGCTCTATCACGCATACATAATGAAGGTCTTTGAAAGTCCAACGGGGTCAATGTTTGCGAAGCTTCCAGATGGCTGACCACAGGGGACTTCTTGGAGAGCGGTGTGCCTACAGAGAGCTGGGGTCTCTGCTTCCTTTCTTGTGCTTTTAAATTATCCCATCCCTGACCTCTGTAATGTTTTATAAGTATCAACATGTACCTTTGAATCGCTCAAGCCATCATGAACCCCAAAGGATTATAAAACCTCAGTTAAGAGCTGGTTGATCACAGGCACCAGTGATAATTAGCATCTGAAAGGTAGTCAGGGAGTCTCCAGAGGGTTCTGAGCCCTCCTTGTATGTTCCTTGTGGCACTACCTCAAAGTAGACCTTGCCAACACTGAATTGGAGGACACAGAGTCTACTGCAAAACTGAACTCTTGCTTGTTAGTAGAGCAACAGAGTGAATTCTTCACATCTCTTAGGGCCACAGAACCTTCTGTGTTGATGTAAGACCAGAGGAGAAATAGTTTGCTCTACAAAATCCAAATGTAAATCATAAGCAGGTAGCAGCAAATGTTAGTATTAAGAAATATTAAATATGCCGCCTCAAAAAACCACTGGGCAGGTATTTATGATGGATGGGGTTGTCTTTAGCAACAGATTACTCCATTATTTCTTTCCCACATGTTCCAGCTTTATCTGTGTTTAGTGGGGTGTATGTGATTGGAGCAGAGATTCCTGACAGCTTTGCTGTTCAGAGCACTTTCCAAAACATTATTAACTTTATCTCCTTATTTGCCCTGAAATTCCTGAACTGAATTGAATAATGAGTTATAAAGACAAAAACCTACACAGAAAACCCATTAATGTATTTTACAGTAGCTTCTTTCTCGGGCATTATCACATTATCACTTTAGCTGTCAGTTCTAAGACAAAATACATAAAGTCTATATAAGTCAGCAGAGTGGTAAGAAAATAATAGTGTGTTTTTACATAAAATCTGTTCCCAATGCTAAAAAGACATAAGGGGATACATCTATTCCTTCACTTTGTCTGTTAATATATACATATATCTTAGAGAAAAAAACTAATTGAAAATATTGATGGTCAATAATTTTCTCAACTTGTAAGAAATAGATGAACCATAGAAGGTAAATGCCCTAATGGAAAGCCCCTGTCATTATTCTAGTCATCAAGGGCCTGGTCCTGTGTTGTTTATGTTTTGTTGAGAGGGGATTTTGGTGTGTAGTCCAGCATGGCATAACACTTGTAGTTTTCTGGATCCCTGCCCCATCCACCTCTTCCTGAGTGTTGGCATGACAGGTGTGGACTCCTGAGCTGGCAGAGCTTGGCGTTTGAGTCTATGAAGACGTGAAGGAAAACACTGTCTCCCAGAGAGCTAAGACTGCAATGGCTATCGGGAGGCTGGGAAGCAACCCTGCAGCGGGTAACACTGAGGACTGATGGGTTGGCATGTGATGGAAATAGAAGCACACACTGAAACAAAGCTAGACTTGGCTCTGCTCATGTCAGTGGCTCTGCGTCTATGTGGTCTGTGCTGTTGTTGCTGTTTTTGTCTTAAACGTCACTGTTTTTAGAGGAGGCGTACTGGAGTGTGGCATCTCCTCCAGCCTACCCAGATTTTGCCTGCCTCTCTCAGGATAAAGCTATAAAGTAGAGGATTTTAATCTGAACCTAGGCCATCCCTGTTAGATGTCCTCTCCCATTTATTGCTGGAGGACTTTTGTTTTGCTCTGATCCACCCTTGGGCACCTATGCATGGCAGCTAAGGGCATCTGATGGGTGAGGGATACGTGGTGGCAGCTGTGAGGCAAGAATAGGAGGGTGTCACCTTTGGGGCCATTTCTCACAGCCTCTGCTTCTTCATTCTGTGCCCCACGAGCCAGGCCCAAGTCCCAACCTTCAAACAACCCAGGTGGAAGTAACACGTCCTCTCCCAGACATTTCCCGTTTACACAATCACTTGTTGGTTTTGCTCTCTCTCTGCCTTTCTTCCATCTCGCCCCCTTCGGGGTTTGTTTCTCCACAAACTGGGAACAGATTTATTTTGTAGTAAATGAAGCTGCAGCCTCAGTTAATACTGCCAACAACCTGTATGTGGTCCTTGTAACTATCTGTGAAGAAGAAAATTTGGATTGGATGATCTTGGGACCCCTTTTAAGTCCTAACCACTTTGTGATGGTACAGAGCGAGCCTAGATGCTTTGTGCCTGGTACTGGGGTTGTGGGGGAAGGCCAATATAAAGTCACAATGGTTTAATGCAAAAGACGTAGCTCCGGGAGATTCCATCGTGCCTGCATTCAGCACTCATGCTAACAGTGACTTGGGAGCCTGGGGTCCATTATCTGACCTCTCAGAGCCTCTGCTTCCTTGATTCTGAAGCAGATAAGATGGGCCCTCACAGCACTGAAAGATTTAGGTGATAAAATGCTTGCAAATTGTACAATAGCTTCACAAGGTGATGAATGCTATTAATATTCCACAAGCCAATTTAAGAATCTCCATAGCAGGGCTTTGCTTTAGGACTTATGCCATCACCCCCCCCACACACACACACACACCAGAGTTACACCTCCCACACCACAGGCTCTTCCTGGTTCTGCTCAGAATAATTTAATTCCAGAGAAAACCAAACCATAGCCCCGGTGACTTCCGTTTTACTGCCTGTTCTAAACCACACAGGCACCCATATTCTGTCACTCGAGTTTTCCAATTGGAATTCACTCTCCTCTGCGTATGACATACCAATTACAGCAGGGAGGTCCAGAAGAATTTTACACAGGTGATGGTGACTTTGAAGGTGTGGAAATTGAGTTCTACCATGAGCTGAGTTACACGAATACCCAAATTCACAAAATGAATAAGGAAAAAAAAAATCCTGGGAGAGTCATAACCAACAGCAGAGGTATTTCAAAACGAAAGTCACATAATCCCTCAAGCACATCTGAGTAGCTGTGAAGCCTAGATAAGTTTTAACAGAGCGTGGCAAGGGGAGGTATGCAGTAATGTGACCAGGGAGGGGACAGTGTTTACAGCTGACCGAGAGGATATCGAGAAATAAAACACCTTACCTGGATACTTTCCAAATATGTGTAAACTCTAGGAGCTGGTTCAGATGAAACAGACTGTGGTCATCTCCACTCTGTAGACAGAAGAACATATTAATATTTATGGAGTGAATAGGAATGAGGAGCAGATAAAAATAGATCTGTAGCTTTGTGCTGCCATTTCGTTCACCTCTTTTGATGACCTCTGTTTGTCATTTTTATACTCTGTTCTAAATAACTTCCACTGTTTTCCTTAACTGTGTGAGCTCTCCTTCCAAGTGAACAGGAACCTGAGCCTTGGATGAGGATAAACCCAGAGGATACTGGGAAAACATCTGGGTATCACCCAGGTGAAACAGTCATTGCTCCTAATAAGGAGAAGTAGCTTGAATAATAAAAATCCAGAGTCAGATGTTGGGGTTAAGATCAGAGAAGAGAAGCGGCCAGCCACTCTTCTTACCTCTGCTCAGACCGAAGGGGCCTCCAAACTTCAGGCAGGTCCCTACTACACTGCTGTTCAAGCCTCCTGCTCTCCACCAGACCTCACATGCAATGAGTTCCTGTCTCCTCCTACCTTACATTCCTCCCTCTCTCCAGCAACATGGCTCCTGTCTCCACCTCCCTAGTACCGGGATTGAAGGAGTATCATCTCGAGTGCTGGGATTAAAGATGTGAGCTCTGTTTCTCTTTTAGACTGATTCACTCTAATGTAGCTCAAAATGACCTTGAACTCACCGAGACCTGTCTGCCTCTGTCTCCAGAGGGCTGGGATTAAAAAGGTGTGGCCACCACTGCCTGGCCTCTATGGCTAACTAGTATAACTGCTGGGATTAAAGGTGAATGTCACCCTTCCTGGCCTCTGTGGCTAGCAAGCGTGTCTAGCTTTCCACTCCGATCTTCAGGCAAGCTTTATTTGTTATGTCATAAGCAAAACCATCACCACAGGAAGGCTTTGGGGACCAATTTGCCTGCTTTCCTCTTCCCTTTCCATTCTCTCTCTCCCTCCCTTTTGACTTCTCTTCCTTTTCCTCCCTCTCCCTTTTTTCTTCAGTGGACACACCAAGCCACGGCAGTGTGACATCTAACTTGCTAGATGATCTAATGGAAGATACCTAATTGATTCCATTTTTTTTTTTTTTTTTGGCTTTACCATGTCCTGCTTCTGAAGTGTAAGGAAGCCAACTCATGTAGCCAAATAAATTACAGCTATTGGTAACTATAGATTCCAGGAGTTATTTTTCTGGCAATTAGTTTTCTTCACATTGTCAAAAGTGTCTGCCTTAAAGCATTAGTCTTCTGGCTCCTATACACAGGCATATGCACACACATACATATGCACACAACACACACACACACACACACACACACACACACACACACCCTTGATTCCAGCCTCTTTCCCAGTAAATATTTGTGCAACTCTGCAACTCCTAAGCACAAGTGCTCAAAGTCCCTATTCTTTCTCGTAATGGCATTGTGGGCCATATGAGGGTAACAAGTTTCACTGTTGAAAGTTATTTCTTGTAGTCTGTGTTTTAAGTGCTTGGAGCTCATACACCCTATTTTTCAAACTGCCCATGTTCCTCACAGAAAATATCAGAAGAAAGTCCTAGATGTTGCTGCATATCAAAGATGGATTCATTTTTATGTTGCCTGGTTTTGTGAGTAGGTTAAAAAGAAGCGAGGTGACATGGAAAGAGAGGTCAGCATTATACCACAAATAGTTAGAGAGCATGCTGTTAGCAACGGTGCAGAAATGCTGAGAGGAATTTACATTAGAGACCCCAGGGTGACTATGACAGAAATTGTGGCACTGATATCGTTTTACCTTTGGGAATAGAGAAAGTTGAAGTTTAACTCTATATAATTTCATAAAAGAAGGGAAATTACAAAGTTGGGGGAAAGCAAAAGAGAGACAGTTGTATTTGTTGCCCTCGTGTGGTCAACCAATGACATTACAATGAAGGACATGCAATTTGCAAGAATACTTACTGAAAAAAAGAGTTTAGGTGTGCGTGGGTGCATGTGTGTGTGTGTGTGTGTGTGTGTGTGTGTGTGTGTGTGTGTGTGTGTGTGCCAAATGACTAATGTTTTAAGACATAACATTAGATAACTAATGTAGCTAAGTTGTAACACGAAGAACTTCAATTTTCATAGAAGTTAATTCAAAGCAAGCATATAAATAACATTTTATGAGATAGTTTTATTTGCATGTCTCCATATTTAATACTCACATTTACTGAAAAATAATTTTATTTCCCTCAAGACATGTTTTTTGAGGGGGGAGTAAATTAGTCTTTGTCTTGTTGTCATTTATCACGAATGCTTATTTCAAATATTTATTTATTTTGGATGTATGGTGTTAGCCTGCTTGCTCATATGTGCATCATAGGCTTGCAATGGCTGCAGATAGTAGACTACGCTGAATCCATAGAACTGAAGTGGCAGAAGATTGTGAGTTGCTTTGTGGGTACAGGGAACTGAATCCAAGTCCTCTGCAACAGCAGGCATTGCCCTTAACCACTGAGCCATCTCCATGGTTCCCTAGAAAAACTTTTAAAAATATCTAGAAAGGATACGGAGAACCTTCAGCTGCCATGGAATACATTGCACACATTATTTTCTCTAAAGTTGGTTTAGTATTTTTGTCTTGAGGAAAAACAAATTAATTTTTTTCTCTCTCATTGGAAATCTATTACTGAACCAGGTCTGTTGTGAAGGCTTGTGATCTCAGAATTTGAGAGATTAAAGCAGGAGGATTATGAGTTGGAGTCAGTGTGGGCTACATGGTAAGATCTTGTCTTGAAAAGACTCCATTATTGTTACTGGTCTGGGAGTGCCCTTTGAGCTAGAGGGAAATCATGTTTCTGTGATTAGCTTATGCAATTTTGACAGCACATTTGATCATATTTAAAAGAAGTTTAAAGAAAAATGACATGTTAAAAGAAAGATATTCGGTTATTTACATTGTATTTCATTGTGGTGTGAGCATTACAAATTTGAAATCTACGTTGATTTTTGAAGATCATTAGGTTGCTTTCTGGAAAATCACAACATCGAGATGAATTGAGCCTCATAAGGCTTTGCACAATTGAAAAGCATTAAGGTAATTGCCGAAAGATAACAAGTCCAATACATTTAGTCAAGTGATAACAATGGTTATATTCCTGCTGTAATGCAGAAAGCTAACTAAATACATCATTCATACATTTTTACAACTGAAATTCTGGAAATCAAAGAGAATTTGGTATCACTTTAAAAGTAGAATTAAGAAAGAACATTCACTGTTTATGAAGACTTAAAAATACACTTAAAGTATAGTAATTCAAGTAATAAAGAAGTACAAGGTGATAAGCTATGACAGTTGTATTAAATTGATCAGTACTCCACATGTCTCCAAGAAGAAAAACTTTGTTAAACTTGTGTTAAAATGGAAGTAGCTATTTTAGTTTGCCCTCTGTTCATGTGGTTAAAATACCTTGACCAAAAGTAACTTGGGGAGGAAAAGGTATATCTTGTAAGACCCTAATTTTAGGGTCCTGATGGGCCGATGGCAGAGCCCAGCGACACAAACACCAAAACCAGGAGATGCAACAAGCAAGAGGCATTTACTGAACGAGTGCACTCGGGTGTCAGCAATCTCGGGGAAAGCTGCACACCCCTCAAAGGGTTCAGGCTCTTTTTTTATAGAGACAAACCGCAAATCAGCAGACATGCATGGGACACAAGGAGATTGATTAGAAAGTATGATCTCATGTTTGAGAGATCACCCAGGTATGACCTGCTCTTATTCAAAGGAAAAACCATAGAATGACTTGGAAAGTCTCCAGACTTGTCTGTTGGCCAGGTATGACCTAGACAGGACTGTTCATCTGGGACCATTTGTTCCAGGGTTGGGGGCCTATTTCCTTGTTGTGGGCCAAGACCTGTGAGAAAATTCTTTCATACTCTGGCTTTCTCTTGGCTGTACATTTAGAGCCTTCAGTTATTCCACAAAGGTTTGATGATTCAGTAACTAGCCCTATTTAACAAGATCAGTCTAGCATATAACCACTAGCCCCATCACCATAGTAACCTTTCTTGTTCTCATAATTCCTGTTCTTTCCTCCCAGGTCAATGTCCATTCTTTATGATTTTCTATATTCTGCTTGCAAGAATTATTCTCCTATCCCTTTCCTACATCCTTGCTCTGCAAACTAAAAATCTTTCATTTGGCTTGTGGGTTACATCATTGAAGGAAGGCAAGGCAGGAATTTAAGGCAGAAACCAAGAGGCAGGAATTGAAGCAAGGACCATACAGGAATGCTGCTTACCGGCTTGCTGATTTTTTTTTTCAACAGGCCAGGCTCATTTTCCCATGGACAATCTTGCCCACGATGGGTTGTACTCTTCCATATCAACTACTGGTCAAGAAAATGCCCCATAGACGTACACACAGGCCAGCCTAATGGGAGTAATTTCTCAGACGAGGTTCCCCTTTACCAGATTATGCCAAGTTGAGAGCTGAAGCTAACTGTGGCAGTGACTCTGGTGGTCTGGATGAAGATACATTCGAGTGCACAGTCACCAGATGGTGGATCTGTTTGGGCGGGATTAGGAGGTGTGGTCTTATTGCAGGAGTTATTTCACTCAATGGGCATGGGCTTTGAGGTTTAAAAACCCTACACCATTCCAAGATAGTGCTCTGCATCCCCGCTGCTTGTGGATCAGACACAAGCTAAGCTCCCAAACACTACAGCAGAACCTCGCCTGTCTGCCCCTCTTGCTGGGTTGGTCATTGACTGTGAGCCCCAGGGGCTGTGAGCCCCCAATTAAATGCTTTGTTTTGCAAGCGGCTGTGGCCATGGTGTTTTGTCAGGGCAATAGAAAAGTAACCAATGCAATAACTATCATCGCAGTATTTTATTTTTGGTCATATATATAGGACTTGCCATTGAGAATATACTTAATGAGTATTGAAAGTTAACAACAAAATTGTGATATATCAAAACTGTTGATATTTTGATTAACACCATTTCTGTAGTTTAGGTTGTGAATATTTCTCACAGGCCCATATGCTGAAGGCTTGATCTCCAGGTTGGGGCTATTTGGTGTGGGCAAGAGCCTTTAAAAAGTGGGTCATGGTTGGAGACGTTAGATCCCTGGAGTCCTAGTCTTGAAAGGGATTTCCAGACCACAGACTTGCTCGCTCCCTAGCATTGTGATTTCTGCAGTTTAGATCTTGAGTGTGCCCTTTCTCACTTGTTCAGACACTATTAATTCTTTTAAATGTCATGTCTTCTCTTCTGCAAAGTGATACTGGGCATTTCCTGAAAGACCAGGTTTAGAGAGCTCGAAACCCTGAGCATCTTTCTCATACTCCTTGTGAAAGTTACCATGGTTCTCACAGGGAGGTAGGGCAGCTGACTCCCCTTATACTCTCTTCCATTGAGTAGGCATCTTGTCACTCTTGTTCACTGTTCTATTCAGGAGCATGGGGACTTCTAAACAGAAATGACATAGTGAATACTCATGGAAAGAACAGAGGATTCACCATGTCTTTGCCTTTAGTCACACTGTCTGTTTTTATTTTTTTTAACCTTTTATTTTTTATTAAAACAGGGTCTCACGATATATGTTGGGTGACTAGGAACTCCCTATCCAGATCAGGCTGGTCCTGAATTCACAGAGAGCCATCTGTTATATATTTCTAAACAACAGCACCACTTTGAGGAAAACAAATATTATTTTTACCCTTCTCCCATCCTTCTGGAACTAGCCATGAGTTGATGATGTTTATTGCCTGAAGTAAAGATTCAAGAGTTTAGTAACTGATGGAAGCAGAAGCAGATACCCACAGCTAAACACTGTGCTAAATTTCTGGAATCCAGTTGCAGAGAAGGGAGGAGTGATGAGCAAAGGGGTCAAGACCAGGCTGAAGAAACCCACAGAGACAGCTGACCTGAACAAGGGGGAGCTCATGGATTCCAGTCTGATAGCTGGGAAACCAGCATAGGACCGACCCAGACCCCTGAATGTGGATGTTAGATAGGAGGACTGGGCAGTTTATGGGGTTTCTGGTAATGGATCAGTATTTATCCCTAGTATACGAATGGACTTTAGGAGCCCATTCCATATAGAGGGATACTCTCTCAGCCTAGACACATGGGAAGGGTCTGGGCCCTGCTCCAAATGATATGACAGACTTTGAAGACTCCCCATGGGAGTCTGCTCCTTGGGGGACAGAAAGGGATTGGGTGGGCATTGGTGGGGGGAACAGGCAAGGACAGGAGGGTGCAGGATTGACATATAAAACAAGCTTGTTTTAAATTTAAAAACAAATATCACCAAAAAAAAAAGAGTAAAGCTATAATGGAGCATTAAAAGAGTCAGGGACTCAATTGTCCCATGACTGGAATCTCATGATGAGAAGGGGGATTTACTGTGGCAGCTGCAGACTGTGAGACTGTGCACCTCAACTCGGCTACGTGCTTCTGTCTGAACACGACAACAGCCACGATGGCAAAGACGCATTCCTTCTTGATGAGTCCAATAACGAGCCTGCTTTCACTGGAAGCTGCCTTTCCTTTTTTATGGACCATGAGGCTGTGAACCATCTAATTAATTTCTTAACCACTTGGCACTCTGATTACAGATGATATGGAGACAACAGCACTTATCACCCGCCTTTTCCCAATTCACCTATTTAATTCTCTAAAAGCTGCAGTCAGTACCTGAAATCTACTGTACATACCCAGAACCGATTTGTCATTAAATCCCTAGGGTGTCCCGGGCTTTGGGCAGGGTGGACATAGCTGTGAGAAAACACAGTTAAGTAAATGAAAAGACACATTGTCCTACTTAGTTTCTCTGTCACTGCGGTGAGACTCTGACCAAAAGCAGAGTGTGGGGGAAAGGCTTATCTTCCATTTCACAGTCCATCACCGACAGAAGACAAGGCAGGGGCCTCGGGTAAACCATGACAGAAGGACTCTGCTTACTGGCTCTGTTCCCATGGTAGCTTGCTCGGCCAGCTTTCTTGTATAATTGCTGGCCCACTCCCCTAAATGGGCTAGGACCTCGGCTGTCAACCATCATTAAGAAAATGAGCCACAGATGTGCTCACCGGTTAACCTGATAGAGAGTTCTTAGTTTTAGGATCCCTCTTCTCAGGCGACCCTAGTTTGACAAACACACGCACACACACACACACACACACACACACACACACACACACTGAATATTTTGACCAGTTATCCTTTATCGCAAATCTGAACTTGGAGTGGTATGTAAATCAATGCCTTTCTCCTATGTATGTCAGTGGGATGGTGTAAAAGCTCTCAAGTTTCATGGCTTGGCTCAGATCTAAGAGCACCAGTTCCATCTGTGGACCCTGAGGTAACTGCAATGGGTGCCTTTTCTGTTAGTATTTGATTAACAGAGGTGAATATTAAGTGTTTTTAGATAAATATAAACATGATTTATGTAAATTATGTCAATGTATTAGAATTGTTTGAGCTTAAGATAGATCTTTCATTGAAGATTTCCAGTTCTTAATGAAGTTTATGCATGTGTGACTATATATGTAAGTATGTGCACGTGACTGCAGATGCTTGTGGTGGCCAGAAGGGGGCACTGGATCCCCTGGAGCTGGAGTAATGGTCACTTGTCAGCCACTAGCTCTGGGGACTGGGGACTGAACTCTCATCCTGTGCAACAGTAGCAAGGATTTTTAGTCACTGACCCACCTCTCCAAATACTGTGAACTTTAATTTCTGTGAGACTGAAGCACTAATAACGATTTGTGAACTGCTATACCAGTCCAAAAATTGTTCTATCAACATGTGAATTAGAGTCACACATTTCTTATTCCTCCCCTAGATAGCAATAAAATATCATGATTTCAGCTCTTTTGGCAACATTGAGGCTGATTAGAAGGAACATAAGCTTATTAGCGTTGAGATATCTGTTGGCCTTTGTGATTTTACTCTGCCTAGATTTCAGATGCTTAGTCCCAGATCTGTCAACAATGGCTGAGCCAGAAGCTGGATCCGGGAGAAATTTCTAAACAACTCTCTTTTGGCCTCATTATGTTACAGTCGACATAGATATGTTGCAAACTGATGTGCTATCTGACATTTATTTTTATGATGAAACACCTCATACTATATATTAAAAAAAATCACACGCTAGAAATCTGTTATCTGATTGAAATGACAGGACACAGGGATTTTTGCTTAAAGCAGGTAATTGGAAGATTCTGTAGATGAAAATTGACAAAATAGCAAAGTTCATGCACATTGTAAAGTTTTGGTTGGGAGTATCTCAAGACACCACACGGGGAATAAGATTCACATCTAGCAGCATGAAATTGTATCATTAATGTACACTCATCCCTCATCCCTTTCTTTCTTGGTAGATTATTATATGCAGCTATGAATATTAATCTGGTTGGACCTAAGCTACATTGACAGGGGCACAAATATTCTGCAAACAGGACAAGACTTGTGGGTTTTTTTTTTTTTTTCTGCCATCAGTGGGCTCTCATTTATATTTGCATTTCCTTTTGTTTCTGGGTGATTATGTAGAAGCATGCCTATCATGGCTTCAACAGGTCTCTCATAAACTATTTTCTTAAGAAACCAATAGGCTTGTTGTGAGGCTGAGCGACTAGTCATCCTGGGATGCTATAGCCGAACAGTAGCGTAAGTACCACAGAGTGGGTGTGTGTTAAAACAACAGACACTTACTTTTTATCGTTATAGAGTCCAAGAGGTTCAAGTTCACGGGTGACATCTGCCTTAATTGTAGACAGCTGCTTCTGGGCTGTATTACAATAGGGGCATCTAACCTCTTATTCGGGCATCGATTTGATAAGAACCCTGCTCTGTGATCTCTTCTAAATTTAAGTGTGCACCATTCGACACTGTCTCCTCAATCCTTGCCCTCAAAGGTTAAGTCTTCAACTTAGAAATTTTGGGGTGTATGAGACAAATTTCCAGTTCATCACAGGAGAGCTGAAGTTACAAGTTCATGTTATTGTTTCAGTCTGGATTGTCAAGGAATTTTATGAAAATACTTCACCATGTTTTAATAACTGAAATAAACACCTGCTCATTAAGCTAAGTAATTCCAAATTGGCAGCAAGCCATCGAGATAGAACTACATTTCCTAAATGTGTCAATGTGCCACATTGAAACCCACACTCATAAATCTTACCTTCCGAGACAACTTTCCTGGAACATCACTGTTTTTCTGAAGAAGAAGTTGTAAAACAGATTTACTTTTCTGAAATATTTTGTGGCTCCCTAAACAGTGATCCCTGAAGAAGAAAAAGGATAAACACAATTATATCTTCACAAAATTCTTCAAAATGTGTAGTGGCATGCTTCCTCAATGACTTCATTGCTGTATTTTTAAACACTTAGTCCGATATAGTTTGGTGAATGGTGAATTGTGAGTATATGCAATGCATTGTGTTCATCCATACATATGTTCATATGAATATTTGTATGTTATATATACATCTGTTACTCTGTTAAATGAATACTGAAAGAAGATATGCATATCCAGCTATATTTGACAACAAATTATAATTTTAAATGCTTTAATGTAGAAAATGATTAGCTGTGGAATGGGCATATTAAAATACAGTAAAGGATACTCTATATGTGTTTGTAGCCAGCCACATCAACATGCTTTGGGATGGGCTGATTGATGCCATAATGTCTATGTGAGAACTATTTTATCTAGTAAGCAAAGTGATGTTGTGGAAACAACATGGGTTTTCAAGACATATTTACCAGCTCTATTATATTAGGTATGGCAATTAAACTTAAACTATCTGGAATTAAATACTGTTTTCCTTAAAACTGACATATTAATATATACATCAAAGGATTAACAAGAAAATTTTGTCTAAATTACTTTATAATATTATATAATTATAGTAGAGAATAATAAAATGTCATATATAACAATTAATTATATAATTATATAAAAGAATACAGATTATACACCAAAAAGAAAAGTAAATATAGAAAGATTTTACATTTTATGAGTATGTATTGGCTTTGTTTCTTTCTATTTCTCAGAATATTTCCCCTGTAAATTACTTTCCAAATATAAACTACGTGATGGTCAAAATTACTTTTCATTTCAAAACATGCCATATAAGATAAGAATTGATTCTTCAGTGAAATGAAAGACTTCTGTATCTCTAGAAATTTTGACAATATGTTGAAATAATACTTCATGCTTATAAAATTTATGTGAATTAAACAAGACACTAAAGTGTTTCCCAAATTGCTGTTGTGATTTGTCAGACAAATTTTAAATCATCTGAACTTTTTATTGGCTTTTGCTATTGTAGAGAAAAATGAAAGAAAAGAGTAAAGAAACATTTAAACAGCAAGAGAGAAGGCTAAGAAAAGCAGTTCTCTCTGGGGGAATCGCAATGACTAGTCAATGCTGCTAGTGAAGGAAGAGATGGGTGCGCCATCTTAGACATAAACAACATAGTTGACATTTTCAAAAGGAGGCTTCTGGTTACTATAGGATTCCTTTTTCTTTTCTTTTTTAAGAATTTGTTTTTAATCCTCTGGGCTTCTTCATTATAGCTGTAAATTTCAGTACCTCTGACCGATAGTTAGGAAACTGGATGCACTGTATTAATGTATTCCTTTCAAAGGATCTTGGTTCAATACATGAAGGGTTACCAAAAGGAAAACTTCATGCAGTCATTTGGGGCCTTTACACTGATAGTTTACTAAAATCCGGGAATATCTGTTTCTAACAGTGTCAGACAAGTACATCACACTGTCAACATGTTATAAACTATCTATAATTTTTAAAAAGATTATTTGTTTTTATGTGTATGGGTGTTTTATCTGTGTGTCCTGTTCATTCTGGGTGCCCATGGAGGTCAGAAGAGGGCATCAAATCCCCTGGAATTAGATTTACAAATGGTTGTGAGTTACCATTTCAGTGCTAGGCCTTTTGGGAGAGCAGCCGGTGCTCTTAGCTACTGAGCCATCTCTCGAGCCCCTCTTTAATTTTTAACTGAGAACTTAGGGCTGTCATTCTTGTATATAGCTTCTATATTACTTTAGACTTATATTAATGCGTTGTTTTTCATAACCTAGGGTTGAGCTGTTCAATGTAGTGGCCATTGGACACCCACTGCCAAATATGTACTAACACTGGCTAGATTACCATGTGCTTTAAGTGAAAAATGTGCACAGTGCTATGAAGGTTTATCATAAGGAACGATGCAAGAGTATCTCAATACAACTGACTATATGTTGATGTAGTATTTGTATCTATTGTTTAAAAAAATGAAATAGGAGAGCCAGAGATATGGCTCAGAAGCTAAGAATACTTGCTGGTTTTCCAAATCACCTGAGTTTGGTTCTTGGCACTCACACTAGGCTGCTCACAACAGCCTCTAACTGTAGCTGCAGAATTTGACCCCTCCCTGTGACCCTCACCATCACCAACCAACATGTAGTAGGACATACATGCACGCGCGCGCACACACACACACGCACACACACACACACACTCACACACGCACACACACACACACGATAGAATGAATATTTTTAAAGGTAGGAATATATTTTTTGAAATTTTTGTGACTTGAAAAAAACAATCTAGACCACATGTTATTTTTCTGTTAGAGAAAGTGAAAGAGAAGGCTGAAGAAAAGAAAGGTAAGTAGATTCTATGTAGAGCACTGTGCATAAATGAAAGAAGAGAGACTCAATTTCTGCTTCACAATTCCACAACTCAAGAGGAGAAGGAGGAAGGTTAGTGTAACAAGAGAAAGAGAAAGACACAGTTTGGCAACAGACGTGGGTGTTCTAGGGAAGGGTGTGAGCACCAAAGGAACAGGACAAGTTGACGGTGTCATAACTCATAAAACGTCCACACTGGCATGACAATGCCAGCTTGGATATCTAGAATTTAAATGTGACTATTTGGCATTTGTTTTAAAAATCTTGAATAAAACTGTACAGTGTCAATTCATTGAATCTCTACGATGCAGATAAAAGCTTATGCGTCTGTCATTTTTCATTTCTACTAGTGTATCAAGATTCCTGAACTTGCTATTTATTCCCCCAACGACTACGTGACTCTGGTTGCCTGCTACTTGGTGTCCCAGGTACAGCTATGCACAGACATACGCTGTTTAAGATGAAAGGTTAAATACGTGTACATAATCACCCCTATTTCCTACTCGCAAATAGCTCATGTTATTTGAAAGTATAATTATGGCATTCTATTTATGTAAATAACGAATAATAAGCATAATACCCAAACGATATGCAAATGCTCATATATGTCTTATGGGGGGAAAGGAATCCAATGAATGTACAGGTGTATCTACTGATTCTCACTCATTATGGTGGGTATACCTTATATATCTACATTTATGGGTGTTTGAAATAAACATATACCACTGATTGACAGGACGGCAAGTTTCAAAGCATATTTTCTTTGTGCTATTTGAGACGAGGTCTCTGAGGGATTTTGAATGGGAAATGTCCCATCAGCTTGATTAGTTGACCACGTGGCCATGGTTAATATCCGGTCTAGGACGATTTGGTAGCCTTAGGAAGTGGATCCTTGCTGACGGAAGTACATAACTGGGGGTGGGTTTTGAGGCTTTATAGCTTATTTCCTTCCCCCATTCTGTCCCTCCCTCTCTTCTCTATGTGGGGGTGGATATGGGATCTTCCTGCTCTTATCACTGTACTTTCTGTTTATTGCCATGCCTTCCTTCCCATGGTGTACACTCTTTTTTTTTTTTTTTCCTGGAAACATCAGTCAAAATGAATCCTCTTTTCCTTAAGCTGCTCTGTCATTATACTTTGTCAAACCAGCAGAAAATCAATATTATGTTTTTGATTTACGTATTATTAATTTAAATTAATACAGTCTCTATTAGTAGGCCAAGCTGTTCTCAAACTCATGGGAGTCCTCCTGCAGAAACAACTCAATGTTTATTCTCACTTTTAGAAAGTACTTCTGGATTGGATTACAACTCAATGTGAAATGGACATCTAGCAATCTGGGGTCAATCTCTAGCATCCATGAGAAAGAAACTTCCAACGAGTTTAGTGTGAAATGTTAATATAATACAAGAGAGATGATTACTCTTTGGTTTTATGAACATGGAGAGCCAGGGTCACTGCCAACTTCTGGAAATATTTCTTCAGGAAGATTCAGCAATTTACCTGAACTTTTAACCCTTCCTTTACGTAGGCCATTTATTTAAGGCAAATACAGCAACATGTTAAAATATTAATGTGATTATTAACACTGATTGTCACCTAGATTGGATCTAGAGTCACTGCGGAGTAGAGATAAGTCTCTGGCATGGCAGAGGAATTTCCTAACTTGGGTTAACTGAGGTGGGAAAAGTCTTCCCAAATGTGGGTGATGTCACCATTGCATAGTGTCTTAGACTTCATAAAAGGTGGGAGCTGGCTTAGTGCCAGCATTCATCACCTTCTGCTTCCTGACCACAGATATGACCTCATGCCTCTCTGAATTCCCATCCAGGACAGACTGTGTCCCATTGAACTGTGGTGTTTCTGCAAACCAGTCCTGCCATTTCTCTTTTGGGGGAAACATGGAGAGTAAAGTTTAAACGTCTTAAAGAGACAGTAACAGGTTAAATTCCAAGTCCTGGACTGGCAAGGGTGGATTAGTTAGCAAAGGGCAGTCATTTGAACAAAAGTACTTCCATGGGGTATAAGTTGGTACCAACAGCGTTTACTCAGTAAGGAAGTGAACCAAATAGATTTCAGCTTGTCCACTCAAATGTCCTGCTTTTCTGATTACTTCCTTCTATAAAAAAGCAACTAGCCTTCATGTCTTCATGGGAATGTGCTTTTATTTTTTCATACAAGGAACACAAAACTATACTTAGCTCAAAATAAAATTAATACAATTAAAACTTTTGTTTTACTAGGAGAAATATTTTATCACAACTTATTCACAACACCTTTCCTTTTTATTTATGCATCCAGAACAACTAAGTTAAGCAATTGGGTTTATCAGTTAAGCAAAGCAATCTCCACAGATAGAGTTACCTATGGCACAGAGTCAATAAACACATACGTGATGCTAACAATTTATGTTCTCTGCAAAAATATATACTGAGCTCTCCTAAACTCTTTTGGGGTTTCAGCACACAAAATATTGCAGTTTTACCACCCCACGAGATCAGGCAGAGATATTTGATTCCATCTCAAGATTTTGTTATTTCTCCAACAAATCTCTAGAGAAGAGACATTCTGTAGACTTTACTAAGTTAAAACCTTTAAGAACAAAGACTAAAAGGGCACATTAACGTTTACCAAGCTTGCATTACTACAGAAAGCCAACTTTCTCTAACAAACCATTTAAGAATATCAGAGAACCAGGTTATTTCAATATCAACTAATTGAAAAAAAGATTTAATAATTATTACCTTTGGTAAACAGTGATTTGAAATGACAAAATAACTTGGTACCTGCATGCTGGCTGTTATGTGCCTAAGTGTAATTAGTGTAGCTCTACTTAGAGTTGATTTCCTGTATCTTTTTGCAAATGCCCTTCAATGGTTCTGTGGTTCCCTTTACCACATCTGTTGGTCAATAACGCTTCTCACATTTCATCTATTTCAATAGCTCTGATCTGGAGTATGCCATGGGTCTTACATGTAGCATATACTAGTAACCCCAAGCAACCTGCGTTGTTTGAGTTTGAGAGATTGACTGGGACCCTAATGCAAATCTGTTGTGTGTTATTATTTTTATTGTCAGCTAATTGTTATGAGTAGATACTGCAAGATTTCAGAAAATTCCCTGTGAATGAACTCAAAACTAAAGTGACCAGTGAGACAAACGTGTTCTCAGCTATAGCAGGGGGCTCCATGGTGACCTGGTCATTTCTATTCTATGACAACCCTGGGTCCTGATAAGTGAAGGGTGCTCAATGAAAGTTCAAAACGTATAATAGAGTCTTTAAACGTGGTAAAAAAAATTTCATTTGTTAGCTAAGTGCAATCCTTAATTTTGTTGAGAAGAAAAAAGATACACTCCCAGGGTATCTAAGGCGCAGTGTTTATTGCCTATTAATAAAATATCTTAGCCTAAACTGTGTGCAGCTCAGTCTTTTCCTCACTGGTGAGAACAGGGTTAATTTTTACCTTGAAGAGAAGGCAGTTACACTTGTCAATCAAGTGTTTAATGGTCCAACTCATACAAATTGTCTAAGATGAACTGAGGTAGTTATAAAGGGAAAGTCTTCAGGATTATTTCAAAACCTCGCATTCCTTGTAGATGTTGGCCTCCATACAAAGGGCTAACACGATGCCGTAGCATCATTCATGGATTATGAATTGCACGTGAGGAAACACTTGTGTGAAAAGTACCAAGTTAAAATGAAGGTACAACTGTTATCGCTCCAGAAGGAAGGCAAGCGTAGTAAGCAGGGAATGGCTCATCAACCTCCAGGAGTCTGTATCCCTCCTGCACCCAAGGATGCTAAAACTCATGTTTCTTACTACAGGCTGCAAACTGGTGCCAGAAGCTTGAGGAGGCCATGTGAAGTGAAATGCTGAGGAGAGCTCTCTCCGTGGTTACTACACTGGAGGTCAAGGAAAAGGAAGGCGGTGAAAGAATTTAAGGTTTTATGAATGAACCAAGTGATTTGTCTCTCAGTTATATTTCTACTTAATTCTTAAGTTAATTTGTGGATTACATTATTTCATATTTCATATTACTGAATATTTTATATAAAGTTTGTATGGGATTATGGCAAGCCTGAAGAAGTGTCTGTTATAATTCTTGGATTTACTTTCTATGTATAATACAACTTATCATATAAAATCTCATTTTAAAGGGAATAAGAAATTTGACATTGCCGGAGAGTAGCTTGCCCTATCCAACACAAAAGAATGATCATGTTTCCCATTGTGGGAAAAGGTTTGTTTTGGCGACATTTATTGACTTACATTATCCTGAAATTAAAAAAAAAAATGCACACAAGCAGACATTAGCAATGACAGTTAAAATACAGTAACACAGTATGACATTTCTAGCCACATGAGGGAAAGTTAGTGTCTTTACTGTTGTTCTTATCCCTGTCTCTTTTCCTTAAGCTTTCCTGAGTTGGCAGGAGCTTTGGTTTATCCAACCCATAGTTATATTTATGGCTAGTAATGAACACGTATTGTTGTTCATATTTTCTGGAGCTGTCAGTCTTTCACATTGAGGAGAAGAACAACCCCTCTTCGGAACTCTGCAGCTTCCAACCACTTCCTGTGTCCCCATTTCCTCCTGTCCCTGAGTTTACAGTGGTCTATTTGTGCCCTTAACTTCCTGCGCTATGCATGGGAAATGCATGCACTTTTATTAGGATAAGCAATTAAACTGCCCCACAATTTCTTCCAGCTTTACTATGTGTTGAATGCCCTTCAGCACTGAAATACTCAACCTGTCTCCAAACCGATGGATAGCTTCCCCTACGTGTCTGTTCCCTAAGCGCTGTGCTACTGAGCTTCCTGTGTGATCTGATTATTGTTGTGTATGTTTCTCTTCCTCTAGCCTCCCACCATTCAGTACCTCATGCTGCCTGGGTGGTCCCTGGCGTTCCAGCCTGGTCGACATTTCATAGGTTCACTAATACTCATCTCTTAATTCTCTTGATACAATTTTATTTTATCCTGAATTATGTGTGTCTGTGTGTACTTGTTTGTATATGTAAACATGAGGGCAGCTGCCTGCAGACGTCAGAAGGAAAACTTTTCAGAGTGGCGCTACTAGTGGTTTTGAAGCAAACAGTGTGGGTGCTGGGAACCTAACACATGACTTTTGCAAGAGCAGTGTACACTCTCAACCATTGAGCTGTACCTGTGCCTCATAACCAGTTAATCAGTTTTAGTGCCTTTGTGTGCTTATGGCAGTCCTGCCATGTGTCTCAGCCTTGCCTAGATCTTTGTGCATTTGTGACCGTCCCTTAGAGATATTTGTAGAAGCAAAGGCTTGAGGATGTAGCTCAGTTTGTAGTTGCTTACCTGACGTGCGCAGAGCCTTGGATCCTGTCAACACCTTGTAAACTGAGTGCCTTCGATTGGCATTTGTATGCAGTCTTAGAATTTTGGAGGGAGAGGCAGGAGGATGAGAAGTTAAAGGGGCAACATAGCAAGGTTGGGGCCCGCCTGACAGACATGAGCCTTGGTCTTTAAAAGGATAAGTTGTAGAAGCAGAATTGCTAAACAGATTAAAGACATTACAAAGTCTATTGATGCCAAATTCCCTTCAGCCCCTGCTGAATCTGTTTGTATCTTAACTGAACGTTGCCAATTATTTCACTGAACTTTGTCATTAGTGTTTTAATGATTCATTATTCAAAAACTGACAATTGATTGTTTAATTGCACACTTCTTATTAAAGTCTTTCAGCATCCTTGTCCACTTGAATCGTGTTTCACATGGTTGAGCCTGTTTTTGTCGGTTGATGGTTATTTGTAAGGACAAATCACTGGTGCATTTTGTGTATTTTGAGACAGCTGAGGCTGTCATGGAGTTACTGAATGGGTGTTCGTTCTTTAATTAGTCGGCCACTGACTTTCCTGTGTACTGCTATCTGATCTTGCTGTTCACCTGCCTTCTCCTCTGACCTGTAGCCAGTTGATTGCCAGTGTGGCGATGACACTCACACTGGGACCAGGAAGATGGCAGGGATTGTGTAGGAGTCATCTGTGTATTTTAATTCACTTACCAAACATTTGTACACGCCACATTTCATTTAGTGGTTTGGGAATGGGCTACTCTGACCTTCCCAACCCCTGAAAAATTGTGTGTACTTTCCCCCATGACCACAGTGCAATGAACTACTTTTATTTCCTCCGTATTCCACTCATGCGCTTTACAGTGAAAAGTAACAGCAGTTCAAGCAAATACCAGTTTGAATTTACATTTATTCTCACTCTGTATGACCTCGAAGGCAGGAGATATGATAATCATCTCCTGGATATGTTGTAAGATTTAAACATCTAGCCAACACAAAGCAATTGGTTAGTATTTACTGGCAGATGCTATTGTTACCATTGTAGTTTTATCTACTAGAATATTCCTGATGGATTGGAGTGTTAATATGAAGGTCTAAATTATTTCTTATTTCATACTTAACACATGTGTTCCTACTATAGAAAACTTACTTCTTTTTATGTGCATTGTGTATGGAAATGTGTATGCAGATATGGCTGACCATGCCGGCATGTGTGAACCAGAGGTTAATGCTGATGAGCCTTCCTGAATCCCTCTCCACAGCACTTCTGAGACAAGCCTCTCACTGGACTTGCAGCTCATCTTTTCAACTACACTTGCTGGTCAGAGCATCTCCAGGATCCACTTGTTTAGCATACTCAGCACTGGGGCATGCATCCCCACACTGAGCATTGGCATGGGCCCTAGGCCTGTGAGCTCTGGTCCCCATGCTTGCACACCAAGCACTTCACCCACTGGGCTGTTTCTCTAGCTCCCCAGGGAGCTTCATGAACAGATTTCTGCATTTTTAAGAGATGCCCTTTAGAAAAATAAAATGTAAACAGCATGTCCATGTTTCTTTGGATATTTTAATCCATTTTCCTGCAAATTTTATGGCTACTATATTATTTACAGTTGAATAATATTCGTGTGTGTGTGTGTGTGTGTGTGTTTGTGTGTGTGTGTGTGTGTGATGTGTACCAAATCATTCATCTGCTGATGTGCAACTTGGTTGATTTAAATTAATTTCTATCATAAATAAAGCAGCAATAAACTTAGAGGTGCAATATCCCTACAGTAGCTTACAGAGTTCTCTGGTTACATTCCCCGGAGTGAAACTACTGGATCATGTGGTAATTTTCTTTTTAAATTTGTGAAAAGTCTTCACACTGGCTTCCATGCTGGCTATATTAACTTGCATTCCCATCAAAAGTGAAGAAGGTCCCTTCTTCCCTACATCCTTTCCAACATTTGCTGCTGGATTTCTTGATGAAGCTTTTCTGACTGGGGTGAGGCAGTAGCTCACAGCCGTTTATTACAGGAGACAGGAAGAACTGAATGTAAGTCATGGACATGAGTTGTGAAAGAGGATATAATTATTTCTCTAGTTTTAAGCTCTGTTTTGGGTCTCTTCCTTGCTCTTTCTCGTGTGTGTGTGTGTGTGTGTGTGTGTGTGTGTGTGTGTGTGTTGTGGATAAATGCATAAGAATAAATTCTATTGTTGAAAGTGTAAAATCTATACCCAATCCACAATTGTTGAAAGAATGTTCAACTATCTAGAAGTTCAGTGACACGTATAGACTTTGGATCTGGTAGATGCCAGTGTGTTTTTGTTTGCAAATTTTTATAATGAAGTTCATAAAACAAAATAAACTAAAAACTTACAGGTTTATGGCAATCATTGTAATCCTTAATCTCAAAATTCCTATATTTTAAAAATCATTATTTGATCAACATAATTTTAATATTTTAGACTAAAGCATTGCTTATTACCAATTAATTCATACTTCAAATTATAATCCCTCCCAGTGTGCTTTATTACAGGTAGTATAGCCAATAGCTCCTGAGTTTTAAAGGCAAAATTCCTATTCACTGGGGACCATCATCCTGGGATAGGTGAATTGTTTTGTCACCCCAAGATATAGTTCACGTAAAATATCTTTCCTGGGATGGAGAGATGGCTTAGCAGTTAAAAGCACTCGCTGCTCTTCCAGAGGACCTGGGTTAAATTCCCCGCATTGTCATTCCAATTCACAGCTGTCTGTAACTCCAGTTCCAGGGGATCTGATTCTCCCTTCCGGACTCCACAGGTGCTACAAGCACATGGCTCACAGACACATACATTCAGGCAAAACACCCATACACATAAAATAATAAAACATCAATCCTTATGTCTATAAATAAATACACATTACACCATAAAACAATAAAAAAGGAAGAGTACACATATGATTCACAAAATATCCAAATTTCCCCAAAGAGGATACACTTTATTTCTAAGTTATAACTTAACGGAAAGGGGCTGACAGTCCTGTAGGTATGAGGCTCTGTGTTCTTCCCCCTGTGTGGTTTCTACATTAGTTCCCTTTTTCATGACTTTCACCAAATGCAGAAGTGGTTAAAGGTGAAAGGGTTTACTTTGGCTGAGGATTTCAGAGGGTGCCACCCATCACATTAGGGATGCTAACATGAAAAGGTGCGCCATTTGTTTACATGGAAGCTTGAGGCTATGGTTTCTCATGCCCTGGTGGACCAGGGAGGGAGCAGGGGTAGATGGGAACTGGAGGTACGTGTAACACTCAAACACCACCCCCCTAACGACTGATACCTGCCAAGTGGACACTGCATCCCAAACGTTTCAAAATGTCACACAAACTGCAGCATCAGCTTCAGAGCACGTGTTCAAACATCCAAGCTTGTCTGAAGCATCTCACATGAAATCAGTTAGCACGTCCTCAGCAGAACACACTGTTCACAAGATGTCTTTTAAAAGCACAACAAGACAAAACCTTGCCGCTTAAAACTGACAAATTATAGCAACCAAAATTGACTTTAATGAGATACTTACATCTGTAAAAATTCTTCAGAACCACGTACACTTAGAAGACACTCCTTGGGGGAAAGCTGCTCATTTGCACATAAAAGCAGTGTTTCACGAATTAGGTCTTTGACAAGATAATTAGCTGAAAACAAAAGTGAATAATAAAAGTGAGTAAGAGCTTATGAAACGTTGACCGTAAAGCTTTTGAGCACAGAACCTGATGATAATCACATTATAAAGTCTTGTAGCCAGCTAGCGCCACCAAGGGGGAATTAAAGAACAACACATTTATTTGTCTGTTTATTAGCTTCATGGTTGTTTTAGATAAAGCGAGCTTGCAATCATTTTCAAGTTCAGTCCTGTCTGAATGGAAAATGTCAACGCTAGTTATTGTGTTTCTCACATCATAGCTCTGCACAAAAGAAATTCATAGGAGGCTGGAGAGGTTGCTCTGAGGCTGAGTTCAATTCTCACACCCACATGGCAGTTTACAACTGCCTGTCACTCCAGTTCTAGGAGATCCGGGGTTGCGTTTTCTGTCCAAGAGCACCAAATACAGAGCACGTTCGGGCAAAATATCCATACACATAATAATAAAATAAAATAAATTTTTAAAAGAAAAAGAAAGAAATGTTTGGGTCTGGAGAGGTGGCTCGGTGGTAAAGAGCACTTTCTGATTCCGCAGAGAACCCAAGTTTGGTTCTGATCACCCACATCTGGAGCATCAGAGATGCCAGTAACCTCAGTTCTGGGCGATATGGCACCCCCTGATGGCCTCAGAAGGCACTGCACATACATGTTGCAGGTGCAGACACATGGGCCCATGCATATAAATATTTAAAAATGTAAACATAAATATTTTAAAATATATGCTATTGACTTGATAGTAAGATAATTTTACTATCATCAAAATGTGGTTCTCTGTTTTATGCTAGCCCTGGATAGAATACAGATGTCATTATTTTGAGTGAATTTACATAAACATGTTCTCCAACCTCTGGGGCTCAGATTCCTTACTAAAGAGTTTGTGGTGCAATAGTCTCTGCCATTTAGGGATCTGACACATATTTTTATTTTAGCCCATTCTATCGAGAGACAGGCAGCCTGTAGGTTGTTGGGCAAACAGTGTGTGTGCTTGAGGGCTCAGCTGTTTTTCTTGCTTTGGAGAAATAAGACAGTTTGGCAGAGAACAAGGTACAGGAACAATGACACAAAGAGACCAGCTCTGTGCTACAAGGGGGTCGTGAGTTTCCCCACGTGTGTTCCCATTTTAGCCTCATGTCTTTGGTGTATTCCTACTCTTAAACTCTATAAGGAATGATTACATTGTTTCAAAACTCTTTTCTTTGCTGTGTCAGCCAGCACGAGTTGGTTTCAAGCCAGATGTTCTTAACTGGAATATCAGCTCACCATGTCTGCGTCTGTAACCCTCTGTACTTATTCAAAGCCTCAACTGGAACAAGAAAGAAGAAGGGACCTTGACAAATAGTAAACAGTGAAAACATTTCCTACCCATTGTGTAGCTGAATATCCTCGCCTGTCGATAAGTAATAACCTATGTAGTCACAACTAGATGTTAAATAAGCAAGAGAGTATTACTCTTCAAAGTAAAAGGCCACAGAGCAAAAAACAAACAAACAAAATAATCAGAACACTATATGACTTTAAAGAAATCTCCAAGTGGTAGAGAGGGAAAAGTCCAATAAATATGATATAATATAAATTTCTAGGAACCATATTCAGGGGCTAATCTTGGTCAAGGGTTCTGATAATTATGGTGGTATGGGCTGCACAGGCATCTTAAACTTCTCACTGTGGGAGCAGATACACTTTTGCTTCCTTTCCCACAATTTATTCACACATCTGAACAAAGTACTTGCTCCCGCTGGGTAGGAAACAAACATTTTCACTTACACGCCATCCTCACTTGGAAAATTTTAGAAATTCCATTTATTTTAACTGCTGAAAACTTGCTCCACCTGCTATTATTAATAGCAAGGAAACAAAGACTTCCTGAGAGCTATGTAAAGAGAGTCCCTGGTCTCAACTCAGATGTCTACAATAAATAGCTCCTGGCTGACTTGCTTTTATTTCCCTACAGGATAAAACAGTACGAAATGATGGGTCTTTTGAATGATTTTGAGGCTATCTATTGGTACTGAGATTTGTGTATCTGCTTGCAAGTTTTCCTACCTTGTGGCAGAAGATGAAGGGTCTGTGCCGAGTTATTAGTGGAAACATTCACTCTGAACTTGGTGTCAGCAAAGAGCTGGGAGGGATAAGCTGTAGTGATGGCCCAGATCTTTCCAGAATTGGAATTAATGTCACTTGCAGGAAATGACGCTCTTATTCTGGGGGAAAAAGGGGGGGGGGCTTAGGACATTATTTGCATTGTTTTCCATTTTGAAAACCACCACCTAAGCATAAGGGGCTCCAGCAGATCCGAAAAACCCTGAAGACCAGGAAATAGCCACTTTCCCTCGGCGGCATGGTGCAAAGACTCAAGCTGGCTTGGTAGAAATTTCAGCCAAGAACAAGGACAGGGGAAGCTCGGGGCTTCTGGGGGATGCTCCAGTTGAAATTGTGAAGGCTATGTTTGCCTCCTGTGAAACAGGAGGATCCATCCAGTGCAGCATCCATGGCAGCCTGATGCCAAGGCTCCTCCTCTCAGATCCCTTGCATGCCTAGTTTCCCTAAAGCTGTAAGTACACTGTGGACCAGAGACATGAGTAAATAAACTGATTCTTTTGTTGGTGCCTAATTCACAACACTTTCCCTGTTGCTCCACAATCTTTAAGTTCTGGATTTTAGAAAAACAATTGAATTATGAGTGCATGCTGAAAAATTAGCATACATTGGAGTCAAAGAATTGCTAAAATGTTAATCCTTGGAGCAGACACATTGGATTTGAATCCTCAGGCTTCTTTGTTGGAGTATTAGAGACAGGGGCATGCTATTTGTGAATACAAAAGGAGCCACTACCACCTACTTCCAAGGTTTTATGGGAGGGTTGCAACAGAAAAGGCATAAACGATTTACAGACTCTAAACCATGTAGCATACCATACTGATCAGACTGTATTGCCCTGACTGGTCCCTTCAGGCCCGTGTTTGTTTAATGCCATGTGTAGAACACACTACGAAGATGCTAATAAGCAGAAAATGCTTTCCACAGTGGAATGAAATCTTGCTGCTACTTATTTGTGTTGGTTTTACTGACATTTAAACTCTTCTTAAATGTAATATTATGATTCTACATTAGCCTTTGAAACCTTCCTCTTGTGGTCCATGTGAAATATTCTCCATGGCCTCAAATGGCAGTGTGTTTGAACACTTGGTCCGCAGATTGTGTTGGAAGTAGAAGAACGTTTAGGATGTGCAGCCCAGCTGGAAGCAGTGTGTTGGTGCAGGTTGAGCCTTGAGGTGGATAGCCCAGGGTCTCTTCCTGTCCCCTCTCTGCTTCACATACTGGCATCTATATGAAAAGATACTGTTCAGTGGTTGGGAAACACCCGATGCTGGGAACCATACTTGGGTCCTCTGCAAGAGCAGCAAGTTCTCTTATAACTGTGGGGCCATCTCTTAGTAATTAAGGCATCAACATTTTTGTCTTCAGTTATTCCAATTTAAGAATAGAAAGGACCCTTTGGATATTTGCTGTGTAAATTGCCGAGAAGTTAGTGAGATTTTAAACATTTATATACAGCTTTGAGGTGTTTTGTTATATATATATATATATATATATATATATATATATATATATATGTTTTAAGTCTTCCAATGTGGTTGTCAGAGACACTTGTTTGTTTGGTTTTGATTTTAGCTACCTGCAAGTCATTTTATTTTTATCTTAAAGCAGAAGCCTATGTTATAAATGAATGAAGAAGATGCAGGAACAGAAATATCCTTTAAATTAATTAGTGAGCCAATCTTTAACCTAGTTCCATCACTTAGTAGGAAGCCAAAACCTTTAAATAAATAGATTTTTTTTTCTTATATTTAAGACAAAAGATTTAAGGGAATGAAATTAAGAGGACTAAAGAAAATGCATTACATTTTCAAATTGACAGAAAAAAAATCCCACTAGTTCCATGGTAACAACAGGAGAAAAGCAATCACCTTTATATCATAATATTAGTGTTTGGATTAGCAAGGAGACCAAGGACTTTACTGAAATGTTCTCTAGAAATGCATGATGTTTTCAATGGAAAGAAACACACTTGCTTATTCACTTGGTGGCAACACAGTTGAGAGAGGACTCAGCTGACTTCCTATGGGAGGCTGAACCTCTACCAATGTAGGCCTGAGCTACGGGTCAATGCCGCAGATATTTATGAAATGAAATGAAGGTGTGAGTATACCGAAACTCAAACTACCAATGGACAAGGGCAGTTCTGACAGAGGAAGCGATTTTTAATCATCATTTTAATGGAAACATACTTGTTTGAGTATTAAAGAGAAAAGGCAGTTATCAAGGTGATCAATGACAGTTTGTCAAAAAAATTATTTCATTGCATTAGCAAGCTACAGGGAGTTGACATTTTGCACGCAGAGCTAATTACCGGGTGGATCGAAAAATAGAGACGTTTATTCAGACACAGAAACTTCAATATTTATTAAAAGAGCAATACTCACTCTCTTACTTTGTTACAAAAGGAGGCCAGATTCTTGTTACTCCCTTGGGGTACTTCAACTATTTGAATGGGACAACCAACTTGCTGGAAGTAAAAATAAAAAAAAAGTTAAATTAATACAGCTCAATATAGAGCAAATGTCCACATGTTTATGTAATTTTATTTTATTTTATTTTTGCAATGAACATTTTGGATTTAATTTTACCCTTTTTAAATTCTATTGAAGAAATATTTACATACAGAAAAATGTATAGATCTTAGGTGTGCAATTGTAGTTCTCACGAATGTGCACATCAGTGTTATCAATAACGGGGGAATATATTGAACAAATCTGTCCCTTTTAAAGTTTCCCCGCATCTCTGTTGGATTATTCCACCAAGCTATTTGTAATTACCAGTGTTTAGAGTTCTGTTATCATGTATTACTTACATATGCTCTTTTTACTTTTTGGCTTCTGTTACTAAGTGATGTATCTTTCTAAATCTCTCCCCGTAGCCACCTATCATTGGCATGGAATCCCATGATTCCCTCGTTCCTCTTCCTCCCGATAGGCATTCTTGATGGCTTTTGGGAACTATGAAGAAATCATCTTTTCATGGCCAGGGCCTTTGTAGCCACGTGTTTAGTTTGCTCGTGGTATATGGATTAAACTTTCAGTTAGAGGGTGACTGCTTCTTTTGCTATGAAAACATGGCCTTTTTCACCTCTAGAAATGCGTCCTTAAACCATGGTTTGCTGATATTAAAAGCACAGCAATCCTTTTTAGGCTGAGAATTAAATGCTTGGTTATTTTTCTTTTCAGTCTATCTGTCAAATTAGTCTTTTTTCTGGCAGTAACTGACCTTTACGTTCTTTAAACGTAGTTTGTTATTTTCTGTTTGTTGTTTGGAATTCTTAGCCATTTATATTTAATGGCTTTATGGAAATGGTCTGTTTCAACTCATCATGTCTACATGTTTGTATGTGTGTTTCTAATTTTAGTTTTTTTTAATTTCTCTTAATTATTCCTTTTTATTTAATTTTCTATTTATCTCTTGGGTCAATATAAATTCCATTAGTAAATTATTATACCACTGTCTTGGATTCCAATATCTCTGGCTTCCCCTGTCTCTGGCTCCCAGGGCCTCTGTTTCCACTCTCTGGCTACCACAGTCTATGACTAACAGTGCCTCTGGCTCCCACCGACGGTTCCTTTTCTCTAGTTCTCGTTGCCTCTGGTTTCACTGTCTCTGACTCTCACCTTCTGATGAGAAGTTTCACTCCTTCAGATGGTTGTCACACTTCCTGAAATCTCTTCCTAACTTCTTGCAAAACTTCTTTTTTGTCATTAAATATTTGAATGCCAATTGCCTATATTGGATGACTGCATCCACTCGCAATTTGTTTCTCTTTTGACTCTATAATTACTTATTTTCAACTAAATCTGAGCAATTTTCTCAACGATATTCCTTGAGCCTTCCAAATACCCCATTCTTGGCCGAAATGTAGTAAATCCCCAGAGACTTCTGCTCCCACTGCGTTGCTTCCTCGTAGATAGCACAATGCCCAGCAATCCAAGCACTTCTGAAGCCAGGAGCCAAGGGCCCAGCTTAGGAATGTTGCTGCCATGCAGACTCCACCAGACTGCACGGCTGCCGGGAGCTGCCCTTCAGGCAACAGACCCGGATACGGACGGCTCTTAGGGAACCGCGTACTATGCTGCCCCATGTCCCAAGCCTGAATTTAGCAGCTTTTATCATTTTGTCTAATTTTCACAGTATTTGGAACACTAGGCACATTTACGGATTGTTGTACTGTCACGATATGAATTAGATATCCTTAAGATATATTCAATGTTGATTCAGATAGTCTGAGGTGGCATTTCTCATGCAATGACCTCCTTGCAGAATTAGGTATTCTTTTATCTCATATCTGTTGCTTTACTGTTTGTCAGCGGGTGAGTTGGAGTCACATTCTAGAACTCAAGAAATCTATTTTTGTTGCTCCAGACTCCTTCTGTCCAGCATATCAGAGTATTATTTTGGTTCCTCCTGTATATATAGTAGCTGCAGTGTGCACGCTCTCTCTCTTCCTTCTTGCATGCGTGCATGGGTGTATGCATGCGTGTATGTGTGTTTGTGTGTGCGTGTGTGTGGTCAGAGGCTGGTGTCAGGTATGTTCCTCCATGAGTTCTTCACCCCTTTATTGATGGTCACTCACTAAACCTGTAATTCATGGACTTGGCTAGACTGGATGACTAGAAATCTAGAGAACTGCCTGTCTCTGCCTCCCCAACACTGGGATTGCAGACTCATGCCCCCACACCTAGATTTGTATGTGATTGCTGGGGGTCTCAAGTCCTCGTATTTACTTCCCATCTCTCTATTCCCCTCTTTCTTCTTTATTGTGACCGACTTTTGGCTTTATCTAGACACTATGAGCAGAATAACTCTATGGTTATCACAGTGACCATAAAGTAATCAAAGAAAGGATTAGAGTCAATGGCACAGCAATTACTTAATTACTTTGTCTGGTTCCTATACAGCTTGCCTGCCAGTCAAATAATTTAGGAACTTCTGTGCACAAGGATGTTTCCCCCTGCTGCTAAAGATAATAAGATTTTAAATCAACATAGCTTGACTCAAATTATAAATGTGATGAAATATATCTGTACTTTTACAACACAGGAAGAAGAGATAAATGCCACCAGATAAACTTTGAGTTATATTTTTATCCATTAAAATGCATTATGTAATGACTATTTAATATGAGTGCTCTGTCTGCCTTTACACCTACACACCTCAAGAGGGCATCAGATCCCGCTGTAGAAGGTTGTGAGCCACCATGTGGCTACTGTCGATTGAACTCAGGATCTCTGAAAGAGCAGTCAGTGTTCTTAACCACTGAGGGATCTCTCTAGCCATATTCTAATATAATATACTATCATGGGTTATACTAATATAACATATTAATAGTTGTGTTGATGTGGGAACTTGAAAACTAAAAGTGAAGTGCTTTATATATTAAATTTAAAACATGGGATTTGTGAAAATAAAATGTTCTAAATAATACTAATGGGTTTTCCTACTTGAGATTATTTAGCTTTATTACCAACTAATCCGATCCTCTACTGAGTGATTGTTTCCATGCTCGTGTGTATGATACATACCTCTGTGTCGTCCAGTGATGCGTTCTCCTGTGCCCTGGGTGGAAGAGAATCTTTAGAGGACAGGAGAGGAGGATCTACAAGGTTCAAACCTCCACTTCCTTTATTCTCGCTATCGGGTGTGGCGTCTACTGAGTGTGATGGATAATGAGGGAAGATGCTGCCCACAAATCCTACAGGGCCCTTGTGATGTTCATTTCCTGACTGTCTTCGTAGATTACGGTTCTCCAGGCTGCTGGGTGCTGGAGCTAGAGCACTGGACCCGGGAACCTCAGCACCATGACGTTTCTCTGTGCTATTTCTCCAGGAGTCTCCCTCATTTATGATCTGATGCATTGGTAACACAGCAGGATTAAAACCAATGGCTGATGCTTTCCCATGCCAAAGCTGGGAGATGTCAGGGCTCTGAGCAGTGAACTCATCCAAGTGTCTAGGGTGTGTTCCATATATGGATGGCCAGTTTGAACCCAAGTTTGGTGCTCCTGGCACAAAACGTGGGTTTTCTTCTTTGTCACTCTCACACAGGGGGATTTCGTTATTGATCTCCTCCACTAGCTCATCAAAACCCAGCCTGACTTGGTTGGAAGGAAGGCACTGGTTTGCATGGTGAAATTGTTGGTGATCATATCCATCTTCCTGTGGTTCAATGTGATTTGGGTCTGTTTGCCGCCTATATGCCATTCTTGATTTTGTGCAACTGAGAGGATTTTCTTGGCCCCAAATATCTTCTTGATTTTACAAATTTTCCTGGAAAGGGGGGTGGGAACAAAACTGTCTTTAGTGACAAAGACTCGCAAGAAAGAAACGTGTTAAGTAACTATGCAAATACTTGGATTGTTCGCTTGGCTGCTGAAAGCTTCCTAGGGTCCTAAAGTAGCCTACGAGAACTGCTGCACAGAGAATCTGATGCTCTGAGGGAGAGAATTGAGCATCATATTCTTTTGATTAGGAAAACAAATCTATCTCAGTTCTAACATGCTTAGTTTTCATCATCATTACTTAGTTTTTTTTGTATGTGTACCACTGAGTGCCTGGTACTGAGGAGTTGGGAAGAAGGCAACAAGCTCCTCCAAACTGGAGTTACAGATAGTTGTGAGCCTCCATGTGGGAGTTGGGGACTAAACCACAGTCCTCTACAAGGGCAGCAAGTGAGTCTAACCACTGAGCAATGCCTCCAACCAACATACATCTTTAATCCATATAAAACCCATCTTCCCCTTGGACTTGACTGCCTTTCTAACTGAGACCAGAGTTTGCTCAGTCATTCAACTTTCTATGTGAGCTCTAGCATGCTGTGAGTTCTAGTGGTAGCTGAACTATCTGTTCGCTATTAGTCGTTATCCCATTCATATGACCAGTCTCAATCTGCCCAACTCAGTGTTACCAATCATCTTACAATAGTTAACTAGAGACTTTCCACTCCAAAACTCCTTAAATATAAGTGATTGCAATTTTTTTGTTCACTTCTCTAGAACTACTTCCATTAAACTCGTTAATGAGTTTCATGCCATTAAATTTTTTTTTCATGCCATTAAATTTAAGAGATTTTTTTTCCTCTCTTTTGAAAAAGGTTGGTACTCTGCAGTATTTGGTATTCATGCTCCGTCCTTTCTTTGCAGTCCCTCGCTGTTACTTTGACTTGCTCCCGACTTGCTCCCGACAATGGCATCCCAAATTTCTCCTTTCTGCTATTTCTCAAGCGCTCCCTTGTCTATGCATCATTTTCTTCCCGAGCCTTTCTGGAGTTCATTTTCTCCTGAGCTATTGCCTCATTGTAGGTTATTCCATTCCTTCTATGTTCTAGACACTTGTTTTAGTTTAGTTTTGTGTATGTGTCTCTGTGTGTGGGTGTGTGTGAAGGTATCTGGAGAGGGCAGAAGAGAGTATCGTATCCTCTCGAGGTGAAGTTCCAGGCAGTTTTGAGCCACTAGCGGGTGCTAGGGCCGGAACTTGGGCTTTTGCAGGAATAGTGAACACACAAAATCACTGACAAATCTCACCAGTGCCATTCTGCAGTTTAATTTATCATTTGCTACCACTCTCCATGACTTCACCGAGGACTACTGAACCTGCTTGGTGTTTCTATTCAATACATTTTTACTGTGGCATCATCTATATAGAGCCTAAAAATACTCATACTACTTGGTAGTATTAAAAGTCAAGATTATTAATTTGTCTGTTTTGACAATTTGTTATTCACGTTACTGTTATGCCTACGTAGGCTTTGTAGAATCACCTTTCAATTTCTTAACTTTGTAAAACTTAAAATCCATTGAGAATTGCCTGGTTAAAATCTTTCAGCTATAACAGTATTTAGTTAAGATGACAGTAATGACTTTATTTGTGTGCTAGTTTGGTATATGGTTACATTTCCACTATAATATGAATTAGTTTAGCTGCTTTATAAATCTCAATTAACTAAGATTCAACTTATATTCCATTGTCCCCAATGGCACAAAATATCCTCAGTCACTCACCTTAAGCCAGACACCAAGGTTTCATCACTGAGTCTTGTCTCTCCTTTATTCTCCTGTGTCTAAAGATCCATCACTTAGTTTCTCATATAAACACATCTTAGGTCCACTGTCCCCTGCATATCACTCCCCACACCTAATTCAAAAACACCAGCCTTCACCTGAAATAAATAACTCTCAAACTGCTTCTGTATTTTCTGAAGCCCATTTTGGTCCTCATTTTCTTTCACATTATAACATTTTATTTCAGACACTAACAGCATATTTCCATGGTTACAGGGTTTTCAGTGGTTTTCCACACAATTTTAAGTCCCTACATGACCTGGCTCTGCTCTCTCTCTCTCTCTCTCTCTCTCTCTCTCTCTCTCTCTCTCTCTCTCTAATCCAGACAGCTCTCCAACTCACCTAGGATTATAGGCATGAGCCACCATGTCCAGACTAGATTAGGCTACAATGCATCTTCTACATTGTACTCCTCCCATGGCAGGGAAAACACTCTTAATTATATTAACATTTCTCTTTTCACTTCTACCATCAGCTGCTTTACTTTTCTCACTTATCACTCAGCACCAAGCATGTTATTCCCTGATAGTAGACGCTCATTTGTGTATTGGTTACACAAAAGAGTCAGCGAATTAAAAAACAAACAAGCAAACAAAAAACACAGAATCAAGAATACAAGAGAACAAAAGTGAAATGAGCCTGGTGTTCATTCCTTCTCACCATGTAAATATGGTTTGCTTATGATAGTTAGCACCTAGTTCTTCCCAATTGAGTGGATCCAGAATCTTCTGGACCTCTTGGCATGCTTCTGAGAGATTACCTTGGTTGTGCTAACTGGTGGTGACACTCCACCTACTGGTGCTGTTGTGGTCCCTTAAATGATTACTGTACTATGCAACTGGAGGGAGGTAGCCAAGAAGCAGCATCTATTTACTCTTCTCTCTTTATGCTTGTGGATGTTCTGTGACAAATTGCTTCATGCTCTGGCTGCCTTGACTTTTCATCATAATGATTGCACCTTTGAACTGTGAGCCTAGAGACATTTGATGCTCCATTAATCATTTAATATATGGGAATTTGCTTTTATTATATTTGCTTTAGAGATTTTTTTTTAAAAAAAATCAGTTAATTAATGAATTATAGTGATCTACACACCCACAAGCAAATTGAGTTGATAGATTTCAAAAGATTTTTAAGAGATTTTATAAAGGCATGCTCAATAAAATATTGAACTGAAACCTTAAAAAAAATTGTGTAGAGGCTGGATAATCGGCTCAGCAGTTCGGAGTACTAGAAACTCTTGCTGAAGACCAGGATGCAGTTCCCAGAACTCACATAGCAGCTCACAACTGTCTTTAATTCCAGTCCAGGGTATCGGATACATTTTTCTGACTTCCACAGGCACTGAATAATATAGTACACAGACATACAAGCAGGCAAGCGCTCATACATATGAGATAAAAATTAATAACAAATATTAAAATATTATTTAAAATTCTTCTAAAATTTTGACTTATGTAGATTCATATCCCCCTTTCAAGGACTGACATTTAAAAAAAATCCTTTTCTGTTTTAGTGACAGCTGTGTTGTACCTTTTCATTAATCTGTCATATCTGTAGTGCACTTTTTCATTTATCTGTCATAAAAGTCAGAATTTTCAATCAGATGAACCTTTGACTTCACCAGCCTGACCCACAGGTTTTCCTTAACTGATGGCCCACTCCTCTTTATTTTATGATGAAAACTGTGGCAATGGTAATATGTTCATCTCATATTGCCAGAGGTCAGACTTACAGTGGACTAATTACCTGGCCTCAAAGAGAAATCAAAGACAAAACAGTCTCTATCAAAGCAAGCAAAACTGACTTTGGTCTCCATCCTCCAAATCCACAAAGGTGACAACATTAGCTAAACAGCTCCAGTGCTTAGAATAGGAGCACAAATGACATTTTCTCAAAAGTACACCGAATTACAGAGGACCTTTCTAAAGATGTCAGTTCGTGGCCCCAAAAGTTCTGGGTATACCTGTTACTTAAATGAACAAAACTCAGAAGACATGCAGAGACTGCGTAATGATGATCTTGGGTTCACACAAACTAGGTAGAAAAACTAAATAGGTAGAAGATAAAGCAGATGAGGATTATATTAGCACTGAGCCCATCAAAGGTACATAAGGTAACCCAACTATATTTCCAGAACGATGCAAGGAAATGTGTAACTATCACAGCTAATGCAGTTTCTGAAGGACTTTGAGCTGGGAGATTGATTTGCAGCCTTCCCTGGGGCCTTTATCTGCTACACTAAACTTGTGTAGGTATCACCAGATGCAAATGAAACCTTTAGAATTTAACCTTACAGAGTTCCCATCTTCTTCCTTGCAATCTGTTGTATATCATCTATATTTGTTACACAGTATGTATTTATAATGTCTTAATATTTATAGAATGTGTGTTCTTTTGATCATTCTATTTATTTTTAAATTTCTAGTTAGAAATTGAATAACATGGTAAATTTTGCAACTCTCCTTGTATTTCTACTTAAGTGAAAGCAAAAGGTCATCAGAGAACAGATTCAGTTGTCATTTTTACAAATCACCCATTTTCTTGAACACTGTTGGTCCTACACAAACCTCTCTTCCTTAACTACCCCTACAGCTTCTTGTGTCTGAATGATTGGCAGCTGTCACTATCCTGGAAAGATACTGACTTGACTCAGATCTATTCCTATCTTTTCACGTGTGCACCAAGCTTTTTCTTCTGGGCCATCAACCAGCTCCCAAATAATGACTCAGAGCCATTATCAGTTCCAAATTCTTAGCTTAGGCACACTTCAGGCTGGCTCTTTTAACTTAAGCGAACCCGTTTCTCCTTATCTACCCTGTCCTTGGGGTTTATTGCCTCTCTGCTGTACATCTTACTTGCACTACTTGTCTGGCATCTGCCTGGCTTCTTGCCATGGGTGTGTCCCTCTTTCTCGTCTCATTCTCTATTTCTTTCCTTTTCTCTCCAGCCCAGATTTCTCCTCCCTATCTATTCTCTCTGCCTACCAACCCCACCCATCCTTTCTCCTGCCTAGCTACTGGCTGTTCAGCTCTTTATTAGACCAATCAGGTACCTTAGGCAGGCAAGGTGAAACAAATACAACATAGCTTTACATAATGAAACACACATCCTTACATCTTAAATAAAAATACAGCATAAACAAAAACAACGCACCTTTACACAGTTAAAGTAATGTGATGCATCGTGCACAAATGTGACACATCTTTGCCTAGTTAAAATAATATTTTACAACACACATGTGTTGCCTTCTTTAAAAAGCAGTGAAAGATTCAGTGCAACATTGAGTTCAAGTGGAAGGAGTTATTTTCCTTCTTTTAATTTGGGGAAAGGGTTTGTAAAAAAGGAGAAAGGGGAGGGGGACACTGGGTTACAGGGACAGGAGACAGGAGCACTGGGAAAGAGGAAAGAGGCAGAGAGACATACAGAGACAGAGAGAGTGAGAGAGAGGGAGAGAGTGAGAGAGAGCAGGCAGAGAGAGAGAAGAGGTGGATAGGGAGCTGAAAGGGAAACATATTGAGTAGGCACAGGTGATGCTCTCTTACTGGCAGCAGCTGATGGGGGTATCCTTGTCAGAACTCCAAAGGCAGGCTGGTACCAATTCCTAAATGCTAACAACATGTACTTCCCAGCTTCTACGTTTATTTACTCAGGATCAGTTTTCAAGCATTTTTGGTCAAGCACTACAAATACAAAAATAAAAAACGTGAAATAAAGCTCTTGCTTTCCCAGAACACATAGACTCAAATTTATAATTAAGCTAAATATGCTAGAGTTACACTAATGGACCGTGGAGACAGTAGTTCAATGTGTGTGTGTGTGGGGGGGGGTCGAGATAATACTGGAAAGCTCACTTTTCTTGAAAAAGTAAAGGGAATATTTACATTTTAGGTATTCTATCAGCTTAAGTACATGAGAGATAATTTAGCCCATGTCACGGGAACTGGTTTCAATGACTTACATGCACATGCTGTTGGGACAGTATTTAATTCTGTTCCTTGGGTTTGTCTTGCCAGTGAACAGGCATATAAAGACAGCCTTCAGTCCTGTGTATAAGCTTCGGGAGATAACCTGGAGAGGTCCCTGTTTCAGGCCAGCTGGGAGCCAGGGAGCCCCTCTGCATCCTGATAGTTCTGGGGATACATGCTTGTTGCAGCTGCTTTTGCACAAGCCTGTCCTCAACAGTCTCAGGACAAAAAGAGAGTGAAGTAGTTGAGGCAACTGTTTCCATATGAACAACAACCTCTTCTCCTATACACATTTGTGTTATTGAATGGCCTTGTGGTATATGAGGGGACTAAAGGACTATTCACAACAATTTACTTGATGTTCAGAGACATCTTTTACATTAAAACCATCCATGGAAGCAATAGGATTAGTCATAAAGGACCTTGGCCTGTAGAGCTTCAAGAATATGGAGTTCTCAGTTTTAATGGAATGAAAGGGAAATGAACTTTCTAGGAAGGATTGAGATGTGGAAGGGAAAGATGTTTACTGAGCAGAGGATGTTAATTTTGCGAAGCCATAAGGAAAACGGTGAAGGACACCCAAGACTAGGAAAAGGAGAGGACGGAGGAGATGTGAAGCTCAGAAGGAGGAAGCTGAAGCAAATGAAGGAAAGATCAACGCGCCATGAGAAACTGCTGCAGGCAGACCCAAGTGCTGAGTCCTGGAGTAAAAAAACTAACCTGGTTTAAAAATAGTACAGGAAAAGCAATGTCATCTCATGTTAACAACACACTGTGCAAGAAAGTGGAGATTTGATACATGATATATTTAAGAGAAAAAAATGACCAATGACCTAAAAGGATAATTAGAGTTCTTCATATTTTCATGACTATGGAAGATATGCTATTCATAAACTCCTGAGGCTTGACCTTCCAATGATCAAAGAGACAACACTTGATCAATGTAAATATTGCTGGAAGTTTGCGAGAGTATCTGCTGTTGGTAATAACAGTAGTACGGATTATGAGGCTACAAAATAGCCTCATATATTATTTTATTCCATAACAATATAATATGTTGTTATACGATCTCATGGTTTTGGAGATGTGAGGTATAAGGCCTGTGTTTGGTGATGTTCTTCCCTCAGGGAAAAGTTCTAGATAGAGCGAATAGCATAAGAAAAAGTTGTTTGTGTGTGGATGCCTCTATGTGTATGTGTGCCCCTCCATATAAAGCTACCAGGCATCAAGATAATAACCGTAATTAATCTTAATTAGTTCCTGAAGGCTCTACTTCTTACACCACAATTATATAAATTTTATTCCCACAAAGTACCTCACAATAGGAAATTTTTTTAATAGATAGAGTCTGAGGTCTTATCAGATGCAAAGCATAACCAAGTCACAGCCACAAGTACTACATACGTCCAAGTGTTTTTGGTTAACTCGGATATTCAGATATTTTAAATATGGTTCAAGATAGCTTCCTGCTTTAATAATTTAGTGGGGGAAATGAAGATTTTTCTGAAATTATCAGTATGCATTTATGAGTTAAGGCAATGCTTTCCTATTATTAGTCATAGTGTTTTTCCTTAAAATAGTATACAAGTTCTACCACAAACTCAACACATATCAGTACCACTGCTGATGCATAATATCTGGGTCTGTATTTTTCTACATGTAGGTCATAAACCCTTTAGGGGTCAAATGACCCTTACACTGGGGTCACCTAAGACCATAGGAAAACACAGATCATGATTGTAGTAATGATGTATTTTTAGCCACAAACTAGAAAGCAGGGTTGAAGGGTCCTGAAATGGCTCAGTGCCAAGACTGAGGACCTGCACTCGATTCCAAGAACTTACACAGTTGGAAAGAGAGAACAGACTCCTGCAAGTCATACCATGTCTTCTACACACTTGCTGTGGCATATGTGCATGTTTACAAGTTTACACATACACTGAGCAAATACATAAATGTAAACAAATATTATTTAATGAAGATAAGTCAGTGTTGCTTGGGAGACTAACATCAGGGTGAATAATCGTGAGATAAGCTGGGATATCCCATCATGCCTATAAGTAAAGAGTAAAGACAGATTTAGCAGTGCCTCTTTACTGGGAGAGGTTCTCATTGAATCACAGATGTAACAACAGAAAATGAGTTAAACTTAAATCCATGAACTGATAATGACAAAGTTATGTAATTAGTTATTCTACAAACTTTAGCATTTTAAAGACCTGACATGCCTTTCATGCTCTCTCTCTCCCTCTCTCTCTCTCTCTCTTTCTCTCTCAGTCTTTCTCTTATTCTGCATCTCTCTCTCTGTAGCCAAGGCTGGTCTTGAACTCATGGCAACCCTGTTGCCTCAGCTTCCCAAGTGCTGAAACTATGAGGTCAAAGTTAGAAAGTGAAATAACAATGATGCTGAACTACGGGCAACTGAATGCAAAAGTCCTTGATGGATATGGAGGGAAAGGCAAGGGTCCCAGCATGTCACAGGTATAAAATGCTTAAGGTAGTGCACACCACCTTGACACAAGAGCATTGAGAGAGGGCCATTACATTATATTAGAACTGAAATGAACATACAGGAAGGTAAGGCCAGGCTGGAGGAACGTGGGCCTTGTTTCCTATTCCTTGCTTTGAACACAAGGTAGTGGGATGTTTGAAAGTGAACAGCAGCCTGCAGAAGAGCTCAGTTTCCCTTTAGGAGGGGAAGGTAGTGTGCAAGAAATAAACCCACCAAGGTATCTTGTGTAGATTAAGTCTCAATGAACAACATCCTCTGATGCCCTTCTGCCTTTGAGATCCCTCATTCTCCATGCTTTCTGGAGGCATTGGACAGTCAGTTTAGGGTAATTCTTTAAATCATATTGAAAATTGTATGTGATATTTTTTTTCTGAGAGAAGGTTGCCTTGTGTAGCCCTGGCTGTCTTAAAAGTATCTCTGTAGACAAGGCTGAACATGAACGCAGAGATCCACTTGCCTCTGCTTCCCAAGTGCTGGTATTAAGGTATGTGGCCCCACTGCCCAGCTAGTATGCAAATATTTTAACATTTTTTAGTGCTAAAAATTGATTGTCACTAGTAAAAAAAAATCTCATAAGTCCAATGCATGTTTTAAAAGATGTGATCCCTCCTTGAAAAGATTGTGTCCTTTCATTATAAACTTCCAAAAGCAGATTGTCTCTTGGCATTTTGAGCTGACCTAGAATGATAGTAAAAACTACAAACAATTCTGTAAGCATTTACAGAATCCTGATCCAAAATTATTACACTGATTACTTTTTTGTTGACTCTGTTTGATTTGATTTCAATTTTTACTTTTGAGGTCTCATTTTGTGGCCCAGGATGGCCTTGAACTCTCAGCACAGTCCTTGTTAACCCCAACACTTGTTGATTCTCTTTCCTGAGCCTCTCATGGGATTACAAGCTGCACGCACCACCTTGCCTGCCTCTTGATTTTATCCCTTTGGTGATTTTGTTGAAATGAATCATAAATGAAGTCTTCAAATATTTCACTAGAAAATGGTAATAGCCCTTGAGCCTGATCAAGTCTGTCTAGAGTATTTCCTCAGTGCCAGCTCTAAGGTAACAGGAGTTATGGAAATGAAAGTGACTGGTCAGGAAACTCACCTTCCAATTCACTCACAGGTGCACAGCCTGCCCAAAAGTAGCTGCCTGTGACTCAAATTCATCATTGCCTTTCATTAGGGACAGTCAGTTCTTGTCAGTATATGGCAAAAAGTGCCTGCCATTTTGCAATTGCTGATCTACTGTATCTTCTAAATATAAATGTTTATGCTTTGCTCTTTTTACTTAGTTCCCTGATTTTATATAATTTCAGTAAAATACAAATGATGTATGTGTATGTGTGCATACATGTCCATGCCTATCCATGTATGTGCTATGTTCATCTTTGTTTCCATCTGGCTATAGCATCCTGTCTCTTGGGTTTGGTTGGGTTGGGTTGGGTTGTGGTTGGAGCATCCTGAAGGGCAGACACTGTGCCTCCAGGAGCAGAAGATCACCACAGTTATTTACCATCACTGTGTGAGTGCTCCCCCAAATAAATATCTGTTAATTCTTTATTCGGGTGTTCATGGGCCTCCTTTAACCCCCTTCAAAGTATGGAGGTGGAGGGAAAGTAATTCAGTGTTATTTTTATTATTTGGAAAGCCTGAATATGAGTCTGGAGTCAAAGTGACAAGCAGCTTTATCTCATTAGTTAAGCCTCTTAGAGTGGTACCATCTTCTCTCCAGGACATGGTGTAAGAAGCCCCGTATGGCTGTGCAGAACTTATGGGCACAGAATGTCTGGTTTCTGCATCCAGAAATGCAGGGGAGGGGACAACAGTTGTCACAATTTAAAACTTCTTCACCAAGTAATCTTCAATTCATAGGCAGCTAAGTGTTCAAATGCTAATATCCTTGTGCAGTCTTTCTTTTGTAATATGGAGAAATGAGAACAGATTTGTTGCCAGCATCAAAGGTCTACAACAAAAATCAGTAATAATGTGAATATGCTGGTCATTTTTACCATTTTTAGAAAGCATTTTATTTTAGTAATATAATATGCTTTATACCAGAGAGAATTCCTTTGTAGGATATAACATGCCCTCCCCCAGTGAATTAGATTAATATTTAAATGAAAGAACACAAGAGGGCAGCTTAACAAAACCATAAAAACAACATGCAAGGTCTAGTTCCTTATCGTTATCTTTTGATGTGATAATATTTCTGTAGAATGCCATATGCCTATTCATGTGACTCAGTCCTTCAAAAATCTTGTAATGAAGACACGAGCTTCATCTATAGTTTATAGTTCAGCATATCCAGCTGTGAAGACTGGCAAGCATTTTGTCAATCCATTTCATATCATATGCTAAGGAAACAAGACAGAAACGAAAGAAACATAAACTACACTGCTTGCACATCACACACACACACACACACCACATACACACATACAGACATACTACATATACACAATACACAGACATCTCTCTCTCTCTCTCACACACACACACCACACGCATTCAAGCATGCCACACACTCCTTACACATCACACACACCACATGTATACATGTATCACCCATACTACATGCAGATACCACACACCACGCACACACACACACACACACACCACACCACACCATGCACATGCACACACCCACACAAGAACACCACACATACACCACAAACACATTTGCATGCACACCTTCCACATGTACACACACACACACACACACACACACACACACACACACACACACTTACACACCACTGTCTGGCTCTTACTTTATCATCTGAAGGAACTAGAGCTGAAACACTGAGAAGCAGATGGTTTACTCTCTGTGGCTACTTCAATGGGTGGGTAATTTCTGGTCCGTTCTTTCCACCTCTTGCCCTGCTGAGTGAAGCCTACTTCAGTGACAGCCCCCGCCCCTTTCTTGTATGTTTTCTATGACTGAAATTTGCATCAATGCAAACTATGCATTGTCAGTGATTACCCAGTGTTTAGTTTGCACCCTCTGGGAAGGGAGATACGTTTTTGGGGATGTTAATGAAGAGAAAGTGCTGAACAGACCAGTCCAGGCAAGACAAAACTGTATCCTTTTTAGTTACCTAGAGCAAGCTTGCCTGCTTGAACTAATTAACTGGACAGGAAAAGCAATAAAGGCCAAATCTACCACTCACAAAGAAATGAAGTTACAGCTAGCAACAAGAAACAAGATGAAGGACACTCTAATTTCTTATTTTCATGCTTAAAATGTTAGAGACCTGTTCTAACAAGCTAGACAAACAACAAGAACAACCAGAATAAGTTACAAATAATACGGGTAATTGATGGAGAAAATGCTCTTTCACAGTTAGATAAAATGTCATCATAAATGCACAAATATTCTGTAAGAAATATAGCAATAGTTAAGAATATAACATCTCCTGGTCTTCACAGATTAGCATATTATCCTAATACTCAGCATATGATAAAGTAGACAGTGTAATTTTGAAGCCAGCCTTATCTATACAGTGTGTTCTAAGACTGTCAGACTTGCATAGTTAGAAAATATCATACACACACACACACACACACACACACACACACACACACTCAGGCACATACATATGTATAGGTCGTGTATACAAATGCATACACATACACATGCAAGCTACACACAGAGAGAGAAAGAACATTTATATCTAAAAATAAATACTTGCTTAATGGTATAAAACATTAGCTATATATTCTTTGAAAATTAAAAAACAATGAATGTTTTAAACAATGTAAAAAATGAAATTCAAAATAGCATTGAAATGAAAAATTAAGTTATAAAGGAAATTAAGAGAAGATATCAAATATTGAGCATGAGATAATATAATCAAAAGACAAAATACAATTTTTTACTTTAATATTAATTAAATTAATAATTTATAAAGTAGGGATATGAGTTTTATCATAAAAAGTTAAAGGTTTAACACAGCAGAGAAGGAAGAAGGATGGGAATGTTTAAGTTGTATTGCTAAAATATTTATGTATAGAAGAGACCAATCATTTCAATAAGACGACTCCAAAAAGAGAAAAAGAGATACCAGTGCAGGTAAGAAGATAATTATATATACACACACATATGGTATGTACATACTTATAAAAGAAAACAATATTTGAACCACTTTAGTGTAGAAAGAAACAGGGAGAGAAAAGCCACTGTGTTCAACTCTATTGCTTTGTCGCTAGGAAAACATTCCATCATTCTGTATGTACACATGTTTTATGCCAAGCCTTCAGCTTGCCTATCATACACAATAGAATCTTTTTACAATTTTATGTAAATCCTTGTAGTTTTCGAATGAGAAATTGGCATTAGGAGAAGCTATTTCAAAATCAATTGATCTTATTTTAGTTTAAAGTATTAATGTAAATATTTTAAGGACAATACTTTTAAAAAAACATTTTTGGGGGGAGGGAAAGATGGCTCCCTGGGTATATGCATGAGGACCTGAACCTGGGTCCCTAACATTTGTTTAAGGGCCAGAGCCAAGGGCATTCACCATCCATAGTGCTGGGGAGGCAGAGATAGGTAGGCAGCTGGGGCTCACAGGCTGGATGTTATAGCTAAAGCAGTGAGATACAGGTATAGGGAGAGGCCCAGTCTCAGCAGGTCAGGAGGGAAGTGATAGAGGAAGATAGATAACTGACATCAGTCTCTAGGCCACACACGCACACACACACTCACACATACACAACACTCCCACTCCCACGCACACACTCAAACATACACATACACACTCACATACGCACACCCACACACTCACACCCACACACTCACACCCACACACACATTCAAACATACACACTCACACACTCACACACTCACACTCTCACACTCAAACATACACATACACATGCGCACACACTCACACACACTCACACCCACACACTCACACTCACACACACATTCAAACATACACACACACTCACACACACACTCAAACATACACATACACAAGCACACACACTCACACACACTCACTCTCACACACACATACACACTCAAACATACACACACACTCACACACTCTCACACTCACACACACTCACTCTCACACACACATACATATAATTCTGTTGGCCAGTTACTAGTTTCTCATTGGCTAGCTCTGTCTTAATTATTAACCCATTTCTATTAATCTAAGTACTTCCACGTGGTCTAATCGGAGAGAGGGGCCGGCATTCTGCTCTCTCTGTCTTCCATCTTGACTCCTCCCTACTACTTCCTCGAATCCTCCTTGTCTCCTAGTCCCACCTGTCTTGCTTTCCTATTGGCCAACAGTGCTTTATTCATTAACCAGTATGAGAAACATATTTACAGAATGGCATCTCCCATCAGAATTACATGCAAGACATTTCCATGCTCTTGTAGAAAATCAATGCAAATATGAGACAAAGATTAAAATGCTTCTGAAAACATTTACTACACTTGTGTGTACCTGCAAATTAAGTTGAAAGCCTGTAGGAGCGAAGAAAACTGTCAGTGTATAGCTGAGAAGGGGTTTCGACCATAGACGAAATTGTCAGGGTGTAAATCAAGGAAAGTTTTCCCATTAATTCTTGAGAGACTCTTATAGAATACTACATAGGCACAGTGGACACACGGGAACATAGAGCAGCCCTCGTATGTGCACACAACAAGATAACTAAAAATCTGGTGTTTACAACATTATCTGACTCCTACAAGTTGAGAATGTCTTTGTGTACACTAAGGAAGATGATTCTCTGGGTTAATTGAGATTTGGAAATTAGCTTATAGGTGAGATCTAGGAGTGTTAGGTCTGGGATACCCATTCTTTAAATTATTTTATCATTCAGGAAGAAGTAAAGTCATAGTTTTAGACTTCTGCTAAAGGTTAGACGTAACTAGATGGGGAATATCCCTTCCTACCAGTCCTCAGAGAAGATGGAAGAATATCAAAACAAGTCTATAAAACTGGAAGAATTATCTAATGTGAGTGTGTGTACAGAAAAGGGGTGCACTGGCCTCAGGTGCCTTATCATATCTTGTTAATTGAAGTATAATCTATATCATTAAAATATATACTGTTAATTAATGATTGATACATAATTATAGGTAATATAAATAAAGCATACTGTTGATTATATAATATATAGCATTACTATAATATAGAATTAATAATTGTATATACCAGTAATATATAGAGAAAAATAAAAAATACACATGCCACAACTAGATATGTAAATCAACTGTGGATAACATAGAATCTATAGATTGTTGTGTTTGTAAATAGAAACAATTAATAAAGGTAAGTGGAACTTTTCTTATGGATACACCAGAAAGGAAGGCATAAAGATTTCTTAAAATTCAAGACGCAGAAAGATATTCTAGGTAATGAGTAACAAAAGCAATAGCAGTAAGCTGATGGTGATACAATTATATTAAGAGTAGAGGAAACAGGAATACTGCAAGCCCACATAAAATCCAGAAGAAAATACTGTTTGCCATGTTGGAATTTAAGGTGTGTGCCTAAAAAGCATTCTCAAAATATGCAATCAACCCATTGCTGTACCACAAGAAAATAATAAATCCACCTTCTTAGTGGAACTGTTTAAATATAAACCTCACATTCATAGGTAAATCAGACAAAATATCATTAGTTTCGCTCAAAATTCGACATAGTTCATTAGTTTGATGCAGTAGACATATGTAGATATTGTACCAAATAATTAGAAAACATTCTTTGTTTCTAAGGATAAGTATTACTTATCAAATATGACTCCACATTTGGCTACTATTGATATAATTAAAAGTAAGGATACAGGTTATTCTCCCTAAATCTGGTATAGAAAAAAAATAAGAATCACACATTCCTAAACTTCAAAAAGATTCCTACATAATTCACAAAGGAGGAAATCACAGTAATATTAAACAAAATAGAAATAAAATTTCCAAGAAAAACCAGTTTTATTTGGGAAAGTTCACAGATACACAGCACATCTATTCTTAATATGGAGCAGAAAAAAATTGTTCCAAATATGCAGTACAGAACCCAGACGTTCATCAGAAAAAGAAATTTAAAAAGTGACTTAAAATGCACATATTTTTCAGAAGCGAATTATTACTAAGAACTGATAGTTTGAAACCATTTCTAAGAATTCAGATACATTTTGTCATGGCTTTCTTTATGCTGCTTCATCAGGTCATAAACTTGAAAGAATAGCAATAATTTAGTTAGAAATAAATGCAATAATTTTATAGACAGGAAATGACTGTTTTGTTTTCTTTTGTAAGCATCATGAGAATTATATTAATTTTTGCTTACTAACTAGGGAAGGCATTCTTATGTAAACTAATATCGGTTATGTTGGCACATTGTGAAATCACAGAGTCTGTTTCTCAGTGAAAACTTGTCTATATCTCTGGATAAATCTCTCTCTATCTCTGTTTTTTTTTCTCTCTCTCTATCCAAACTAAATCACAGTTCAGATACATTATTCTCATTTCACAGACTTGCTTCCTAGCTGGCCCAAAGGCAGGTGTACACAGTAGCCTGTCATGGAATGAGACATTGAGTTGGAATAAGAAAGGCTTGATTCAAAACATAGCTGACTGGTGTCCTTACCAATGTGTGTGACGCATGTTTATCCTCTCTCCCCGTGCTTCTTACCTGACACACAATTTTGCATTTGACAATTCATGCCAAAATGAGCAGTGTACACATGCCACATATTAAGGTGAGTTTTAAGCAATGGGAATTTCTTATTTCTCTTTTCAATCCCATGTATCCAAAAAGTAATTGTCTGTCAACACAGATGGTTAGGGGAGTAACTAGGATACACATTAGACCCTACTGGTCCTTGGTGGCTTTCTAGTAAAGAAGTAGGCAGAAAAGATACATCAAGATCTCTGCTTGAGTGACACACAGAATCTGCTCTTGTTCCCAAGCCTGGCTACCAGTTTGGGACCCATATGTTAGGACACCCCTTCTACTGAACATAAGTTCCCTTGGCAGTATCCCTGGGGATACAGCAGACTGGAAAGCATGAATGTGAAAGAAAAATCTACCAGTGGCCAGGGCTGAGTGCAGCTCACCGCTGTCAGGAATGTAAAATTAAGAACATGTAGGAGACAGTACAAATAGTATCAATGGAATTGGGGGATGTACCAGCTTGAGAGGTCGAGCAAGAGGACAAGACAGGGAGCAGGAGGAGAGCAAGAACGAGAGAGAGAGAGAGAGAGAGAGAGAGAGAGAGAGAGAGAGAGGAGGACAGGGGAAGGTACAGACGAAGGGCCAGAGAGAGGGGAAGGATCAGACTTTCAAATTAGGGAGAACTGTATGCCAGGTCTCTACTGCAAAATACGGCAGGAACATGCACAGCAGAATTCAACACTTTGAAACAATTATACACTTGTAGCACTTGGCCTTCCTGTGTGTTTAAGACAGGAGGCAGAACATTTGAATCTCTTACCTGAAGCAAATCTCTCCCTGAAATTGCACATGATCTCAGTTCTTTTCTTCAGGACTCAGGGAAGCAAACAACACAGGTCTATCTCACAAGCTCCTGACGCCTCTGCTGGTAACTATCATGCCTGTCTGACCGGTTCGTCTTGTTTAAAAATCTAGTTTTCACCACCCTGGAGGGTCATATGGAAAAGAAGGCTTTGTACTGACAGGACAGATACAAGACTGAAGTCACAACCCCAACAATGAGTTAGCTTCTGTGTAGAAGTCTGTGCTAAATATTTCCCAAAGCAGTACACAAACAGAGACATGCTTTTGAAAATACATGTCTAAGGTAGGCTTTCTCAAATCACGTTTGCTTGCGTTAGTTCATAGAGAGGACTCAGTAGCCCCACTGTCAGGAGCTGAGGAGAGCCTGCACTTCTGGTCCACCAAGAGATTACAAACCACTGCACTCCTTTTGATTTTAAGTTTAGAAGTGATAAATATTACTTTTTCACTTCAGAATGTATAGTAAATTTACAAGGAAACAATCCCACCCCCAGTGAAAATATTTTCAAAGACTACAATGAAATAGACCAGGCATATTTGCTATTGACTTTAAGCCAGGTGTGGAAACGTTGAGGCAACTCAAGCCAATAGGTTCTGGGCTCCAGGTAAGTTAGTCTCAGCCAAAAGCAGGAATATGATGCCATCTGTTGTCCATTTCTCTTTCTGTCTGCTTTTTAACTCTATTATAGTTTCTCCGAAGGTTGATTTCTTGGATGCAAGTGTGTAGAATAGAACTTTCAGAATTATGTTCGCTTTAAATACTGCATATGGGAAGATATTTACATGTTTACATTTCAAAACCGTGCATTCCTCATGCACACTTTCTATTATGTGTAGACAAGCATGCTAGCTTTCTGTTATTACAACAACAACAACAACAAAAAATGTGGAGGTTAATCTTGTGTTAAAAAGGCAACACTTGTTTGCCTCAGTGTCTCTGGGCTTTTATTTAGTCAATAGGTTTTTGGACCCATTGCATTGGACCTGTAGTACACAGCCCATCATGACTGGGTTTTTATCCCTCTCAAAACAACTGAGCAGCAGCAGAGACGGGGAGACACACACACACACACACACACACACACACACACACAGACAGAGACAGAGAGACTGAGAGACAGAGAGAGAGGGAGAAAGAGAGAACTGAGTTCAAATATACTCTTTAAGAGAAGAGCCTCTACAGAGGTATCTGGCTCATCCTTGAAGAGACTGTGATGCCACAATGAGAAAGCCTGACACCCTTACATTTTGGTAATACTTTGGATTCTTATTCCTTATGTTTGTTTGTTTTTGGTGCTTTGTTTTAGTGCTGGGACTGAATACAGAGTCTTGCATAATGTTAGGAAAGTGTTCCAGTCTGAGCTACATCTACAGAACTCTACAGAACCAAGGGGATTTATGGTAATTTTATTTGTTTCATTTGTTCTTCAAGTAAGCTGAACATATAAAGTATTTGTAAGTTGTTTTTTTAAACAAGGCATTATTATAATAGAGTACCCTGAAAACTGGAAGTATTTGTACCCATAAACCTCTTATCATGCCTCAAAGTAAGACTACATAGAGTTTATGGGGTGTAAATATGTTTCTCATACTGGTTAATGAATAAAGCACTGTTGGCCAATAGGAAAGGACGATAAGAGGGACTAGGAGTCAAGGAGGAAAGAGGAAGTAGTAAAGAGGGGTCAGCATGGAGAGACTCTGGTAAGATAAAAGCACATGGAAATATGTAGATTAACAGAAACGGGTTAGCCGATAGAGCTAGCCGATAAGAAACTAGTACCTAGCCAACAGCATTATATCAAATACAGAGTCTCAGTGTGTTATTTGGGGCTGGCGCCGCGGCGGGACACGACCAGCCAGGCTGGCGGAAAAACCCTGCTCTTACAAGTTTATGGGGTGAGCCTAAGAGAGCTGGGCTGAGTAAATAGGAACAATCTAACCTTGGTAAAACTGGAAGATTACGGTTAGAACAGTCTGATACAATTATTCATCAACAGGAAAGGACATGAAATTAACCTTGTACTGGGTTTCTTTTGGAAGTGTGCCCTTCAAGGCCATAAACTACCTTCCTTAACAAGTGTTCATAACTATTTTAGTAGAAACTTTTATTAACAATAAAATCAAGTGGCAATTATGCTATTTCTGTGATTTAATCCTTTCATGGCTTGTTTTATGCCTTTGTTAAATAATGACATTCTTTGCATCTGTGATTAGTATACTTTGTCTTCAGACAAAACATTTATGACAAAACAATTGTACTGCACTGTACCAGTGAAATTATATACAAAAGACAAGGAGCCATGCTGTGTGTGTGTGTGTGTATGTATATATATATGTATACAATATGTGTGTGCATGTGTTTATTTATATATGTGTGTGTTTCTCTCTGACTCTGTGTGTGTGTGTGTGTGTGTGTGTGTGTGTGTATGTACATGCTTATTTCTGTGAAGGTGTACTATGTCCCATGTGTGGACTTCAGAGGACAACTTCAGATATGAGTTCTCACCTGTCAACCATGTTTTTGAGTTAGAGACCCTTCATTACTGTGTAGGCCAGGCTATCTGCTTCATACATTTCTGTATTCTCCTGTCTCTGCCTCCTATCTTCCCACAGGTGCATTCTGGGATTAGAGAGGCCCGAGATACTGCTGCTGGCTGTTTTTAAGCTTGGCTCATAAGAATGTCAAGGGTCACTGTTCTTGGTGGTGCATACTTTTAATCCCAATACTTGGGAGTCAGAGGATATAAGTTCAAAGCCATCCAGGTCTGCAGAGCAAGTTCCAGGACAGCCGAGACTACACAGAGCAACCCTGTCTTGATAAACAACAACAAAGAAAACAGTCAAATGTCTTCCTAAAGAGTTCCCCTGATCTGTCAAAGAACCGGGGCCCACCTCCACTTGTTTTCCTCTGTAGGTGTCACATCCCCCACTCTATGGCATATCAGAGTCTTTGTTCAGTGCCTGCTTAAGAGGCCACACTCTTGCTCCAAGTCTGCCGAAGACTCCACTATCGGTCTTGGATGGAGGGAAGAAGTTGACTATCACTTCTGAAACCAAATGCAATGACTTGTGGTCCAAACTTTGAGACTGATTGCCATGCACATTTTACGTGCGCTCAGCACGCCCCTCCCTCTCTGCTTAATGTCTTTTCACAAAACCCTTTGAAGCAGAGACTTATCCACTAAGTAGCAGGTTCTCACAGCATCTGCTGGACCTTCCTCAGCTGAGTATTACCAGGCAGGGGGTTGTGAGTGGAACTGGCCATCCTCTGCTCCTGTGGAGTGTGTGGCATTCAGTTTCTCCTGTGTATTATGTATGGTTTTTGCCTGGTGCCATGGCATGCATAGCAAAGAAATCTGAATCTCTCTGTGTCTTGGTGATTTGGTTGTGAATATTGTGCTGTGACTTGTAAGCCTCTGTTTTAATTATAGGAAACTGAAGAGGACAGGAATATTTCTTGATAAAGTTATCTGAAAATTAAGTGTCAGCCACACTGCTCTTATAGAAAAAAAAAAAAAAAAAGAAAAAAGAAAAAAAAAAGATGTCTTGTCTTTCATTTCAGTTAGGGATGAGTGGAAAGGGATGAAGTCTTTATAAGCCAGAACTTTTAAGTCATCAAAAGTACTATGTGTTCAAACCCAGGATAAAGGAACATTGCTATTGATGTTTCCAAAGCTCGTACAAGCCAAGCCCGTGCTTGTTAGTGAAATTAATCCAATCACTTTACTTTGAAATCTTTTCTAGTCACTGAAGAATAAACAAGTACGGAAGGTTCATTAAAGACCAGACTGGATGTACGCGCAATTGACTACAGCTCAACAAAGGCAACAGTGACATTCCATCCAGGCTTTTGACTTGGAGCTTGGTTTTAGAGTGGAATATTGCTACTCCATAGTTTCAGCAGGATTGTCTCAGGCCCCGAATGCTTCTCTCCGTCGCGCTCTCCTCCGGCCCAGAATGCATGGCTTCTACTTTTGTTGTTGTTGTTGATACCACTTGATTCTCTTGGTCTTTCATGCTTTAAATATTTAGAGTTTTCTCAATAACACAGTAGCACACCAGGCTGTGAAGTGTCGCCCATATATGCTCTTAATTTCTTTCATGATAGAGTTTCAACTTTTCATATGAAACTCCCCTGGGAGATGTGCCAGTCTAAGTTACAGACAATAGTTTCTTCTCTGGCTGTGTGTGTGTGTGTGTGGGGTGTGTGCTGCCCTTTAGAGGGCATCCTATGCAGGATCCAGGCACTTGTCCCTTTTTCTGAGCATTGTGCAATGGTGATGGCTGAGCATCTTTTATGAATATGGATGCAGGATGCCACCACGGTCCTGCAGGTGCTGAGCCACCTACCACTTGGCTGGCAATGGTTTAACGAGACATCCTTTTCAAAACCTCTTTTAAAACCACAGTTCTTGGCTCCCTTGTTTCTTTTAACAGCACCCAAATCTTAAATAAAACCTAATCTGAGGCCTGGAGAGATGGTTCTGTGGGTAAGAGTAATAGCTATTCTTCCTTAGGACTGAGTTTTAATCTCCAGCAGCCACATGGCAGCTCCTTAACATCTGGAACTCCTGTCCCATGAGGTCTCCTGCCTTATTTTGACCTCTGGAGGAGCTGCATGTATGAGGTACACAGACATACATGCAGGCAAAATAAGACACCCTTAAAAATAAACATACATATATTCCTGCATAGTAATTAAAGAGACATGGGTCCCACGGTTAAGAGTGGGCATCCAGAGCACAGAGACTGTTACTGTGCTCTAAAGACCTAGAGCTCTATACTATGTTGTAAGAAAACAATAGATAAAAATCTCCCTTGATTTTTTTTTTATACTGTGTTGACTCATAGGTTAAGAAATGTTTATCCCTTGTCATTTGTTTAAGAAACTCCGAGAAAACATTGTGTGCAAGTGGATGGTGGCCATTTTCTAGTGTGCTGTGACAAGATGTGCTCTGGCTATTTGTGGCTTTAGACAATTGGTAGCCTTAAAAGCAAATATTCCCCTGCCTTCTTCAAGTGGCCACGTTAAAGCTGTCCATCACTGAGTCCACTTTGGTTCCAAAGGTCAGTTTAAATATGATGTTTTGTTGACAAAATGCATGTTTTTCAGAGAGCATCAAAGCAAATACCCTTCAAACCAGGGAAAGGAAAATTTTTCTAAACAAAGGAACCAAAAAGCAAAGGAAGATGCTCTGAAAGCATAGCAACATTGCCTGGGAATTTGCTTTTTGGTTGTGGTTATTTGCCCAGGGGTCTGAGTGTAGGCAACTGGACCAGAAGAATGCCGGGTTTTGTGGGGATTGCATTGATCTGGAAAAACTAGTGTGTGTCTGACCTTTAAAGCAATGTTAGAGTTTCCAGCTGTAGACAGAAGCTAGACACACGTGTACAGCCCCAAGGAAGGGACAGTCTGTCATTTTCTCAGAAGAGGACGATTGGGTAATGGAGTAGTTTTCAGATTGTAATGGATAAATTAGGAGAATTCACTTACTGAGTGCTGCTGACATTACCAGGGGATGTGAGTGACTAGCCACAGGCAAGTTATTTCCTCTGGTCCTATGGACGGAGGATCTCCAAGAGAAGAGGCAAGAGGAACCATGGACGGAACCTGCACCACCCTGACCATGTATGTGCCACTCAAAGAAATCATGTCACTGTCTAGGCAGGGAATATGTAAAGCACCTCTCCAGTCGGATGTGTATTGTTCTGAAAAAAAAATGGCAGTGGTCATCTATCTCTCTCTCTCTCTCTCTCTCTCTCTCTCTCTCTCTCTCTCTCTCTCTGTCTGTCTGTCTGTCTGTCTCTCTCTCTCTCTGTGTGTTCTTCCTTTTCCTGCAAGGGACTCTTAAATACGGGAGGGATGCATGTAGGGATACCCATTCCTGGGTCTCTCTTGAGTGGGCTGCAACTTGTTCCCAAGCATCTTTCCTCTTCTTCCATAGTCACCAACCACCTGCCAAGGGCCCCACTTTCCTTCCTGCCTTTCAACAGCATTACCATTTCTACAAAATGCAATAAACAGGAGGCGTCTAAGGCCTTAAGATAATGCCATAGCCTCCCTCCTGTCTGCACCCTGGTCCCAACTGACACAGCTGCTTCAGTGTGGACGCTGTGGAGACCTGGGGTTAAGGAGGGCAAAGTTCAGCTGCTGACTCTTACCAGAGAGCAAAAACAAAAAGGAAGAATTGGGACTAAGTTAGTGTTCCACTTTTTTTATTTTTACTTCAGACCCCCAGATTAAAGGAATATTAAATACATTAATTTACATTCAAAGGCTCAAACTATTTTATTAAGACTTACTTGCACAAGTAAAATAGAGGCTTATACAAGTTTGAAGTTCTGAGTTTGTTTCCCCACACTTAACAAAAAGGCATGTGGAAATGTGTAATCATATTTATTCTCTAAATTGGAATTGCAGTTATTTCTTAGAAAAAAAAAGTATAGTTAAGGAAGGGAGCATCTAGGCAATGTTATTGTCCACTACTAATGTTTATAATTAGGTGGGCTAATTATTTTAGGGTTTGAACAAGAGTAGACAAAGCTTATTTCAAATCTTTGGAGGAGGGAACAGAATATAACTGCAGCTATAAAATCAATACAGTGCATATTAATGAATCCCTTTTGTCAAAGAACAGAGATAATCTACTCCCACGTGCTGTGTGCTGTGATCAAACCCAGGAACAGACTGGGACACCAGGATTTTCACTGCCTGTCAGAGTAAATTAAAGCCTGTGCGGACAGGTAATCCCAGAGAGCTATAAAAGTGGAAATAACATTGGATGATCGCGTAAGGGAGAAAATGTCATTTCTTTATGTCATGATTCCTGTCAAAGTTACCTAATGAGAGAGAGATTAACAAGAGAAAAGGAGAGACAGGTCCAGTTGATAAAAGTTTCATGTGACATAGAACCCTTCATAAATGAAAAAGCAAAGAAACAGGCACACGTGTGTGTTGTTGGCATGCTTGGTTCCGTGTGTTGAAATGGGTAGCTCTGTAAGGATGTGATTGGACTAGGCAGAGTGTGCGAGCTTACGACAATGAACAGCACACCCTGTTTGCTCAGATTCTACGAGCTTACAACAATGAACAGCATACCCTGTTTGCTCAGATTCTACTGTGTCCCTGTGTCTTTGGAGATAAGGACATTTCTTTCCTCTCCCGATGCGAGTCTTACACCCTGCTTGGAAAGAAAGGGCAGTGTTACTGTTAAATCTACTTTAAGAGTAGAGGGCAGGAAAAGGTCAGAGGGTGACTTTCCTAATACTGCTGCTTATCAAATGTCATAACAGGGGTGGTGGCATGCTCCAAATCCCATTAATAGAACATTAGACAGCGACAGCCTCTGGAGACAGAAACAGGGCTTACACGGAGGGGATTTGCGTTGAGTCTCTATTAGTGGTTGCAGGGTTTTGTTTTAGGGCAGCGTAACACCCCTGTGCTACTTCGCAGCACACAAATGGTGACCTGAAAATTCATGAACCTCACCACACACACACTACCTCAGAAAACAACAACAGCAGCAACAAAGAGGGTGACTCTTACTCCTCTTTACCGGGGACAGCTGGGAGGTGGGGGTGGGTGTCATGTCATTCTACGCTAAGCCATTTTCCAAGCGGAGCTGTACTTTCTAGAGATTTGTAATAGTTTTTTCTGTGACCTTAGAAAGTTACAACTACTACCTATTCCCAAATATTAACATTTGGTACGTTTCACTTACAGTTTTCAACTGAGCGTTCCTTCTCTGAAATATATTTTTCTTGGAAATAACTGTAATTTTCATATAATTCGAAGGACAAATACAGTTTTATGTTTCCATGTGGCTGCGTAGTTTGTGGCATTCAGGGATGTGTTACAAAGATGTCTGTTATCCTACTATCGTTTGTAATTTGAATACCCTAATTTTTTTTTCATTCAAGAAAAATTACTAGTTTCATATAGGCAATTCCTCTCAATTCCTAAAAGGTAGGTGTGTTGGCGTGAATATTTATATAATCTGAGGTATATTGAGACTCAAATTCCCTGAAGATCAAGAGTTACATTTGAAAAATGCAAACCTTGTTTTTATGTATTTTAAGAAAAACCTGTTCGTTATATAGTTCCTGCACTGTGTAATCAGAAGGGGTGGTTATTAGGCGAAACAGGGGACCAGGGGAAGGGGTGGTGGGAGGTGCAGGTTTGGAGGGGCGAATAAGAACACACCCAAGAAAATACAGAACTGTCATAGTGAAGACTCCCCACCACCACTTTGCATGCTACCTCAAAATGTAAATTTAAAATAGGAAAAGAAAAACGTGAACCTCCACATCATGTTCCTCCAGGTGTTTAAGTGAGAGACTTTTGTCCTTATTTCAGTGTATGTTTTCAGCTATAACACGTGTTAAAGATGGCTACTGCAGAGTAACGGGGAGCTCCAGTAGACACTGATGCCGAAGCCGCTGCACGAACACCGATCACGGGACCAGTCTCTGTGTTTGTAGCTATGCGTTAACATCATTGGGCTCTCAGTTATCTCAGGGCCCCGGAGCTATGCAGTGTGTCATGAAACTGACAACTCTCAAACCAGATCTCTGATTAATGCAATTGGCCATGTCTAAGACCGCCAATGATTCCAGAAACTGATGAGGTGAATTAAAGTGGACGTCCCCATTCTCAACACAGTGGCTTTCATTGCAACGAGGAATAAAATCCCGGTTACAGACTTAAAGGGGATTGTTGTAAGTTTGCAAAGTTCAAGGCTTTACAGACACTCTAGATCTTTGCACACCGAATGATCAATGTGTTAAAGCCAGTGTTTGTTACTCCTCCGCGGTGGCACACATGACGCGGCACAAAGTTTGCTCTCTTCTCAGAATACACGAGATCTCTTCCACTCTTCTCCTCCCGCCTCCCCAACCCCAGCTTTTCCTTTGCTCCTGGAGCTGAAGTCAAACGTCTCTCACATTTGTCACTAAATATTACAAATTCTGTAGCCCTCTAATTCTGTATTGCAATTCTCTAACATCACATGCGATTATACGGCACAAAATGATATTCATATAGGTGCAATAGCTTGGCACTAAAGAAAACAAAACAGAAGTTGGCATTCTCTTGAATCAATTTGATTTACTTTCTTGATACCGATTTTGTTCATATGTCTAGTTTCTTTTTACGGCGCACTATCTAAAATGCCATATGCTGGTGGTTCCCAGACAATAGATTAGATCACAGATAAAGGACAGCATCCATGGCTTTCCATTGCGTGAAGAGACGGAAGCAGGCAGGGTGTGAGTCCGTGCTCAGTTTTCCAAATTTCAGCTCAGGTGGAAGTTAATGAACCTGAATAGGATCTCTCGTTTTCGCCCTGCTAGTAGCAATCCTGCTTTTCACTGTTGTAGAGCGCCACCTTGTGGACATGGAAAGCTTCTCCAACTATCCGAAGCCGCTGCTTGTTTGCCTTTTGTTTTTTTTTTTTTTTTTTTTTGCATATAGAGTATTTTTATTTAATTTTATATAACAAAGTCCAATTAAATGAAAACAAACATTTATACACATATTTGGGAATTTGGGCGTCGTTCTTTCCAAACTACTTCCTGCTGGTAGGGCGCTGTCTTGGGGGATTCGAAGAAGTTCAGATATCCTGCTGTGTCTGTGGGCTGTTTTGTCCAGCTGTTTGGTGTAGGATCAGCTGTCTCTGTTTCAGGCGGTCTGGTGTGTCAACCACTTGTCTGGAGGTCCACTCTTTTCATTTTCTGTGGCCTTTTGAAGCAGGAATAGTGCTGAGGCCAAGCAGGCCAGCTGACATCAGGGAAAGGACCATTCCTGAAGAGCTGTCCTCCAGCACTCTTGAGTTACTACACTCTAATTACAGGACATTCATTGTGTTTCCCGTGACAGGAGACAGTTGTCTTTTCCTGGTTCTCATTACAGGATCAAACGAAGCATGCAATTTCTTTAGGAGTTCGGGTTTGATTCAACGGTACATTCATTTTATGCATTTAAGAAAAGACTCTACTTTCTGATAGTACAAAACGCCTTTGGCAAGAACCAACTGGCAATTTATGTGTTGGAAAGTTACTTGGGTTGAGTAAATAAAGTCTTCAAAATGAGCGTTCTATTTGTGTAGGGATTTGGAGGGAAATATTCAAATTATAAGAATCTGGTGTGCCAAGTACTTTGAATTAAGGGCATCAGGCAGACTCAAACGTTTCCTCAGAACCAAGGTCTCTCTGAATTTGTTGAGAACGAATCCTGTTTTACACAGTTATTGTTTTCCTTCATCGGACCATTGTATTTATTATATGGGAAATGCGAGGACAGAGTATGTCCTATGTAGATATTGCTGATCCTTGGTAGTTTGCATGACAGTTTGGCAGGCAAGCATTTGAGCACCACCAAATTTCCATGTATGTCTTCCCATGATAAGACAGCTCAGCCTGAAGGACTGTCGTGCTGCTAAAATAAATGACTAAAATGACAGTTGTCTGGCATGCTGTTTATGCCAGGTGTTCTGGATGGTTCTGTGAGAAGGCTTTCAGGTATGCAGGGTTGTGAGGTTTGATCTTTACTCTGGGACTTTCATTTATGTCCCATCGTGGGTGGTTAACCTCTGCCTTGCACAGGAAACACCCACCTGTCTATCCTTGGGACAGGCTTTGGCTTTGACTTTCCATTTGGTCAGTTCTAGTTTCTTCTAGGGCAATATTCTCATAAACTCAATCTTCTAGAGGCCTCAAATTTAGAACTGTAACTGTAATATATAAATGCATATATATTTGTATATATAAATATATATTTACAGTTACATATTATTTTGCCATTAAAATTTCAACTAGCTAATTTTGAGTGCTTTGTGGCTCTCTGGGAGTATCTTTCAACTTCTTAGGACTAATTATGTTAGTTAATTTATTCCAAAGATACTTAAAACTTTTGACTTTTTCCATTCTTCCTACTTCTCCTCTGTCTCTTTATATAAATACACAGGCATGCACACAGATCACCCATTTTTATGAATTTTATGAATTTTAACCTTATTTAATTACCTGTTAGAATGCTGTTGTTCTTTCGCCATATGTAAAACACTAACTTTAATAAATTGTTTATTTTGGGTACAAAGATCCAGGTGTCTGTGAAGCCTGGAGCTTTGCAAATTTCCAGAACTTATATCAGGTCATAATTATCTATTGTAATACCAAGAACATCAACATCCCTGGGGTATTTAATAAATGAAACACCTATGAATATTTTTAGATATTTTCTACAGTGTGTAGAGTTTTGTTCTTTATCCTATAAACAGAATTTACATTAGAGATTGAAAACTGATTTCAGTGTCACATAGAAAATTTCAGATTTGAAATCCTGTTTGGCATTGAAAGAGGTAACAGCCAATGGCATATGCAGTTCATGTGGGAGCCATTTCCATAAACTAACAGATGCAGAGTAATAATTGACAGCTTAGGGATAATGACTTTATTTCCTTGCCGCGGGCATCTTGAGAACTCAGCATCCGCCCTTCGTAATGACTGCACTTTAGCTCTGATCTCTCCTCCATTCCAGTTTTTGCAGCTGTCCTCTGTAACTTGTGTTCATTTATTATACCATGTTATTTCTTTAAATTTTCGTTGTACTTTGGACCAGGTGAAAGTAAGATTCTAGCATGACAAATAATATGACCTTCCTGAGTCTTCAACATTTACTTTTAACCAAGTTAAAAATTAAATTATGACAGTAATAATTCCTGCTACATCCTGCTCTTCCAACTGCAATTACAGATGACAATATTTGCAATTAATCTGTCCACAGACAGCCAGCGAGAGAGAAGTGGAAAGTTTGTTTGCAGATTGAGGTAGCAATGCTTTTAAATGAATCAAGAATTTTCACAATGGTATAGACCCAACATAACATTGAAACTTTCATTGCAACATCTCATAGCGCACTGTACCTTCATGTTTTTCAGCCGCTCTTTTCTTCCCTTGCCGTCAGGAGTGCCGATAGAGCAACCAGCAGCACAGGTTGTGTGTAATAATTTACTAATCACCAGTGGAGTTTGTTCACTGTGGTTTTAGCTTATCAGCTGCTGCGCAAATAAAAACCGAATGTGCTCATGACGTGTTTGAGCAGCTTAGGTGACTGGTACGACAACTCTCAAAATCACCTGTTATCTTTTTCTGTTAGCACCTACTCTCACCACAGCTTAGCAACCCACTGGTAGGAACGAGAACCTGGGTGTTTAAGCTTTCCTTCGTCACCAGCTCTCAAGAAGTGGTCTGAGAGTTCCAGAAGCTCAAGAGGCTTGCTAGGCCTTCTTTAATACTAACAGTCTTTGACAGTCTTCCTCACAGGATGCTGTCACTGTGGCTCTAGGTGCCACAAGGTCTATGATTTCTCTGTAAAACTACTGACTTCCTTACTCTTTTCAAGTTTAGAGTTCTAGTCTGCTCCCCTGAAAACTTTCTGACGTCAGCATCTGGGGAAAAAATTAAAAAATGAAAATGGTGTCCTTTTCACCCTAAAGACAGTTGGCTCTCTGACCAAGTTACCTTGTGTTTTCATTTCCTGAAAATACAGTTGTCATTTCATAGAAAATTGGGCTTTACGTATGTACACCGGGTAATAAGATCGATCATTAATGTTAGCATTCACTGACTGGAATGCTATCAGTAAAGGATGGTATATGCCATCTATGTGGTTCTGGGAATCAGATCCAGGGCGTCATCATGCATGCCAGGGAAGCACTCTCCTGATGTGCATTGCTTGTCTGCATGAGGTTCTGTGCATGTACTTGGAGCTGCATCAAATCTTCCAGGAGCTAGAGTTACAGGGGGACATGAAATACCTGATGTGGATGCTGGGAAATGAACTTGGGTCCTCTGCAAGAGCAACACACACCTCACCAGCCTGTTTATCAGTTCTAGAAATATGTTTAATTTCTGTTAGGAGTGTTGGCTTCCGCACTGAGTTACACCCCTCATGGAAACTCGCTACTCTGTACCATATCTGTAAATACGGCTTGCATTCTTGATCACATCTTCCTGAAAACCTTTCTGTACACAGTCTTTGTCCTCTACACATGGCAACCTAACATGAGTGCCGCTGTGCCTTGGATCTGTAATGTTTCCTAACACCCACATACTCAGGCTCAACGGGGGAAGAGGTTAACATGCTGAGAGCCTATGTTGACTTAGGGCTTAGTGGGAGGAAGTTAGCCCATTGCGAGCATGACTTCGGCAGGGTTGTTGGATCCCATACATTTCCACCCCGGCTTCACTTTCCAGCCATCGTGAAGTGGGCAAAGGTGGCAGCTTTCTTTGTCACCCAATCAGTCCATGCTACGCTGTCTCTCTACATGACGAAAGGCACAGAGCCAACCGTCATGAATGAAAACCTCGAGCTAAAACTAAAACCTTCTTAATTTTAAGTGGCTCTGTCTCAGGCATTTGTTTACAGTGATAGACACTTGATGAATGAAAGGGCTTCACTCATTAAAAATGAGTGTATACACACTGCAGCTTGTTCCTCATACAAAATGTATGCTTTGTTACTAAAAAAATAAAAAAAAAATAAAAAAAAAAAGGAGTTCAGTGAGTCATATAGGTCAGTCACCATAGTTCTTATGAAACGACTAGATAACTCCCAGTGATGTAATGAGAGGACAACGCTAAGGATTAGGCACAAGACCTGAACTTGTGGTTACTTCATAGACTGTGAGTTAAAAGTAAAACTTGCAAGGGAGCCTACATCTCCAAAGGGCTGTCCACGAAGGGAAGGAGTTAAGGAGTTATTAGACGTGCTGTGACCAGCCACTGTGGAGAAGCACATCTAAAATGATCTCTGCGTGTGACGGATGCTCAAGTTGTGTGTAGCCATGTGCATCTGTGTGCGCATGCGTGGAAGCCAAAGGTCAACACTGAGTATCTCCCTCAGGTTCTCTACCCCCTCCTTCTTAAATCTCAAGATATGGTAGTCCAGGAAGCTCGAGATCCACATTCACTCATAACCTTCTCCTGTATCTGCAGCTCACTATTTCACCTACATTGTGCAGTGTGCCCCTGCACTGCACAATCCTCTAGTGCTGGATTTACTACAGGTACAGGATGCCATGACTAGATTCTAGGTGGGATCCAGGGATCACAACGTGTGCCCTCACACTTGTAGGGCAAACACTTAACCCACTGCATGTCCCAAGACATTATCATGTGGAATATATAATATACAATAAGTTTAAAGAATGCATTTTGACGGTGCTAGCAAACACAATCATGAGCAATAAAAGCTAAGAGGAAAATTTTCAACATGTGGAAGTATAAATAACCAAACTAGGCCTGCTGCATGTGGGTGACAGTTGTGTAGCTTGGTCTGTTTTGGGGTCCCCTGGCAGTAGGAACAGGATCTATCCCTGGTGCATGAGCTGGCTTTGGGAGACCATTCCCTAAGGTCAGATGCCTTGCTCAGCCTTGATGCAGCAGGAGGTGGCCTTGGTCCTGCCTGGACTTCATGCGCCAGGCTTTGCTGACTCTCCATGGGAGGCCTTACCCTTTCTGAAGAGTGGGTGGGGGAGGGTGAGTTGGGTGTGGTGGGAGGAGCAGGAGGAGGAGAGAGGAGGGGAACTGTGGTTGCTATGTAAAATGACTAAAAAAAAAAAAAATTATAAAAGGATTACCAGAATATATGAACAAGAAACAGAGGATTCTGACATATTCACATAGTGATAGTGCTTGCGTAAATTCATAATCGATCAGTATTATCCAAATGGCTTGCCATGACACAATAGGGGGATCAGTAGCCACCTAATGCCTTGATGTGCATTGTTGGTCTGAGTGCGTAAGCAGACACCCTTCTCCTGGCTGGAGCATACATTGTCAGGGTTGTAACAGACCTGACGTCAGCAAGCATTGCTCATTGCTCAAGATGTGGAAATGTTGACTTTAGCAACTTCTCTCTAAGATGTTTGAATGGACATCTTGAAGGATCAATGGTCATTAATCTACTGATAAGTCATGTGATATTTAGTAATATTCTGTACTAATTACAGATGACAAACAGTATCTAGTTGAGTAATAGCTAAAATACTGTAGTTATTGGGAGGATATGTACCAGACATCTGTTAAAAATATGGGAACTAGATTTTTACCTTTTATTTGTGGATTTACCCATTTGTTTTCTGCATATGTGTGTATGTGCTTACATGCATGTCTCTCTCTCTCTTTCTGTGTGTGTGTGTGTGTGTGTGTGTGTGTGTGTGTATGTGTGCGTGTGTGCCTTTGAAGGTATGCTTGTCTTTGCAGATGATGTGGAGGCTAGAGGTTAATTTTATGAATGGTTCTCTATCAGTTTCCATTGTATTTTCTTGAGATATGGTCCCTTCACTGAATCTGTAGCATGCCATGAGTCTAGGTTGGTTGACCAGCAAGTCCCTGGAAAGACTGTCTCTGCACCCCCTGCCCCCTGGCTGAGAATAAAGGCAAATGCCACATGCTTAGCTTGATGTGGATGCTAAAAGTCTAAACTGAGATTCATGAACTCTCCATACAGCTATCTCTTTACACACTGAGCCCCTTGTCCATGCTTAGAAGTCTATTTACCAAGTCAAAGGTGAGGGAACATTATAATGAGCAGTGGGAAAAAAATGTGTGAAATATTCATGTCATATGAGTATGTAATTTTCATGATTTAGTAAGTCAGCCTTGAATTGTATATTCACAGCAGTTATGCATGGATATATATAGGCATATATATATGAGTTCTATCAGTTACTTTTCTCCTTTATGGGAGACAATACCCAACAACAGGAATCGGAGGCATGGAGGGTTATTTGGACTCCCGGTTTGGAGTTACAGTGCATCATGGTAGACTTGGGTGTGGAGGGAGAAAAACTGTCACTTTTCTCATTGCCATCATTGTAAAGATGATTGTTTGGAGGAGTGCCATTATCCCTTCACCAAACAGCGGAGATGCTGAGATACTCTTCCATACAGCTGCTCTCTGGAAGAAATTCTGGTGCTGCATTTTAGAGTTTTAACAGCTCCTTATAATTATTTTTTGCATAATATTGAGAAGAAATTGTTTTCTGATAATTTGATTTCTCCATTAAGAGGTCAAATGCAGGAGATCATTTTTTGGTGTATGATGCAGAAGCCATCAAATCACTGGACACAAATTGCCTGCATCTTGCATTTCAATCACCTTGATATGATAAGAAATTATTCTGTGAAATATTCATCATGTGTACTCTAGAATTAAGGACATTTCAAAGATAAAGAAGCACATATTTCTTATGTATTTTTCCATTTGTAACATTGCTTAACAACCTGTTGTTTTACGATGCCAGTTTTGTCTTGTCATTGATAATCATGGCTTTAGTTTCCCTTATTTCAACTTCTTTTCAATAACTCACAAGGACAGCTTATGGTGACTTCAGTACTAATAATACTTGTAGTAATTTTTAAGATGATGCTGTAACATTGGAAGAAAAAAACAACTCAGTCATGATTTTCAACTTTATAATCACATTCTCTTGTTCTTTCCTTGGACATTTAATTTTAAGCACATATATATATATCTATATTCACAAATTATCTGAAATATTTTAAAAAGTGTATATTTGTCACCATGGCTGCAATGTTGGCTTTCTGCACCAAATTTTAAGTAAGAAATATGTTAGATCAAAATTAATTTAGTTCTGGAACCTTGCATTTCCAATCACTGCAACAGTTTTGATTTTCCCTGATCCATTTTAGCTTTTCAAATTCCTGCAAAATTCCTCTGGAGGGCACCATTACCATAAGCAATACAATTAGCTCTAAAAGGTTGTAGTTGAAAAAGGCGTCAGATCTTTAAAAAGTTATTCACCTCATTTCAAATTTTCAGATCTTAGTGTTCATCTGACCTTCTCCTTTTTCCTCTCTTTAGAGGAAAAAAATGAAACAAAACAAACAAAATGGTCCCTTTTGAGAGTGTTAGAAGCCATCCTCACACAGGACACCTTGCCTGGTAACCAGTTCCTTAAATGAATGAAGCAATGTTGAAGTCCAAACAGGAGGGAATCGATTAAAATAATTACATAATAAAGATAATTGGATCACCCATTTATTTGCAGAAGTGTGCTCTCTTGGGTTTCAATACGTTGGGCTTCAAATCCTTTCCAGTTACTGTTTAAATGAGAAATAAAAAGGTATTTGCAGATAGCATACATTTTTTCAGTAATGATCAGAAATTAAATAAATGATACCTTTGAGATGACATAGAGTGTTCCCAAAGTACCATTTTTCATTTTAGTTAAGCGTAATATCATACAAACAGCAGAGACTGTAATTTCTGATACTTATACACCATCTGAGGGGGTAAGAGGAGGAAGGCGTAGACAAAACAGTAACTCCCTAAAAGCAGTTTCCCCTAGCATGTGCCATATCAGCCCACACACAGCTCTCAGCTAATAGCAGATATGATCATACTTATTTGACCATTCTCTCTTCTACCTGAAGCAAACGATGTCAATATTGATGACATCATAGGAAGTAGATTGTTTGTCTCAAAGAGGCGAACATGTTCCATTTTCCCCATAGTTCACTCAGCTGTGTTAATGGCCACCTCACTAACAGCATCTATTTAAGGAGGTCATAGGGAAGGGACCTAGAGTGGCTGAGCCTTATTGCAAGGTGACCTCCTGCTGTAGTTGTCTCCAAACCCTCTGCTGACCTAAAGATGTCAGTAAGCATTTAAGTAAACAAAATCCAAGATATTGCAACATGTTTATCCCTACCATTTCCCACCCAAAGCCATGAAAGAGATGGGAGTGAAGGAAACTGTCATTCATAATTAAAAATTGGACTTGGATATCTCCAGACCTAACTCACCTCTTAGCAGTGAGCATTGGACTGAACTTGTGAAATGACTGCTTAGGGAAGGTGGGAAAAATGTATCTGATAGTTTAGATGTTAAATTCTCCCCTAAGGTCAGTGTGGTGTAGATTTGCTTACCTTCTGGTGGCACAGCTGGGCTGGGAAGTATTGGAACCTTAGGAGGTGCACTCAGAAAGAAGCTACATCAGCCTGGGATGCCTGTGAAGGGTACCCAGTGGGAGCCTGCCTGCTATCTCTATCTTTCTTTCCACCAAGGGAATGGCTTTGCAATACCACATACTTCTGTGATAGCCTTTTCAATAATTCACAGGACAGCTTAAGCTGACTTCCGTACTACTAATACTTATTTATAGTCATTTTAAGATGATGTTGGAATTCTGGAAGAAAAATCCAATGCAATCATGATTTTTAATTTTAGAATCATATTCTCTTATTCTTTCCCTGGACGTTGTAATTTCATCTTCTCAAGTATTTTATTCTAGCTGAATAACTCAACAGAATACTGAAATCCTTCCTCATACACACTCATATTTATGTGTCTGAACCTCCAAGTTGAGTGGGTAATTAATAATGACAGTTTGTATTCTTTTGTTCTTCTTGTTGTTGTTTGTTTTTTGAGACATAGTTTTTCCGTGTAGCTTTTGGAGACTATCCTGGAACTTAGTCTGTAGACCAGGTTGGTTTTGAACTCACAGAAATCTGCCTCCCTCTGTCTCTGGAGTGCTGGGATTAAAGGTGTGCACCACCATCCAGCAGACAGTTTAATTCTTGGTAATAAAATGTTTGGGGAATTCAATGCATTTCCTGTCAGACTATCAACAATACTCATCACACAAATGACAAAAATATGCAACATTACTTCAAATTTTCCATGGAACCAAAAAAACAAGCCTGAAGTTACCTTGAGCCCCAAGAATAAAGCTTAGTTCTGAAATGCACTACAAAGCTGTAGTCACTAAAATGGCATGGTTTAGGCAGGGACGCACATGCAGACGAATGGTACAGGGTAGAGTGTTTAGAAGCAAATCAACAGGTATACAACCAACTGGTCTTTCACTTAAGTGCCAGGAACATATATTGGTGGAAGGACAATCCTGTCAACTGCTCATAAGGGGGAAAATGTGCTGTCTCTTTTATTAAGGAAACTAAACCCCCAAGTCACCCATGTTAAAAAAGCAAATAAATGAAATAATTAAACATAAGATTTGAGACAAAAGAAGCCACTTAAAGAAACCATGGATTTGCTTCTACACTGTAACTGGCAAGAAAAATTTAGGCGGGGCCACTCTTAAGCACAGAAAACAACACACATTGCTGCTAACTAACCAAATGCAATTCAAACCCTTCTTAACACAAAGGAAATGAACCTCGTAGTACAGGGATAAACCACAAAGCATGATGAAATATTTGTCAGTGATATCTAGGAAAATGCTCTGGTTACTTCCAGAGCATTATGAAAAGGGCTGGGAGATGGCCCAGAGTGTAAAATGCTTGCCATAAAAAGAATGGGACTAAAGTTCAGAATCCCAGAAGGCAACTAAATGTGGAGGCCATGTTGCTTTTGTTTTTGTAATCTCAGGGCATGGGTGGTGAGGCAGAAGATGTCCCTGGAAACTTTCAGGTAAACTGGTTTGGCCTATTTACCAAGGAGCAATAAAACATTGTCTTTCTGTGTGTGGTGGCACATGGCCAGCACTCAGGAAGCAGAAGCAGTTGGATGTCTGTGAGTTCTAGGTCAACAAAGTGAATTCCAGGACAGCCAGGAGTGATACACAGAGAAATCCTGTCTCAAAAAACAAAATAAAACAAACAAACAAACAAATCAATCAAATAAACAAAGACTGTCTCAAACATGGTGGGAGGTACCTTCATGCAAATCCCACAGCATATATGAACCTATGATCAGAAATATGACCATGCACATACATATGCACACATATACCATATACACATGCATAAACATCCAAAAAATCATTTAAAAAATAGAAAAAATACACAAAAAGAAAATAACATCCTAAGCAATTAAAATTATACTTGCAAAGAGACAACTTGCAAGAGAAGGCGAACATGTCCAGCAGGTATGTGAGGACACACCCTTCCTTGTCAGGGAGATGCTGATAAACCACAAAAAGGCATCAGAACCCCTTTTTGGAGTAGCTATCACCAAGGACCTTGTTACAGATGCAGGGAGAGGGTGTGGACAAAAATAACTCTTGTACTGTTGATGGAAAAATTAATGCATTGCAGCCATTATGGAAAGCAGTATTTAGCTTTCTCAAATGAAAAATAGAATCACTGCATCCTGTAAAATTTGGCTGCTCATTCATATCCAGAGGGAAGGAAATAAGTGTGTGGGGAGACATGCAAACTCCCCTGTCCTTACACACGAATTCAGAATACCTAGAAGTGTCCATCAAGTAATAGGTGGGACCAGCTGGGACTGGCTCAGGGGTTTGCCGGAGTTGTCTAATTGACCTGAAATCTGTTGGGACAGACAGACTGGGGACAGAGGTGAAGCTGAGTTTAGAAAAACAACATTTCCTCTTGGATGCACATCTGAAACTGTTCATGGATCTGGTATTTGGGAAGAGGAGTCCCGAGACCAGGGGAAGGGGAAGAGATAGATGGCCAGAGAAGTGAGGAAGGGAGTCATCAGCTGTTGAGTCCATGTGGCGGTTGTCTCCTCCAGGCAGAACTGAGTCACGAACAGTGGGCAGGGCTGAAACTGAAGAGTGTGCAGCAGGGCTAAGGGAGATGGGCACTGAGAAGGGAAGGGGCTCCTGCAGCTACGGGCAGCTGGGGCTGTAGCAGCTACCAGAGCAGCTGGGGCCTGAGAGGTGTGAGCCGCAGGGCCAGTGCCAAAGCTGAATCTGAAGCTGAACAGAGCTTCCTTCTTACTCGTTTGTTTTATTACTGGGTGACTGGCCATTGGCTTTGAATTAAGGGACTCTGGCCAGCTCTAGCATGGCCAGCACGGTCTGCCAGATCTTGCCTTTCTCCCTATTTCCTCTGCCCTGCTAAAAACTAATAGATTACATTCCTAAAGCTAGCCACCAAGGTCTCTTTCCTTAGTTGGCCACTACTGCCTCCTGATACTGCCTACCTACCAGCGTCCAGCTTTTGAACTATTGAAGTCTAGCAATCAAAAGCCCCCTTTGGCTCACCCTATGAAGGTGTTCAATTAAAATTAAACACCTCATCCTAACACGGGGTTCCCCCTTTACTTTTATAAACGAACATTTTCTTACAGGCCGCATCTATCTCCTCTCTATGCAGAAGCAATCCTTTCTCCCACTGCGACAAATACCAGTCCCCTTTCTCTAGTTCCCTTCTCCTTCTCCCTCTGGTTCCTGTATTTGTCCCTTATCCCTCTGAGGCACATAAAATGTCCTTTGTTGAGAACATGGCCTTGGAGGCCCTCGAATCAATAGTTTTCCTTTCAGATGCTGGGACCACATAGCATCTAGAGTCAGTGTCTTAGGGTTTCTATTTCTGTGACTATAGCATTTAGAGTCAGTGACTTAGGGTTTCTATTTCTGTAACTAAACACCGAAATCAAAGAGCACAATGTGGAGGAAAGTGTTTATTAGGTTCATTCTTTAGCATTGCTGTTCATCACTGAAGGAAGTCAGGGCAGAAACTAAAAACAGGGCAGGATCCTAGCAGCAGGAGTTGACTTAGCAGCCATGGAGGAGAGCGGATAGGGATGTCTTCTGCACGCACGTTTCTCCCTTGGGATGATGACTAAAGGACTGTGGTCAAGGAAGCAGGGTGCCAGGCGGGACTAAAGTCAAGGGAAATTCTGGGAAGTGTAGTCAGAGAGCAGCTGAGATGTAGGACACAAGGAGTAAGAGGTCCAGACCCTTTCCCCGGAAAGATAAGACCATGTGGAAATACTTAGATAGAAATGGGTTAGAGATTAAGACAGAGATAGCCAATAAGAAGCTCTAGTCATTGGTCAACAGCCTTGTAACTAATAGAGTTTCTATGTATTATTTCAGGCTGACACAGTACAGGAAAGAGTTGTTGTAACATAGCTCTGCTTAATGGCTTGCTTCCCTGGCTTGCTTAGCCTACTTTCTTATAGAACCCTGGAGCAGCAGCCCATGGATGGCACTGCCCACCATGGACAGGGCACTCCCTCATTAATCACTAATCGAGAAGATGTCTTACAGCTGGATCTCATGGAGGCATTTCCTCAGCTGAGGCTCCTTACTCTCTGATGACTCTAGCTTGTGTCAGGTTCACACACACACACCCCAGCCAGTACAGTCAGAAAGCATACTGCTCCTGATGACCTGCTTTCTTCAGAGAGGCCCTACGTCCTAAGAGCTCACAGCTTCCCATAAACAGAACCAGCAGCTGGAGTCAAGTGCTCAGACTCATGAGCCTGTGGGGGACATATCACAGTCAAATCACAGTTGCAACTGATATATGTTTAAGAAAATAACTAGACATATTATGTTACACAATGTTTAAATGTATTAAAATAAATTATTCTAACCCTCAAATTGTATAGTTTCTTACATACCTATTTAAAGTATAGTTAATTTCAATGAAGCATAAATAGTCCTCCTTCATTATATAAACATACCAGTAGTTAGTTATGGACCATCTTTCTCTTTTCTTTCTTTTTATTTAATTGTGAAAGGGAATTTCAAATGTTTAATAACTAAAGGAATTCCTAATAGTTTGCTTCTTTGGGCGGAAGACTCTGAATAGAGTCTTTTCTTTTTTTCTTAGATAACACAATAATTTGTTTCTGATTAAAATGTTGTTTCACTAACACATTATGGCTAATATAATCTAAGTAAAGAAATACAGTAAGTGTAGCCTTTGTATCTGAATTGATTTCCCTAAATAACCAGTCTTTCAGGTGAAATATTTTCCTTCCACCTTCTTTGTTTTATAGTTTTTTTTTTTTTTGAATCTTTCATCTTTATATTGCATTTGAAGTTCTTTCTTTCTTTTCTGGGGAAAAAGAGAACTCTTTGAACTTTACAAACAGATATAAATGGGAAATGAAAGAAGGAAGGTCAACTCTTGGGCTGCTCACCTTTGCGATGTCCTTTGAAAGGGGTCCCCAGGTAGCCTTAACTTCTGCCAGCTCTTGTGAGCCGGCTTGCTCCTGGGCTTAGCCTACTTGGCAGAATGACAGAGGTCAGATTTTCACACAAATGAACAATTTGCCTGATAAAGCGGGGCTGGTGCTTAAGCTCAGGCTCTAATGAGCAGCCCCCTCTCTGAGCTTCTGCTCTGCTTAAGCCTCCCCGAGGTTTCCCGGACAGTTTCATGTGACCTTTAGCTGAGCCCGTATTTTACCAGACCACCAGTTTCTCATCTCCTTGGAGTGCTTGCTGATGTCAGCTCTTAGGAGAGACCCAGGGTGCACACAGCAGGTGTTCATTATCCTGAAGAACTACTGGGCCCCTCCTCCAGGCCACTCCCTCCGCTGGCAGCCCTCTATGCTCTCTCCAGGGCAATAGTGCGATAATGAAAGCTTGGAGGATGTGCAGAGCCTCCAAAGAACACGCCTCAGACTCATGCAGTTTCTTCCAAGGACAAGGATTGTGCTTTGTCATTTCATCATTCCTCCATCACTTAAAAGATGTTACTGTAACTTTAAACTTCTAGAGAGCCCAGTCTTCTAGAGAGAGGTCTTTTAGGGACCTCTCATGCCAGGGATGCGCCATTCTTCTTGTTCTATTTTATTTTTAGAGTAGGACTGTGTGCCAGATAATGTAATATATTTCTCACATTGCTTACATGTTTGGTTGCTAACTACCTTTAATCACACAATATTGGCACTGCTAAGACAAAACCCAACACACGTTTTGAATCAAAAGATGTGCAAACAATACAGCACAGATACAGTTTCCTTCTACTAATTACATATGCATAATGGCAGGAGACTTCCATTCTGTTTCCAAGAGAGAAAATACTTGGATGGGATTCTGTCATCTCCTCTACCCTTTGTTGCTCTCTCCTACAAAGAGAGTGGCTGTGAGCTATTTTAGAGGCTGCTGCCCTTATCATGAAAGCCACGCTACGATGAGCTTTACTCTAATGAGGGAGCAACTTAATTCTGAAATGGAAGATTCAGGAAACACATTACAATCATTCACAGAAAAGACAAGCAATAGTCTTTCCATCTTTATCAATGGAGTCACTAGACCTTGACCTTCACCTGCAGAGTACATGTGTGGTTTTCGTTCCGTTGTAGATGTAGGTGAGAAAGGAAAGGTAGCATTTATTGAAGCCTAAAGGCTTGCATGAATTCATTTTATTTTGTGTGTGTGTGTGTGTGTGTGTGTGTGTGTGTGTGTGTGAGTACACATGTGTATGCAGGTGCACATGTAGGTCAGGGGTCAGCATCAGATGTTATTCCTCCATAGCCAGCCTCCTTGCTTTTGAGACAGGATCTCTCACTAGAGTTGAGCTCACCAAGTAGGCGGTGTTGGCTGACTAAAGAGCCCTAGAGATTTGTCTGTCTGTGCCTTCACAGTACCAGCGTGCATCATCTCTTCTGGCTTTGTATGGAAGTTCAAGTGATCGAACCCAGGTCCACACCCTCTTGTAACAAGGAGCTAATTTTTTTTTCTTTTAATCTTTTGGTGGCCCATCACCCACCTCCCAAATAAATACACTGAGGCTTATTGTTTCTATGAATGAACAGCCTTGCCTTGGCTTGTTTCTAGCCAGCTTTCCTTAACTTACGATGTCTCTTCTACCTTTTGTCTCTAGGCTTTTATCTTTCTCTAGTCTACATACCTTTCTTTACTTCTCATTCCATGGGTTGCTGTGTAGCTGGGTGGCTGTCCCTGGTGTCCTCTTTTCTCCTCTTTTTTTTTTTTTTTTTTTTTTTTTTTTTTTTGCTCCTTTATCTCTTCTCCCAAATTTCTCCACCTATTTATTCTCCCTGCCTGCCTGTACCTCATACCCCTCACCTGCCTAGCTATTGGCTGTTCACAATTATTAGACCAATCACATGCTTTAGGCAGGCAAAGTGACACAGCTTCACGTACTTAAACAAATGCAACGTACAGAATGCAACACATCTTTACATCATTAAATGTGTCACAGCACAAATGGACGTATCACATCTTAAATGAATATTCCACAACAAGTTACAGGCTGAGTTGTCTTCCAAGTCCCAACCCACATTTACAAGTATTCCTTTGTGATGGTTAGCTTCAACTTGACAGACTCTGGTATCTCCTAGGGGACCATCTGGGAAAGCTTGCTGGGAATTATCTTCATTGTAATCATGTAGGGGGACATTCTCCTATTGTGGCTCTAGTCCTGGGATAGTCTCCTGGGGGTACAAATGGAGACAGGAGCTGGACAGCAGCAAACACTCATGGCTCTCTTCCTGATTATGGACGTAAGTGACCAGGTCTCTCAGGCTCATACTATACCATGACTTCCCCACAGTACCTGGAACTGTGACCCAACATGATCCCTTCTTTAACTACTTTTATTGGGACAGTTTATTACAGCAACAGAAAGGAACTAAGACTTTTTCCAAATTAAAAAGTGATCCAATGATCTCAGTCACTACCATTATTTTATCCATTTTCATGACTAAGATTAGAAATATGTAACTTGTTTGGCCTGAAACAAGTCCAGAAACAAAATCAGATTAGTTTAGCTGCCCATAGGAATACTTTATTCCAGTGCTTTCCAAATCCACTATCTCTAAATCCCTAATCATATCAATTAAAATGTGAAGCAATGACTAAAATATACCTTAAATTTGCTACTTATTTTAGATCTGGTGACACATGGGTCACATTGGAATGATATGATACGATAAGTCAATGACTGTAGTACACATTTTGTAAGCTTGTCGATATGCATATATACTTGTCAGTTTCTCTCCTTAAATTACTTATATCACTTTTAGAACTAGGATGTTCAAATACAATGGTAAGAGGAATTATTACCAGAACCCCTCAAGAAGGTGCTATATGGTATTTATGGTATGTGATATCATATTTAATTTGTAGAAATGGATGTAGGTATATGGTCTTATTTATATTTTACAGCTGAGGGAACAGGGACAACAAAGATAATGGTTACATTTTTCAAGGCAGCATAAGTGTCCTATGCTTGTAATTGTACCACTTAGTGAGGTAATGACAGGAGACTTGAGAGCTCAGTTTGGAATAAATGTCAAGATCCTGTTTCAAGGGTTATGACTTAAGAATCCATATTCATGTACCAAGTCTCCATCTCCACATTACAAAGTGTCATCCACTATACCATCTTAACTTGGAGAAATAATATGACTGTTTCTCATGAAAACATTTGTTTGACTGGAAATCATGACTGTTATATTTCTTTGCTTCAAAATGACTACATTTCATTGACATTTCCAATTTTTACAATTTGAGTTTTATGGATTATTCTGTTATAATAAAACTCAACTGTCAACACTTACAAGTTATAAATCCACATCTTTCACTAATTTATCTTTAACACCGTGCAACTAATGCACATCTATTGCTGGTAATGAAAAAAATCACCCGAGAATTCAGAAAGGTCTTTTGAAGTGTTCCGATCAGCCAGCTTTTTTGTTTGTTTGTTTGTTTTGTTTTGTTTTTCATGATGGGAATGATAAATACAGGTGTTACACAGAGGAAAGAGAGTTGATATTATATGTGGCTCATATACTCTATGGCATTAGACTTAGAGGCTGGATTTGAAGAAATAAACACACCAAGCTCAGTTCCCTCACACACACAAGACCATTATACATTCCAATCATTTCTACACCCTACAACCTACTGGCAAATTACTGACATAGTCCCCATTAAATGTAAAAAAAAAAAAAGCCATCAAGTGAGGATTGTAGCTTGGCACTTACATTTTTTCCCCATGGAGTTCACTTAGCTGTATATTTTCTTTTAAAAAAGACGCTTTTAAGAATTGGAGTTAAGTACAGCCCAGGATGGCAGATAAAATGATAAAGAATCTGGCAGGCGATGCTGCACTATCGAGAAGCTAATGTACGGTGCAGCAGGAGCTAGGCAGGACTTGGAGGGTTCTATCCACAAAGGATTGATCACAGCATAAGCATCTTTCCTGTCTAGGGCCTTAGACTTTTCTGAATTTTGAGATTGTGCATGGAAATGAAGACAGTATTTGTCAATGGAGGGAGATTGGTCAACCTAAAGGGGTAAAGAAGATGCCGTTGGTAGAGAAGCTAGGAAACAAGGTGGACCATAACAGAGACGTACATGGTCCCCTGGTGAAGGGGAAAGGGGAAAGAGCCCCTGAACAAATTGGGAGCATGGGGAGGGGTAGGAAAAAGAGGAAGGGAGAAGAGGAGCCGGAGGAGAACATGAGGGAGAAGGAAAATTGAGTGGGGGAATGAATAGAGGAGAGAACGGAAAGGGACACATCAATAGGGAGCCATTATAGGTTAAAGAGAAAGCTGGCACTAGGGAAATGTCCACAGATTCACAAGGATGACCCCAACTAGGAATCTAAGCAATAGTGGAGAGGCTACCTTAAATGCTCTTCTCCTATAATGAGATTGACAACTACCTTAAATGCCACTTTAGAGCCTTCATCCAGTAGCTGATGGAAGCAGAAGCAGACACCCACAGCTAAATACTGAGCTAAACTCCTCGAATCCAGTTGCAGAGAGAGAGGAGTGATGAGCAAAGGGGTCAAGACCAGACTACAGAAACCCACATAAACAGCTGACCTGAGCAAGTGGGAATTCATGAACTCCAGTCAGGCAGCTGGGGAGCCAGTGTAGGATCAAACCAGGCCCCCTGAACGTAGCTGTCAGCTGGGAGGCCTGGGCAGTCTATAGGGCCTCTGGCAGTGGATGTATCCCCTAATGCACAGACAGACTTCAGGAGCCCATTTCCCATGGACAGATACTCCCTTAGCTTAGATACATGCCCTACCCCAAATGACTTGACAGATTTTGATGATCCCTCATGGAAGGCCTCACCCTCCTGGGCGTGGTAGAAGGTTGAATAAAGTGTAATTTATTAACAATGATTTGGAAAGTTTGGCAGCAAAACAAAATTGACCCAGAGAGAAGCAGAGAACATGGTCATGAGTGGTTTAAACACGAGCTTGGTTCTCTGTGATGAAAAAAAAAACTGACCCTCAATGCCTTTCATTTTTGCCTTTAGTGCCTATGGCGAGCATATCAGCAGAAATGTTAGGAATTTGGTGAAAATGAGCATGGACTTAGAACTTTCCAAATCTCGAAGCAGCCCAAAGGCTAAGTGGAATTCTGCCAGCTAGGTTCACATCCCTGAAAGCCTTGTTACCTCAACACCATAAAAAAAATGAAGGCGGGAAGAATGAACTAGTAGCCTTCACTTTCCTCCAGACATGCTACATTTCATAGCCTTCAGGGTTCTGCTCAGGGACTATTTCCTCCGATTAATCCTTAAATATTAGTTATTACTCACCAAATGTTCACAGTATAACATGGTTTACCATAGAATATGCTAGACAAGGATACTCACAATACTGCTTTGTAAGCTAGCAATGAAAATGAGGCTGCCAATTTTTGTGCCGTTTCAAAACGATACGACGTGATTGGGTCTTAGAATATTTAGAGGCGCTCCCACAAGGTATGTACGCATTTGCTAGCACACACGCGTACACCTAGACAAACATGCAGGTAGATGATCCACACATAAAAAACACAAGCTCATAAACATATATATACATATATGCACACACACATACACACACATAGTCACATCCACAGATGAATACATAACATATATGTGCATACATATACACACTAGACTCCTCAAGAAGGTCAAATAATCAGGAAAGTTATCATCAAGCAAGGATGGAAAGCCAATTCAGTTTTTAAAAAAATCTGTTTATTGTGAACCTAGGGCATGTAAAGCTTTGTCTTCGAGCTCTGTCCAAATGAAGACAAATTCAAGGCTTTCTCCCTTGTTTTCACTATAAGTATTTTTGATTGTAGCATTTGCAAGCCATTTCTTTATGTGTAACCTCATTTGAGTCTTACATATAACCCACAGAACAAGTAGACATGTCCTATTATTTGTAAACAATGCAAGTGTGTCTTTAGATGTGGTATCACTGTATGTTTAGACACTGATATGATTCCTGGGCCAACATTACAAACGAAACCTTTAAATTGAGGACAATTGGTGGTCTAGAGTGGAGAGTTCAGATACTCATGAACACCAGTTTCTCACCCCATCCACTGGTTCTGACATCAATAGACAACCCCTGAGTGCTTTCAGTGGATCAGGGCTGACCTTGCAAGCCCTTGGATGCCCTCATTACAATCCATTGCCAGAGGCCCTTATCATGTAAGCTCTTTGTCCCAGAATTAGAAATGAAGACAAGGTGACTAAAAACAGATACCAATAAACGAAGTCACTGCAAATGTTTGAAAGAACCGTGAACAACTGATCTTTTCATAGAGAGCTTTGAGAAGCTTGGAGTAAAGTCAGTGAAAAGATGATGAATGGCAGCCACGAAATGTTACCTTTGGGATGGCAGTAGTCAGAGAGGGAATTAAAACCAAACTGAAGATTACAGCTGATGGATACCTTACCCACATGAGTCATACATTCTTAGTCCTGTGCCTCAGTCACACCTTTTCTTTTGATTTCTGTTTTGCTGCATTCCTGGAAGATGCCCTGGTGTAGCCAATTTTTTCCAAGTTGACATATCACCTCTCGGAGGAGGAGGTGGCTCTGAAGACAAAGCTAAGAAATTAGCCAGATGTGCATACCCTCTGTAAGGATATAAAATAGTGATGACTGGAGAAAGGGGCCTGGCATGGAGGGTGCTGGACAGGTTCGCCTGTCCTGAATTGCTGGCCATGCTGGGGTGGTCCTTTCAGTGACGAGGCAGCCTTGAGCTACCCATGCCCCTCTAAGAACACAGTCCCCATGCTCCTGTAAGGACACAGTCCCCCATCCCCCTCTAAGGACAGTCTCCATGCTCCTTTTGAGTAAACCAAAAATCCTGTTGGGTCACCAAGTTAAACTATGGTGGAATAGATATTTTGGTCTATAGCTAATAGGCATCTGTTGATATCTCCTTGGGCAAAGTCACACAACCTATGGAAAGTCTCTGCTTAGAGGAACAAATGGTCCTCAGACCAAACACTGGCATAGCTCTGAGCTGCATGGGTGCTACCATTTAACAGACTCCCTCTCTGCACTGGGTCGGGAGAGGACAACGCAATTCTCTGGGTAGCAGTGAGGGTGCTAGGCACTTTCTCAGTGCTGTCACTCTGTCCTGCGAGAACTGTGGACAGTGACTTCTTCATCGGCCGTGAGATGGTGAAACCCTCTGCCTTGCCCCATCAGCACTTGTAGATTCTTTGCTGAGTTGTGCTGGGTTTCCCACATTGGACTGCAGAGTATTCACAGTGCTATTCTAATCACTGACTCTGTCAAGTGAGTGCAAGGTAGGAGAATTCCACCATCTCTCCAACACTGATCTCCAAACTCCTGGCTTTGAAGTGAATTAAAAAAAAAATAACAACTTTCCTAACTCCCAACATTATAAATATGTAGGACGCCAGAAACTACAGTCAATGGGATAAACATTTACAGGAGGGGGAAAATTTCCGTAAAAAAGAGCAAGGCAAATGCTGTTAAATAGTAATTGAATGGTGAAATATAATAGAACGGTTACCAAGCCTCTTAGCAGATACAAGGATGGTGTATCCAGAAAGAGGAAGGTTAGATGGTGTGAGACTAGAATAAAGACATAGGCAGTCAGGGTCTTTGGTATGTACATGCTCTTTATCTCCTATGGTATGTATATGCTCTTTATCTCCTTAGGAGACTGGGGAAACTCCTGAATAAAGAAGTCACTGGGGGGGGGGAGGAGGAAGAGATAAAATGATAAGCATCAAGCAATCCAACTCATGAGAGCCATGAATGTTTTGGGGGGTTGTGATCAAGCAGCAGATGTTGGAAACAATTCAGTCTCTCATAAGAGGAAAGGGAAAACAATGATTACCTAATAAGCTTGGATATTCATGGGAAAGGAATTGTATCTGTGAATGCTGCATCTAATAGGACAGCTGGGTGATTTAAGGAAAGGTTTAAAGAAAATTAAGGCAATGAATAGCAAGGTAGTTATTAACAGCATTGAATGGCAACACAGGAAAGAAAGCCACAGGCACCGCTGACTGCTCTGCAAGGGAAGCCACTCACTGGTTCCAAAGAATGTACAAAGGACATTTTCTGAGCTTTGAGCTTTAGTTCAGAATTATTTTCCTATACCAGTGCTTACACACATTTGATAAATGATTCCAATTTATGTTTAATGCATTTACTATGAAACACTTCTTTGACAATTGAGAAATAATTAAAAGGTGAATGCTCTGTTTTTTAAGTCTCTAGTGAGTCATATAAAGGCTAGAATGGGCTAGGAGTGATTGGGTGTGAAGAAGGGGGTTTACAGACGTGAGATTAATTTTTTTCCAGACCTGATAATTCATTTATATCATCAAAATCTTATCAAACAAAATCACTAGTGAAACCAGAGACCTACTGATTTATAGCATAGGAGCTTCAGTGTCAGCTGTGTCTGAAATCTAGCTTGGGTTATACTGTTACTGGGTAGCATATTGTTTCCCTGGCGACTGGAGAGTGAGCGACAGGGTGCAAAGAAATGAATTGTTTTGGGGGGGGGGTGGAAATTCAAGACAGGGTTTCTCTGTGTACCCTTGACAGTCTTGGAGCTCTCTGTGTAGACAAGACTGGCCTGAAACTTATAGAGGTCCATCTGCCTCTGCCTTCTTAATGCTGGAATTAAAGGCATGCATCACCTCTGCTAGGCTCAAGAAATGAAAACTTAAAAATCTGAAAATGAATGCCCATTTAATATAATTTTTTTATATTTTCTTTTTATTCATTCTTCTCTCATACAATACGTCCTGACTGCAGTTTTCCCTCCTCCTCTTCCCAGGTTCTCCCCACCTCTCTCTCCCGCGGATCCACTGCCCCTCCGTTTCCCTTCAGAAAAGAGCAGACCCCCCCACCCCCATAGATATAGACTGAACACGGCACAAATCCTCATATCAAGATGGCTCATCAGTTGTCGCATCTTTAGTGGTAATGATCTATTCCCTGTTGTGTTGTAGGGGACCACAGAAGTATGTAATTGTTAACTTTCAGAAGCATATTCACACGTTAATGAAACTGGGATAATTCTAACTAACCCATTTGATTTTAAGGTTGTTGATGTTCACTGGTTTCTGAAGGCTCTGTCAATTTGTGATTCCTCTGAGAAAACTAAATGTGAGAAAACCAACAATTTAAATTAGACAAGAACAGGGGGAAACTCCGTGTCAGTAGAGTGGACAGCAAAGGTGTTATGGGAAGGGCTTTAAGAGAGGGTCGAACCCTTGGCTGTACCATAGGAACAATGAAAACCAAGCAAACAAACAAAAAACAAAGCCAATTGTATTAGCATCTCACCCTGCCAGTGAATTTGTGTTAGCGGCCACACCCTTTTGGGTATGTCTTCAGGTGCGGATGTACTAGAAGGTAGAGAAGCACAGGGCGGGCTCTGTCTCTTGGGTAGTGGATAGCACAGCTAGGCAGAGTGCATCCTCTGGAGCAGGAATGCTGTGGCGGTTCCTTACTATTATCTCTGTAAGTTGTTCCCCAACGAAACACCCGTTTATCACTTATCTTGGGTCTTGTAAACTCATTAATACCCTGACTTCAGTTGTTGCCCACAGAGATGGATTCCCACGATCAGCCTGCAGGACCGACTGCCTGGAATTTCTGAACTAAGCGCTCTCTCGAGCCTCACTGCATTCTGAAGTCCCAGAAAGGGACGGCCTACACTTCTGTATTCTGCCATGCCAGGCTGTAGCCAATACGTAAGATAAGATGTTACTCCTCAAAGTTTTCTCCTAAGAATTCTCAACAACAGATGAGTATCTCAAGAACCTGCAGAGAGCCCGGAGCATTAATAAATCCGTAGTTATTGTTTTCCCAGTATAAACTTGTCATCTATTTAATATGTGTCTGTGTGTATTTGAGACAGACACCCATTATGTTATGTGACTTTTGATGGTTACAACATATTCCCCTTAAGTTCATGGTGGTAAGGTAAGCTGTAGTTGAAATTCCATGTCGCCTGTCCTCAGGAATGTCACCTGTGATTATGAAGTGAAAGAAAACACCAAGGAACAGCATTGGGGCACAGTAATAAGAACGGCGAAGCATAAACCCCTAAGAAACTAACTTTATGTTGACACAAGGAAGCATGTACAAACGTGGATAGGGGGATTTTAAGTTGTTTTTATGACTGAAATATACAACAGACCTCAACATACTTGTGATGAAAGGCTGACATTAAGAGAGAGTTTTTAGGGGATGGAGAGTTGGCTTAGCAGTTAAGAAGAGTGGTTGATCACCAGAGGATCAGGGTTCAATACCCAGGATCCACATGGCAGGTTGATAACTTTTGTAGCGCCGGTTCCAAGGGGTCTGAATCTGACGCCCTCTTTTGGCCCCATTAGGTACTGCATGCACCGAGGCAAAGTACTCAGAAACATAAAAATTTTTCTTTTTAAAAGAGACCAAGCTTTTAGAGAGGGTGATTTTTAAGATGGGACATGGAAGGTGAACAAAATTACCCAGCTGCATTTGGTGAACATGCAGGAAAGCATGTTACTGATTGAGACATGCATGCATTCACATGTAGTTTGACAGACTATGAATTGTGCTGGGAATGATGACAGTGAATATGGTGGTTGTGGTAGGCTGCGTTAGCAGCAGGCCTGAGAGATGATCAGGAGCAGGGGCTAGCTCATTACTCGAGTTTCTGCCTAGTAGAGATAGGAATGTGCTACAGCAGCAGAAAGGTGTAGTGTGAGGAGAGGGACTCTTGGCGAGGAACGGCTGGAGTCAGATGCTTGAGCGGACATGTCGTAACAGCCAAGAGAGAAAGCATAATGGCTTGAGACTAAATAGAAGCAGTATGTATGGATAGGATTCATGTGCTTGATTCAGAAGGTTGTTTAAGAGGAACAGAATAATTAGACACGGAGAAAAAAAAATCAAGGAGTCAAGAATGGGCTCCAGAACTGAAAATGGTAGAGGTTGATACTGAGCTTGAGTTTAGAAACTGGAGAAGACAGTTTGCACTTGCGGAGGGAGCCAGGGTACACAAGGGAGATCTTGGCTCCAGTAACTTCCCGGTTCACATTAAATCTAGAGCTGGAGATGCAAGCAGCCTGCAATGCGTTGGAAAGTTCTCTCTCTATTCTACAAGTACTGCTTGCTGTCTTGTCTTATCAGCAGTTGCATTAGAAATATTAGCAATGTGGAAAATGTAGAAATCATGGGGTAATTCCCTGTGTTTAGCACTCAGTATTATTCTCAGTACCTTCTTCACTAGAATCCGTCTGCATCGATTTTGGTAACAAATCTGTGTTTTTCAACTTAATATAGGGTCCCTGGATCTTTAAATAGCATTATTGAAAAATTTGCTAACCTATAGTTAACATCTGTTCTGTGTAATTAATATTTTTACTGGTAAGTCGGTTTTAAGTGACTATAGGACCTTAGATCATTAGGAAAGGTCAATAGGAAGGATAAGCTCATGGACTCTGAACAAATAAACAAAATTCACAGCTAGACATGTATATTTGTCAATTATTTATGTTTTGTGACATGAATTTTCTAGAATTAGTTTCTCAGAGAATAGGGTGGAAATTCTATGGTTTGGAAAAGAGTGAAGGACTTATCTCAGGATAAGACATGGAGACTACACCCTAAGACAGAAAAGAAGGTTAAAAATAAAAGACAGTCTAGAAACAGTGACCTGTGCTCATGCCTGTGAAGTTCATTTCCTTTCCATAAATTCTTAAAGATTTGTGATGCCAGCAAATTTCTGTGTGCATCCCCGGATTTCAGCAAAAATCAGACTCTTCCCAACCAGCAACTGAAGCTTTCCTTGCAGCTAACTCTATAGTTAAGTTCATAGTTTCTATGTCACTAGAGGTAGGGTTTTCTCATGACATGAACAATGAGTCATTTCACAATTTCTAAATAACAGTTGTCATCAGTGTTATCTTCTCTATTTTACCCCTGACATCATTTGTGTCAGAACATGGCCAGAAGTAGAGAAAACAGAAAAAAAAGTCATCAAATTTCAAACAAGTACAAGAATTAAATTAGAAATACCACACAGAATTTTTAGCAGAAATTTCTGTGAATAGATTGCGTTTGACAAAACCTAGAAAATTTTATGATGAGGAGACATGAAGATATTAAGTGATGGATGGCAATAGTTACTTCCAGATTTTTTTTCACATATTGTCTTTAGTTTTACTCCTTACCTTTAATAACAGATATTGATTTGTGTGTAACTAAGAGCTATGCATCTCAGGATAAGTACTGCTGTCTTAATAGCATTTCTTAATATGAAAGAAAAGAAAGATTACTTTCTCAATAAGGACAAACATATCCTTTTATTTCATTTTTGTAGCTCCTAGTAGATATTTCCTATAGAGGTTTTGGCACTTGAGCCTTTACTATATAATGTTATGAGTCTCTACATTCATATTTACTGCCCTTTAAATTAAATGTCATGGAACACGCCTTAATAATCTTTATAAATCAAGAAGCCAGCATAAGACCCGGATCTTAGATTCGCAGGGCATATTTGTCTAAGGAGAAATGGAAGTAATCATAAACCAATCATAAAGAAATTGTGCTTCTAAGATCATTAGGAGCAAATCTCAGTGTGTGTGTGTGGGGGGGGACAGGTGTGTGTGTGTGTTTTACATGTGTATGTATGTGTTCAAATGTTTATATGGTCCTCATCTGGCTTGTGTGGAGGTTAGAAGCCAGCAGCTCATGTTTTGCTTCATGCATTCTCACCTTGAAATAGTCTTTCATATGCCATTTTGTCATCTTGTCTCAAAACCCACCAAGGGCGGGGGTTGTAGACACAGGATACTGTGCTCAACTTTTACATAGGTTCTGGGTTTCTAAATTCATATCCACATGGTTATTATATGAGTATTTAACTCACTGGGTTATCTTCAAAACCCCAGGACTCATTGTTGTTACATGTTTGTTGTGTAGCAATTATCTCTGAACTAAAACACTCCATTCTGTAGAAAGGGTCATTAATACTCAGGACATAAGAAACTCGCAAGTTCCAGATGGTTCCCAAAATTCATAAGATTCATTCAGTGTCTGTCTCAATGCCGTATAAGCAGTAACAACTGTGGAGAGAGCACGCTGTCCCACCTGCGAGGTAGCTGAAAGCCTCTCATCAGGCTAACCACCCACAAATCATGGAGGGAGCTCCAGGAAGCATCTCACATGAGAGATCAGCTGCACTTTCGGGTCTATCATTGACATAGTTGACTTTGCATCATCTGTGCTCCTGTTAATAACCCTGTCAATACTCCTGTTTATCTCAGCTACACTTAAGTGGGATTACATACTTGGTCTGAGTCAACTCTTAGTCAATGTGCTTAGAAAATAAGTCACACAACAAAACCAATGAAGTCTTTTGAAGTATGCAAACCATTGGCAAGACAAAAAAGATGACACTGGCTTCCCCTGTCCATCTCTTCTCTGTTTTTCTGTCCACCCATCTCTGCCTCACTTTTTCTTACACACACACACACACACACACACACACACACACACACACACGTGCACCTGCCTAATGGGGCCTGGTTGGGAAAAGGAGCAGGATCACAGTGAGCTATTGGTGACAAAAGAAAGCCACTGGAGAGTAAACAAAAAGATACATTGTATATATGTACGAAAATGTCATAATTAAGCCTAGTATTATGAATAATTTATATACAATACTAAGAACACAAAAGGCATTAGACACTTCCTGTAGGGTGTGTCATGAGGAGAGGAATGTTTGAAGGCCAGTAAGGAAAATCCCATCATTACCCTAACAGTACTCTTAAAAACTGAACACATTTTATAGCATAATAAAATTATTCCATTTGATGCTTTGAGAATAGGTGAGAAGAAAGAACTGTTTCCTAGCAAGATTTTTACAAAATGAGTGCTTTTGGAGCAATTTGAAAAATCCCAGTCAGAAAAAGCAAGGAACATAACATCTGTTTTGCAAAAGCATCGACCTTTGTAAATAAATACTCCATGATTCTCCTCATTTCTCTCTGACAAGTACGGCTCATCATTCTCAGAACTTTCACCGATTCCATATGTTATTACAAGCCTCAATATGGAGTTAAAGATGGGAATAAGGATGCTCTGAACATAAAATTTGTGTATAGGATCTGTGTGAATGAAGCAGGTGATGCTGGGATGATTAGAGGCGGATGCTAATCCTAGGATGCTTGCATCTTGCTATTCAGTGAGTGTTTTTTTGACAATATTGTAATCATTTCTTGCAGTCTATTTTGTTAGCGTCTAAAAGCCAGAGTATAATTTGTACAATTAAATAAAAATCTTGATGTTTTTCAATCAAGAAAACCAAAACACTCAAGACAATACGGCTGAAAGCGTGAAAGGAGAGCGAATAGCTCATAACACAGCCACTTCATTCTTGATCCTAACACAGCTCTGAATTTCAATTAATGATGCCCTTCAAATGGCTCATGCTTTGATAATTAGTTTGGACCTGTGTCAAATTCATTTATGTGAGGAATCAGCTCTCAAAGATAAAAAGAAAACATGCATCAATTTAGAGTTACACTTTCAACTTCTGAAAAAAATAAATGTCTTTCATTTTGAGAAATTTCAGATGCCGAGAGAGGCTGGAGGAACATCTGCCTCCTTATCACTCGATTTTCATCTGGGAACATCCTACACACCTGCCTCTTGCCTTCCTCTAGGATGCTGCATGCTTCAAGCTATCTCAGACACTTACTTCATGCATTTTCTAAGACCAGGGCATTTTCCTACCAAATTACAATGCTCACACATAATGCAATCAGCGTTGATTAAAAGTCAGGACACAACACAAAATGTTTCCTCATTGTAGCAACAACATGTTTCACTTAAAGATTTTTTGTTTCTTCACTTAAGATCCAGCATTTGATTTTTCTCTGATTCTATCACATCAGTTTTCCACCAAGTTTAAAGCGAGGTTGGAACACAGGGTCTTTAATGTTTTTCTCCTCACTTTATTTAAAGACAACGTCAGTGAAGAAGATGAACAGAAGGGGTGATAGCACACGTACCTGCCCTATTCCAAATCCTTTGGAAAGGAACACATATTTCCACCTTGGCTTGCAAAGTGAGGTGTAGGGACTTTACATATTCAAACTAGATCAATGGAGGATTTTCTTCCTGTGAACTGATGATGTTTTCCTGAATTAATTGTAAAATTTTAATCTAAATCCTTTTTCATAAAGAACAAAGTTTGTGGTTTCTTTCATCTTAGTTCTGTGTTAGATTCGAATAGTTTGAAATTCTAAAAAGTTCTAGAAGCTCTTTCCAGGTATAATGCTTAAAGAAGCATTGTTGGAAATGTGCATTATTCAGAGAAAAATGTTGGTATTTTATTTCACTCTCCTTATTGTAAAATGAATATGCATTCTTTCCATAATAGCTTGTGAACAATTTGGATAATTAGGTACGCTATGGACTTTAGATCCCAAATATCACAGTTTACAAGCTACCATGAATAAAGGTGCTTTTCTGCCTATTTCAAGTTCTCTACTTCATGACATTTAACTTTTATTTTAATATTCATCTACCATTCTACCAAATATGTTGACTCAATCCATAATGTCACATCACCCCTATAGGACTCCAGTGCAGCATAAGAAAATACAGTTGGCCATGACATCATTTCAGCACTTGTTTTTAAAACTTATTTTTCCTATGTGTAGTGTGGTATTCATGGCATAGCATGAGTGCGGGAGTCAGAAGACTGTTGTGGGAGTTGGTTCTGTCTCTCCACCATGTGGGTTGCTGGGCAAACTTAAGTCATTAGAAGTAGCAGCTTGCATCTTTCTTTACTGAGACATCTTGGCGGTACACAGGTATTTGGGAGATAGCTCTGGTGGAAGCTATGTGACTTCACTGGGGAATATGCCCTAAGAAAAGCACAAATGGCTATCCCTACAGCTAGATTCTGGAGATCCTGATCCACTTGGCAAAGACCTGTGGACAGTTTGCTGCATAGTTCTGGGCATGACCCTGGGAGTGTGGGTACTATGTGCTCTCCTTGCTTTCACTCTGCTAGCCATACTGCTGGCCCGAATGAATCACAGTGAGTCATGAAGTTTAATGATACAAATTTCATAACTGTTCTGGAAAGAAAGATTTTAACCATAAGAGACTTTGAGAAATGTCATTAAATGGATGGTATCAGGAGTTATTGGGAGCACTCTAGGAACAGGGAATGAAAATAATCGTAGAAACCCATAGTTCCCCTCATTTCCAATAACCGTGCCAATACTCTAAGAAGTTAAGGGAGGAGGACACAAGAACAAGAGATAAACAGTGACACATATTTAGAATAAGTTTCTAAGTCATGCTTACAGGATAAAAGGAAAAACCTGGTTATCCCCAGAGGAGATAGAGTAGTACAGAATGTAGAATGAATTGGTCCACCTTTAGCTGGTGAGTTGCTTGTGAGAAATTAGACTTTACAAGATGCAAATATTAACCATAAGAGACAAAACTCTCTCATCTTTAATGATGCTGCTAACACATATACTATCAACTGGGCACACTGTTCTACCTGTAGGTTTGCCTAGTTAGAAAGTTTCCTTTGTAGCCTACAAGAGTGCTTATGCTTCTAACAATAGAGATAGCTTTAAAAAATGGCTACCAGTGGGAAAGTTGTTGGGGTATGGCAGGGGAAAGAAGTAAGGAACAAACTGATAATTACTATAGCCATTTTTAGAAACTTGGAAGCAAAACTGATTATAACGCTATTCAACCAAACTATTGAAATTGTACAAAACAAACAAACAAACAAACAACAACAACAACAAAAAACCAGAGCTCAGGCTGTTTGGGGGATACTTGCTTGAATAACAGGTGACCACAACTTCATCATGGTGCCTATTTCCCACATCCATCCCAAGCCATGGAACCTGCCTGAGGCAAGGCTCCCAGCATAATTCAGTCAGGTAAATATCTGTCTTGAATAAGTATCTGAGTTCTACCAATGGCACCTTCAAGCATAAAGCCAGGTATGATCCTAGTGTGAGGAGGTGTGTGTGTGGGGGGATCAGAGACACTATGTGTGCATTCTGCTAGTCTATGATATGGACTCATGCAGTTTGGCTTCAATTTGGACCCAAATACTGGGAGGGTTCATGAGCAGATCTGAAAATACTAGGGCAAAAGTGAGGCACTTTTGTCTGTCTTTTGAATGAGCCTTACCACAGTCCTGACAATGCTTGTGTTCCTTTAAAGCTTGGCTTGTAAGCTGTATAGAGTCTACTCCTTCCAGTGTTGGAATAATCTTTTGTAAGATGTGTCTGTGTCCTTCCTTAATTGCCTAAGGCACCTTCTGACTGGTTTAATAAAGAGCTGAATAGCCAATAGGCAGGCAGGAGAGGATAGGCGGGACTTCTGGGCAGAGGTAGGAACTCTGGGAAAGAATTTGATATGAGAGGATTCACCAACCAGACATTGAGGCAGTCAGATGTATGGTACTAAAGAGAGGTAATGAGCCAATTGGCAGAACTTAGATGAATATAAATGAGTTAATTTAAGCAGTAAGAGATAGTTGGGGATAAGCTTAAGACAAGGCCCAAGCTTTTGTAAATAATAAAAGGTCTCTGTGTCGTTATTCAGGAGCTGTCAGTTTTAAGAAAGACATGCTATATTTAAATGGTTCAGTAACTATTTCTGGTTATCTGGTCCCTTCCCCAGGCTCTGTAGGCTAGGAATGCTAACTCTAACTATGATTTTTTTTTTTTTTTTTTTTTTTTTTTGCTGTGTTCTTAGTGTTCCTTGGCAGAGAAGAACCACCTCTTCCACACAGTCCCACTCCATAATATACACCATTACTTTGCTTTCCACCTCATGGAAAAAAGTAAATTCTAACTTCCTGATATTGGTCCTGTGGGGTATTTTGTCACAGTGGCCAAAAATTCAACTAATACAATATTTGTGCATTACGTGGCTCCTGCTACACCCATTGAAATGCCACTGAGCAAAGAAACTCAAGTGTCTAAGTCTTATGTGATGTAAACAGGGAAGGAGCAAGCAATATTTCAGGCAATAATACATCTGCCCACAGAAGCTAAAAGTGACATAAGCTAAAGAAAAGTAGGATATAAAACAGGAAGAAAAATGTCTCCCCAAATAAAATGCCAACTTTCTTTGTTGATACAAGTAAGTAAATGTAAAACTCATAATTGGAAAACAGGAGTGAAATTATAGAATAATAAAGATAAAATGAACATTTTTAAATATATCAAATAGCAATAAGTTGCCAGCAAAAGTGTGACAATTATAACAAAGGCCTTCTCAGTTATGGCCATGCAAGAGTACCCAAGGAAGAAGGTACTTTGAGTTTTAGGAAACTTAGACACTTCTGTATTTCATCATATCTAAAATATTGTCCATGAATAGATGTAGAAAGGAGTGAGTTACAAATATGAGTATAATAACACCAAAAGAAACTGAACACAAATGCATATAGAAAGAACTGGAAAAGTAGATAACTCATGAGGAAAATGATACAGACCAGAGAAGCACCAAGGCAAATCTTACAACATCTTCAAAGACTGCAGTCTTATGAGATGAACTGTCAACTACCATCATAGAGATTTACTTTGAGTTAAAACATATCCATCTAAAACTCAGGCAGTTTTCTTTCTTATATCTTTATTCACAGCTGCCCCCAAATAAAAGCAACAAAAATAGCTAATAGATTAAAAAAAGTATAGTACCTTTATAGTAGAAAGATATAATTTGCCATGCTATGCACAGAAACATCTATTGTGTACATATTGCTAAATAGCAGAAGTTGATTTTTTTTTTACACACTATTCTTGTCTCCAGCCATGTGTAGATTGTGCAAGAGGAAAAAGTCAGACTCTAAGCCTAGGGAGTAGCCTCGTTGGACACATAAGTCTGGTGGCTGTCAGAAATTCATAGCTGTGGGACAAGGAACAGGCCAAGCACAGAGGCTTTTTAAGACAGAAAAAAAATGATTTTGTACAACAATCTAACAGTAGATACAGGATATGACCTTGTCAAATCTCATGGAACTTTGTAGCATGAGGTAAATCATAATATAAATAAGATTTGGCTAGACATGCCTTGTTGCGATTAGGTCACTAATTTTAAAATACTTAACCATACATAATACTTAACCATACGTATGGAAACTTTCAGAAGGTAAACACCGTCTTGGTATATACCTGTCTCCTAAATGATGATAGTTATTTAAGACAGTTGCGGTGTAAATTGTCCCATTGTACTTACTAACGAGAACCCCATGTATCTAGAATTTTATTAATTTGGTATGTTTTCTTCCCCGGAGAGAGAGCAATTTGGAAGGGCAAATGTTTGATACTTTGAAAATTCTAGGTCAGAGGGGAAGCCTCCTTTTGCCATTTCCATCACTCACACGGCTCGCTCCTTCCTGTGTTGCTCTCTGCCGGCTCTGACAACCTAATAGCGCTGCTGAGATGTTTTATTTCTGGTCTTGAGCAGGAATCCTGGTGGGACTGTCAGGATCTTAAGGTAAGGCACAAAGAAATTGGGCACTATGCTGCCAGCATACGAGAGGCTGATGAATGATTTGAAGTGCTAGACATGAGGGAAACTGAAGGAATTATTATTCTTAAGAAACTTTAGTAGGAGCACCGCGGAGGGAGAAAAGACCCTGGATTGAATCCCCTTTCAACAGCTGGAACATAAACATGCATTATTGATCCTTACAATCATGCAGTGGTAGCCACTGCCTCTTGCTTCGCCTCCAGGCGTCTTGGACACAAGTGTGAACAGGTTATTTTGGCACTTGCTACAGCAGAACCGTTTTGTCAACGTTAACTGTATTGCGGGGTGCGTTTCTCCAGACAGTACAGAAATAAAAACTTAAACTCTTGCAGACAGCATTGTGGATTTTAGAAGTTCAAAGAAAGCAGATTCAGGAAAATACCAATTAAACATCGATGGGGTCAGTATCTGAAATATCTTCTGAAGATCCATATGTCAAAAGCCCAGTCCCAGCCGGTGGGATTCCTGGGAGGCGACAGAAGCAGGTGAGAGTTGACAGACGGAAGTGATGTCAGTGGAGGTGTGGTGTCTGGAGACAAAAGGGGAGCATGCGCAAACTGGACCAGAAGACTCTGCCCCTTTGCTATCTTAACATGAGCAGCCTCGCTCATTTCCTCACAGTCATGACCGTCTCAGGCCCGGAAGCAGTGTGCCAGGTCTTGTGCACTGAAGCTTCCGGAGCCAGGAGCCAAAATAAGCATTTATTCCCTCGGTGCTGCCATTCCGGGTACAGGGTACAAAAATCCAAAAGGCCTAAAAACACAAGCATGAGCATTCATATGTAATATTTTATCTCCTGTTACACTGATGCGGTTTTATGCAAGTGTCTGTACTAACGACAATTCAAATATTTTCAAAAGAAAACTTCCCTGAAATGTATCTCTTGTCCTTTTACCATTATGATTCTGTTTTCACCCATATTTGACATACAACATAGTGGCTTTTTTTTTCTTTTTTTGTGTTTTCATTCTCTAAGAAAATTTGTAATAGGGTACCTCTAGGTACCATTCGCCATGCTGTCACAAGCATATCTCACTGAGGAGGCATAATTAGGCTCAAAAGTTATGATGTTAAGGTTTTTTGTTTTGTTTTTGTTTTTTTTTTTGTTTTTTTTTTTTTTTTTTTTTTTTTCAGGAACATTTAATTTGGGATCCGAGGAGTAATTTCCACAAAAAAAAAAAAAAAAAAAAAAAACAAAAACTATTGTGTTCTCTTTATTGTGTTCTTTATTATTTCTTTATTTCAATTCTGAGTGATGTTTGTTTGTTACCCTGACAACATGCAATCATCCATTATAGGAGATTGCATAGAGTGAGCAGACATTTTTGTGTTATGTCTGTGACACCAACACAAAATGAGGTTCCACTTTGCTGTTATTTCCATTTTCTTAATAAATACCCAATTAGCCTCCAGATTGTATCAGGTGATAGTTCTAGATTTTTCTCCTTTCTTCTTCTCCTCCTCCAATGTTATTTTTAATGCCAAAGGAAGATTAAAGTAGATTCACCTGCTCTGGTAACCAAGGTAAGAAAAGACTAGAGAAGTATTGTTCTGTGATAAAGGGCAGTATTGAGGGAGAGAGACTGGTAATTTTGAAGAGATTTTTTGTGTCTTCCTTCCATGGATTCTTATAGAGAGTTCACTGTGACCATTATGCTCCCGCATTTTAAAATTTTATTTATCTCTGCAGTTTGAATATATGTCTGGTGTTTTACAATTTATGCTGTTTTACATCATATTTTATGTTCTTTGAATTCCCTAGATTTGTGCCTTGATGTTTATTATGAATCTTAGGAAATGTGCCTGTGTTTATTACAGGTTTTTTTTTTTTTGTATCCTCTCTTCTTACTTCCTCTGTCCTCTTTTTCAGCATTTTGCTTTTGTGAGATTTATACATGTGCAGTTTCTACTCTTCTTGGCTGCTAATTTGTTTTCTCTTCACATCCCTCAATCAAGCCTTGGTTCTTCAGAGGTTTACTCCATCTGGCTGTGATGTTCGCCATGCTCTTCCAGTGGCAGGCATCCTTTACTGACCCCGCTTCTCATAATTTCTGGGGTTGTAACCGTGCACAGCAAGTTTAGCTCTACATTGTTTTTTATGTGAGTTCTGGGGATTGAACTCAAAACTTCGTGCATCCTAACCCCATGTTTACAGAATTCGAGAGATTCTGAGTTTAGAGCACCAGTGCGGTTCATGGCTGCCTTCCACATGTGGGGTAAGTCAGAGTTTCAGTTTCCTTTAAGACTGAACCATTTTACATGGAAATAGGAAGAGGAAGGCAAAGCAACTTGAAATAACTTCAGGAAGTCCCTGAAACTGACTGTAGTCCCTAAGCTCCTACCTGCCAGTAAGCTGGGAGTCCATTTCAGACAAAGCTAAGCTGCCAAGACTCTGAGATCAGACCAGCATCCTTGAGGAAGCAGAAATCCCTGAGCTGCCCGGAAGAGGTTTGGACAAGCTGAGGCCACTGGAAAGGCCATTCTCTACCCTTCTGAGCTGCCTGCAGGATGTGCAATGTCCCTCAGGTTCCCAGCTCTGTGAACCGTCATCCATGCTAGAGTGGGCTTTGGTGATGAAATTGTCGGTGAGTCATTTCTGCTCTGTAAGCAACTTTACACTACTGTAGTAACACCTCCTATAAATAACCCTAATAAAACTCATTAAGCTGGACATTGGTGATATCCTTAGGATCCTTATCTGGGGTAAGTGGATGTGTGTGATGCATCTCCTTGGGAAAAGTTTTGGATTGATGGTTAAGAACAGTAGTTGCTCTTCCTGAGGACCTTGGTTCAGCTACAGCATGGTGGCTCACAACCATTGGAACACCAGTCCCAGCAGATTATCTGATGGCCTCCAGAGTTACTCTGCCCACATGTGTACATACATACATGCAAACCAATACTCTTGAATATATAATAAAAATAAATTTCCCTTTTCCCAAAAAAATAAAAAGAAAAAGGAGAAGTAGACAAAGTAAAGATATAAGCCAGGCAAATACATGGAGAAGACATGTAATAAATAAGCCGTTATGATTTGGTGATCTTCAACCTGGCCTTTGCCATGACTTACTTTTAGCAGCTCTCATGTGAACATGCCACACATAAGCACATTTGTGCAATTCTAGTTTCTATTGTTGTAGCACATGGGCTCTAAACACTCATAACTATAAATGTTAATGGATTAAGCAAGAAAACATTTCTAGGTTGGTTTTGATGTGATGATTATTTTAAAATTTATTTTATGTAAAGAGATCTTGACTCTAGAATCGGGAATCCATCTTCCTGCATCTGTTCCATGGAGTACTCAGCTCACCACAAAATGGACTAGCTGATGTTATGAATGCGTCCTTTGGGCTCACCCCTCTTCCTGTATACCACAAAAAGGAGATTGTAGGAAGGAAAAGGAACTGTGACCTCAGGCATTTGGGGGTTTATGAGTCTGAGTAAATCTGATTTGAAGTTTCATGACCCTTAGATATAGTTCAGTGATATGGGATAATTAATGCTCTTGTTCACTGTAAAGATTTGTCACTTGTACTGGATTAATAAAATGCTTATTAGCCCATAGCCAGGCAGGAAATATAGGCAGGGCTACCACACTAGGAGAATGCTGGGAAGAGGAAAGGCAGAGAAATGGTCTCCAGCCAGGTACAGAGGAAGCAAGATAAGAATGCCTTACTTAGAAAAAGTAGCAAGCCATGTTGCTAAACATAGATAAGAATAATGCACTAATTTAAGTTGTAAGAGTTTGTTAATAATAAGCCTGAGCAATAGGCCAAACAATTTATAGTTAATACAGACCCCTGTGTGTTTATTTGCACTGAATGGCTGCAGGACTGGGCTGGACAGAACCTTCCTTCTGTGTATAGTTTAGGAGAGTGGGGCTCTGAAAGATAGCAGTGTACCAAAGGCCACATTGGTATTTTTGCAAGTACATAGAAATAATCTAAACCCACGTCCCTTCATCCCATGAACCCCTCATCTCCCAGGACACCATCCATATTGACATGAACTATGAAGCTGTATAAGATGAGTGAGCTGTACCACACAGTAGAGCTGGCAACTGAAGTGGTGGTCTTAACATTTGCGTTTTCCGGGCACTACTGATGGGTTCTACACAAACACTTCTATATTGACTTATTTACTTTGCGTGTGTGCAGACAGGCAGGGTCTGTGTGCCTTGGTGCCTATGTGGAAGTCAGAGTACAGCTTGAAGGAATCTCTCCTCTCCTCCATTGTCTGCGATCTTTGATAGAATTCAAGCATCCTCTTTTGGCAACTAGCTCCTCACACTGTGGTCCATCCAATCAGCCCAGTAATCCACTTCTAAAGCAGAAAAATACATAGTGAGAATACTTTTCAGGTTGAGAAAAACCTACGTAAATTAGGCAACTCCATCAAAACAGAGTATGTTGCTCTGAAACCATGTTTAATCCTAGAGCTGATGATAGGTGATGGCTCTCTCTACTAGAGCAAGCTAGGTCGGATGCCTGTTCTCCATCAGCTACAAACTTCATCCCACCTCTTTATAAAAACAAGAATTTCCAAAGCAGCCCACTTGATAAGCTTCTGGTATCCCCCTGCATCAATGTGGGCATTCTTTTGAGGGGACACAGAATACAGAGCGATGTTGCTGAAATACTTTAGCATAGTTTCAAGACCATGAATACCTTGGGCTCTAGCCATGGCTCTGATTTACAACTTAATAACTTCATTTTCTAGAAATAAAGTAGAAGTTCTTATTTAAAGGCCAGAAGACTCCCATTTTCTCTGAGAACCAGTCGTAATTTAAATTCATGATTTCCATATTATTCAGGCAGCCCAATTTAATAAGAGCAGTGTTTCTGAGGCTCGGTGTTTATGAAAGGTGTGTCTGGAGGGGATACGGAGCTTTATCATAACCAGATGCTAGCTGTAGCTATGCGGTGTGCTGCCCTTATGAAGCTGAGGCTGAAATGTAATACAGGTGTGGAGGAGACCTCTGCACAAATAAAACAAGAATTGTTCTTTTGGAAGTAAACAAAATAGTGCCTTTCAAAACTTTAAAAGAAAGCGGAGGAAAGGTCACTCCCTGCTCACTTCTCAAGTGGAGTTTCCTTCTCATGGTGTGAGTTACACTTTGGAAGGCACAGTTTATCAATAGCGGCCTCAATGCACACACCAACCTTGTTTGTTTTTTGTTTTTTACAGGGAACATTCTTTTATAAAATATTACTAGCTGAGCACTCACTCACAGTTGTGAACCAGTGTTTCTGTTTACCTCTCTGAGGCCAGGTGAGTTGATTCTATGAGTTTTCTTGTTGTGACCTTGACCCCTCTGGCTCCTACAATCCTTTCTCTCCCTCTTCTGCATGGTTCCCTGAACTCTGCCTAATGTTTGGCTGTAACCCTGCATCTATTTCTATCAATTGCTGGAAGAAGCCTCTCTGACGACAATTGGGCTAAGCACCAATCTAGTCATAGGAGAAGGCCAGTTCAGGCTATGTCTCCACTAATGCCGGGAGTATTAGCTGGGATTACCCTTGTAGATTCCTGGGAGATTCCCTTGTGCCAGGTTTTTATCTGATCCCTAAATACTAACCCCCTTTCCAGTTGTATCTTTCAGTACAAAAAGTACTTTGCTTTGGAAAATTGAAAACACTTACAAGAAAGTTTTGTTCATATAGAATCCTAGCTCCATCTTGTGGCCTGCAGAGACATTGCTATTGAGAATATCTAAGAGTAATTTTGTGTCTCTGGAGTAAGAACACATTGTTTTAGGTTCTTTTCTCTCAGGTGAAACATATTTAATCAATGAATCAATACTTTTGTTTCAATCACTTATACAAACAGCTACTTTAAAATGATTATCTGTTTTGTCTGATTATTATTATTATTTATTTATTTTTTGTGAGGATTTGTTGCTGTGATTGGTGCAATAAAAAACTGAATGGCCAATGGCCAAGCAGGAAAGATAGGTGGGACTTCCGGTAAGAGAGAGGAAGAGGAGATAAGGAGGGCATGCAGGAGATGCCATAGAGCTGTGGAATGAGTCGGACACACAGAATGGCAGAAAGGTAAAAGCCACGTGGTAGAATGTCGGTTAATAAAAGCATGGGTTAATTTAAGTTACAGGAGCTAGTGCGACAAGCCTAAGCTATAGGCTCAGCTTTCATAATTAATAAGTCTGAATGTCGTTATTTGGGAGCTGGCTGGTGGGACAGAGAAAGACTCCTTACAACAGAAGTTGTTTATTTAGTAATTATTTCCAACTATTTTTTTTTTTTTGCTTCTTTGATCTTTTTCTTTTAAATATTTTATAATTGTGTGAGTGTCTGAATATGACGTGTCTGTTTAGCATAAATGAGCTTGATACTTGTGGAGGCCAGAAGGGGCCATCAGTTCCCCTGGAACTGTAGTTACAGATGTTTGTAGCTATCCTGTGGGAGTTGGGAGTCTGCCCAGTGCCCTCTGGAAGAGCAGAATGGTTTTTAACCTCTGGGCCATCTCTACAGCCTGCTTGCTTGTTCTTTTTGTGATTATCATTTGCCTTTTCTTAAAGATGTCGGATACATATGGGCAGAGATCTTATCGAGTTCCCAGTGTGTCTGGAAAGAACAGCATGGGGCAGGGTGTGAACTGACAGGCGTGAGTATGGATGGGGGAGTACTTTCCATGTTACTAACATCTTAAGAATTTTATAGTTTTAAGAACCCCCTGGGTTGCTAGTGAAGCAACCCAGAACTTAAAGGCTTTGTTTAGAAGAGCCAAATTTGTAATATCTCAGGCATTTTAGAGTTTTGTTTTAGGTTTGAACTTGGCATTTGTAAGGTCGTCTTATTGGGTATCATGCTAGAAGCTTGATTTATCTCTGAATTAACCCGACTCTCTATGAAGACGGAGAAATGGAAAGGCTGACTCTTTGGGGGTCATTTACACTGAGGGCTCCCACACAGCTGGAAATGTGATGGGAAAATTACAAGTTATGAGCCTTTATATCCTCTTTTGATATTAGATATTAATACTGCCTTCATATCACAGAGATAAATCAGAAACTTTTTTTCTTTTTTAGCTTGAGTGTTTGCTGATTTTAAGTCAATATGGCATCTCCAAAAGTGGTCCAATGATGAAACATTTCAGGGTGATATATGTAATTGGATGTCATAAAGGGCAGTTATGGGGAGCAGAAATACTTCAAACCAACTTTTTTCACTCAAAATCTAATAATTGTGATCCAGTTTGTCAAAATATTTACAATGAATAAATTAATATCATTTAATTTGAGGATCCAAGTTATGTCCAAGTCCCCCTTCCCATTAAAATGAGTCTGGGCTACCAAGATGTTTCAGCAGGCAAGAGTCTGACATTATGAGTTAAATCTTCAGGAAACACACAGTGAAGGAGGGAGCCTACGCTTGCTGGTTGTCCTCTGATCTGCCACATATGTACACATTAGTCAATTAATTAATTCAAAATAATACAAAACTGAGTTCAATAATTTAGACAATCCTCTAGAGTTGTTCTGGGGCTCTGCAGCTAGGTCCAATCTCCCAACATATTCAGGTGAGAGAGAGCTCAAGAGAAAAGGTAACTGGGCAGACTTTATAGATCTTTTTAGGTTCCTAAGTTGTCTAGTAGTCAGAGCTAAATCTCTCAGACCTTGCCTTTGAAATGCTCCAATAGTTCCTGACTGACGGGTACCGGGAATTCTTCCTTCAGTTGTCTCTGGACCCTGGGGTCTATGGCAATTATCTATGTAACTCATGTGTTCAAATCCTCAGTCAAACCCATCACAGCAGTAGCTCCGATCCACCTATGCTTGTCTTCTAAATTTTTGAAGAGTACACCCAAACCATTCAAATGTTAGATAAAACCTCTCATTAATGAACAGTGCATTTTTATTATTATTTTCTTAAACTCTGTGCAGGTTCACTGATCCCATCGCTCCTTATCTTGGACCACACCCTAATGGTGGAATTGCCTACCTATTGCAACTTGACCTCCTGTGTGACATTTTCATATTTCCCATATGAACTATCTGCACCATGCTTAGAAAAAATTTAGCTAGTGTCCCAGTAAACAAAGTCATAGCCTCCTACAAAGTCCAGATACAACTGAATCCAAGGGGTAGAATAATTTTTCGGCATCCTCTGTTGCGGTATTTAAACCAACATCAGTACACCTGCAACTGAGGCTTAAAATTAAATGATTTTATACAGTGCATTAGGTAGATATTAACAAAACTCATATCCCTTCTGTCCATTTGAGAAAAAGAGGTCTATTACTAAGATTAGCAGAGGCAAGGGTGAAAAAAAGCACATTTGATGTTTATAAGACTATCATCTGCATAAGTGGACACTTAATGGCGTGTGAATCAGGAAGCAGAAATGAGAAAATCCTGTGTGCAATATAATGATATAAATTAAATTGCAGGATGCGAACAGAAGAAGGGCTTAATCAGGGACATTGATAAGAAGAAAGGGTCCTTAAAGTGCCAAGTGTGCGAACGAGCCGTGGTTGCAGCGACGCTGGTACCCTTTTATAGAATTCTCCAGGGATTCATCTTATTGAGGAGATTTTAGAAGGGGAAAAAAAATCAATAGACTTTTAAACTTCTGAAGAGATTATTTGTCTGGATTAATATGGTTGTCTTTTTAAGAATTAAAGGCAAAAGATAAGGTGACTTAATTAAATGATCTGAAGTTTTCAAAATCATAAATATGAACACGAACTGAAAACGTCTTTACTGTCACCATGATGCCATCTCTCTCGGGGTCTCCTTTCCCCTTCCATATTGATCCGAGCTAGTTCATCGCCGTGACGTGATAAGCCCACCGGAGGTTAGGCTGGCCTACTCTGTTCCCTTCATACACCCACGTGTTCTAATTATCTTACAAAACCAGAGGGACCTGTTCCATACCCTTGGGGTGTAAAAGTCCCTAAGATTCAAACATCCTTGTAAAAGATGGTGTTTTATTTTGGGTGTGTGTTGGTGTGACTGAGTGTATCATATGCATCACGAGTGTTCAAGTCCCAGGGAGACAAGGCAGGGCATTTGATCCCCTGGAGATGAAGTGACAGGCAGTTGTGAACTGTCCCATATAGGTCTTGGGAAATGAGCTGTGTCCTCTAAAGAATATCCAAGCACTCTTAACTGCTAAACCATCCCCCCAGTCCTGTAGACATATTCTGTGATTACTGTGAAAACTTAAATATAAAATCAAATTAAAACAAGTCACATGTTTGGTGATAGTAAAACTGAAGCTTATTTTTTCTCTCTCTAAACTTTTACTTTCCATTTTATTATAGTGTCAGTGCCCGCAAGATGGTTCCACTCCATCTTGGCTCAGGGGCAGAGAGTTCAGAACTGTCCTCAGTAAGCCATAAGACCTAAAGATCAAAGGCATGTTTACAGTAGGATATTCAATCTTGGCCTTGGCTGTATTATTCTAAATAACAACAGACCTAGTCTCAGGTGTGGTTACTCCTGCCCTCAAGGCAAGATAACCCTACACATCCTACAGAGACAGCTGTATTTCATAGCTGAGTCATGTTCTGGAATCATTATTTTACCTTCCTTGTTTTGTAGAAACTATTTTCCTAGTGGTATATGCATGCGTTCTGGGAACCTTCCAGAACCTCTGGTTGGCTGCCTGCCTGACTACTTTCTTCCCTCTTCCCTCTACTCTCCTTCCTTCTCTTCTACCCTTCCTTATCCTTCATCCTTCCCTCCATCTCTCCCCTCATTATTTCCTTCCTCCTTTCCTTTTCTCTTTTCATGCTCTTTATTGCCACCATTTCAGAGTTTTCCACACCTGGCCGTCAGTTCTAAGTACTAAACACACATTTCCAGAGTGAGCCTCTGTAATCATTGTCAAAATGCTTTGTAGCAGTCACAGGATCTCATTGGCATATGATAATGGGTATTCCTGTGTAATATCTGGGGCCTGCCTCAGATCCATAGCTGTACCCCAGCCTGTGTGTTCACCTGGCTGTTCACTACCAGTTGAGTTCTGATGTTCATGACTTCTTCTCATTATAGGTCCAAAGATTCAACAGCTTGTGGCTTACTGTTTAAGCCCATCTTGAAGACTTTCTATGGCAAAAATAACATGATTAAGTCCAAAATTAGTGGTTAGCAAATATTTCCTAAGTAATGTAAACTGCTCAGCTTTTTTCTTAAAATTATTGGTAGTATATAAGATATTACTGAGAAACCAGTCTTTACCATCAATTTAATTTAGCTTATGATTTGATAGCCCATGCCTTTGGAAAAAGGTTTCCTGCACTGTACTTTTTGGGAGTGTCTCAGCAGTGGAGTCACGTAGGTGATATGGTGGTTCACTTAAATATTCGATTGGACAAGCGGGCGAAGTTGACAATGGCATTGGCCAAAAATTAAGTGGTTCTGCTAACTGGGAAGTCCACAAGCATCAGGGTCATAGAACTGATACACTTCTGATTTCAGAGGTCATTTTCTAGAGACTTTTAAAGGGAAATACAGGCATGGGGAGATGTCTCAGTCACTAAAATGTTCATATACAATCGTGAAGACAGGAGTTGAACTCCCAGAACCCATGCTGGCAATGAAGACAGGAGGAATCTGGACTTGTCTATCTAACCTGTGAGGTCCAAGTTCTGTGAGAGACCTCGTCCAAAATGTAAGGTAGAAAACCATTAAGTATATCACCAGACACCCACTTCTGGTGTCTACAGGAATATGTACATCAATGCCGACATGCACACACCACACAGTGCAGGGCAGGAAGAGCCTACTTGGATGCTTTGGTTTGGTGTTTTAAATAATCTTTTCTGTTTTGTTTTGTTTGAGGCAGGGCTTCATTTTGGCGTTTTGGGGCTCTGGTTGGCCTCTCAAGGGCTATGCGGCTGTGCTTAGCTCTGTCTTGTTTCAAGATTGTCTAAGGGGATACTTTTGTAGAGGCAGTGCTAGCTTTTCAGACTGTCCCTCACTAGCATCCTGTTTGCAGCCTTAAGAGTGATACAAAGTCTTTGCCAGGCACTTTGGTACCCTGCATCCATCAGTAGAGTTCTTGAGGCTGAGACAATTCCCCTGGAAGAAAACACTTCTGTCCAACCTCTTAAATTCTCTACACGAGGTCCAAACAGGGCCGGAGGAAGTAACACCTCTGATCAGGTGACTCCAGCCTCTCTACCCCGATGTTATGCGTGATGCCTTGGGGGTACCCTGTTCTCGCTGATTGCCAAGCACATGTTAAATGCAAACAGTACCCTCCCCAGCATTAGTGACTTAACTCTGAGAAGTAGGATGGGGAGATGCATCTCATGGAAGGAAGGGTTTCTTTCGGCTTATGGCTCCAGACAGACAAGGTTTATATCGGCAGGAGAACCATGGGCAGCGAGCAGCCAGACCACGAAGTTCTTCACATCTTCGGCAGCAAACAGGAACCAGAGACAACAAATCACAAGAGGGGTGAAGCCCTCAAAACCTGCTTCCAGTGAGTACTTCCTCCCGTGAGGCTTCCGGTAACAGTCCCGCAGCATCGCCAAACAGTGAGCCAACTGGGGATCAAGGGTTCAAATACTTGAGACATTTCTCATTCACACCACCGCACCTCTCACGTAAGGTGTTTTTATTTTATGTTTGTTTCTGCTTCATGATTCTGTCTAAGTCTTCTGCTGCTTGTGAGTTCCAACTCGCTGTGTCTCCTTAGACGGAGGGAGAGAACACTCCTGTGTTCATCGTTGTGCTGTAATTGGAGGGGGGCAAACCGCAAGGCGGCTCCAAGGACAAAGTGAGATAAACATGAAGCCACCTCTGTGTCTCTCTGGTGTCCCAAGTGTCAGCATTCTTGTCTTCTGGCTCAGCTTCCTGATGGCTTGCCAAGCCACACAAACACTTCCCATCTATTATTTGTCTTCCTTATCTTTGAAAGACAATTAGTGTCAAACTCTTCATACACAGGGAAGCCAAATACTCAAGACAGTGGCCTCTGTGCACTGGTATTCCCCAGGCAGAGCCCCAAGGTATTGGTGGTTACACAATTACCCTTGGGACCTAAATTGACACTCAATTTTCATTTACTCTGTTTATCTCTAGGATTTCTTCCACTGTAAAAATTCTCCTGCATGGTGGTGGTGGTGTGTGTGTATATGTGTATGTGTGTGTGTGTGTGTGTGTGTGTGTGTGTGTGTGTGTGTGTATGTGTTCACATGTATATTCAAATATGTGTGCTCATGTGTGTACTTGTGCTTGTGTGTGCAAGTTCATTTGGAACCGGGAGGCCAACTTCAGGAATCATCTATTAATTGCTGTTTTACTTTTCATTCTTTTTGGCAGTATCTGGCATTGTCCAAGACCTCACCACATGACTAGACCAGCTAACTAGTAAGCCTCCAGGATCCACAGTCCTGGGTTTACAAACAAGTGACCACTCCTGGCTTTCATGTGGCATTTAAGATCAAACTCATGTCCTCACCCTAGAATCTTCTCCCAGCCCATCTTTCCCCCCATTTCAAAGCAATGTGTTTGAATAAAAGTGGGACTTTTGGGGGGGGGTGTGATTTTTAGTATATTTTATTTTTAATCATGGCTGTGTCAGCAGAGACAGTTGTTTGGGTTAATTCCCAGTCTACCAGATTTCTGGAAACAGAAGTGCTAAATCCATTTTCCACACTCACGCTGGAGTTGTGGCTTTACAAATTCAATATAAGCCTATAGCATTCATGCTTAAAATTTGCAAGCACCTCCCATCACCTTCGGAATCATAAGCTTCTAAATGGCATGCACTGCCATGCTTTCGAGTTTGCTCCTGCCAGTCTCCAAACCTCATTCTGAATACCTCCTCCCTTTCTTTTCTTCCTTCTCAATAGCACAAAATTGCTTGCAGCTGAGGTGAACCGGGCTGCTCCATAGCCCAGTGCCTTACTTTTGCTACTTCACTTACCCAGAGATTTTGCAATTTTCACTGGCTTCTTCAGATGAATAAAGCTACTTATATTAAGTACCAATTCTGGGAAGCCTTGCTTGAAAATTCTGTGAAACAGGCATATACTCACCCTGTCTCACACATATATTCCCCCCCCCCACACACACATGAAAGAGAGAGACAGAGACACACATACAGGAGATGAGAAAGAAAGAGAGGGGAGAGAGAATCATATCTGTCACAGTTACAGTTACGGTTCCTGAGCATGGGCCATTTTCCTGTGCATATTCTGGATCTCGCTACATGCTCATATACTTAAAATTGAGGAGGGGCTGATACTTGAGTTTAAAGTCTGCTAGAGGTTAGAGGATTCTAGAAGGACCCAGTGATTACAGGGACAGTGTATGTCTGACCCACTTACACTTGTATGGCACATGGGTCAAATATTACTTTTAGGATTTTGTAATCAGAGCGGGGGGGGGGGGATACTGACTACCATTTATTTAGGTATTTGCCATATGTTTTCAAACTTTCTTCCTTTTGTTAACAAAAGGATCTACTTCCACCACTGAATTTCCTAAAGAATCATTTATTTTCTATCTACGTGGACAACTGTGCTCCTGAAGGAGTTATTCTCTACCACATGCACACAAGAGCCTGCATGTGCCAGAACAGGGTCTCAGACTCCCAGAACCAGAGTGACAGGTGGATCTGAGCTGCCTGTGGATGCTGGAAATCAAACCTGAGGTACCTAGAAGATCAGTAGGTGCTCTTAACCATAGACATCGGACCAGCCCCCTTATGGTTGTATTTTAAACACTGAATTAATTTTTGCATTGAGTAGAAAGTTGAGAAACATAGCATAACACAGCTGGCATGAATTCTTCATAAAGTCGGGGCTGTAATGTTTCAGAGGGCAATTAAATTTTCATCTGTATAATGAATGATACATTATTTTTGCAGAATATTCACTAAGCATGAATATAAATTTAAAATAATGTTACCCATCTAATGTCATACAGAGGATTATGCTAACTGATCCTTTGTTGTCCTAAAAGGGCTTTGACAGAGGGAGATTTACTTTTGTAAGTTATTGCCTCATAATGACAGGAAGCATATCTTGGATAGCTTACATTTCTGATTTCACACATTTTCATTCAATAGAAAACATGGCATTCAGGAATATTTAATCCATTTTACTAATCTAACATTGTTATTTACTTAGAAAGGGTTGTTCTTTGGAACACTTCCTCCTTCTCAATTGATATTTATATAATTATTTCCCACTTGTTATTCTTGCAGTTTCTGTATTATTTTGCTGTACTAGAGAACATGCTTTAGCACAAACGTTGATGGACCTGTTTCCATCATAAATAGTGCATTTATGCAGTGGTTATCAGCTTTGCTGAGGTAAATTCAGTCCAGAGTGTGGTTGTGTAATGCATACCCTCATTCTCTTTCAGTGTGATTGTCCTCACACTGTTTATTTCCCTTATTTAATTTCTAATTGTGACACTTCTCTGTCAACTGTTGATCCATCAATTTTAGTTCCCAGTGCCTGCCTCTCCTTAATATCTTCTCCTATTACACTTTCAGAGTGACAATAAAAATATGAATAACTTATAAAAGATCCTTTTGTAAATTACAGATAAACATATCATATACTTCTGATGGGAGATGTCATTCTGTAATTATGTTTCTCTTATTGGTTAACGAATAAAGCACTGTTGGCCAATAGGAAAGGAAGATAGGCAGGACTAGGAGACAAGGAGGATTCTGGAAGTAGTAGGGAGGAGATTCAAGATGGAGGACCTTCAGGGTAGAATCCCCAGCCCCTCTCTCCGGTAAGATGAGACCACGTGGAAGGACTTAGATTAATAGAAATGGGTTAAAGCTTAAGACAGAGCTAGACAATAAGAAACTAGTAACTGGCCTACAGCATTATATCTAATACAGAGTCTCTGTGTATTATTTGGGGCAGGCATGGCAGTGTGACCAGGCTGGCGGAAAACCTAACAATACTTCCATTTAAAGGTTAAATTACAGGTAAAATTCACTCACTTTAAGTTTGAGGTCCTTATGCTGCATTTTTCTTTTTACCTTTCCTCCCCTTCCCTCTCCTTCGCTTTTGTTCCTCTCTCCGCTTCCCTCCTGGCTCTCTTCTTTTCCTCCCCCTCCGTGTCTCCAGCTCCCCCCCCCATTTCCTTTCAGCTGTGTGGGACACAGTGGCCTCACACTTGCTGAACTTCTGACCCTCCTAAGTTCTGTGATTTGTAAGGGTGGACTCAAGACAGCAATGGCAGGCCTCCTTGGCATCAGCTTTATTCGGAAAGATGAAAAAAACTGTACGGGTATGCTTTTATTCCCTGTTAACATTAGGATATCAATTTTAAGTAATTCAGAGCTACATTTTCATACCCTCATTTCATTTTATTCACAAACTGTCTCTCTACTCCTAATTCTTATCCAATTTGTGATTCTGCTTGATACTTCAGTAGACAGTGATAACACAATGTAATAAACATTATTATTTTCTACCCAAAACTCAATTTCCAAAATGAAATATGAAGGAAATTATGTTGAACTTTGAGTGGAGTCATTACTTAATTTTATTACTATTCTTTGTAAATGCTTCATCTCAAAAAAATAAGTTATAATATGAAGCTAAAAATTCATCTTATGTGTAAGTGTGCAGACATTTAATAAAACCACATTAAATGTGAACATTTAAATTTAGAAATGAAAATAAACATGACCTAATAGTATGTAAGGCTGAGAGATTAATACTCAGCAGCTCGTTTGTACAATGTGTACTCCAGGTCTTTAAGTGATGTGTCATATGTTTATAACAATAAAATATCCATGGAAACCAAACCAAGGGTTCAAGTCAGTTATTTTCTGTGGCAATACATTTTGATCAGTGCATCAGACTTGACAAGCAAAATGAACTTCTAAAACAAAGGTGTACAGTGTAGTATGAGCATTAAAATGTCCATATTCATAAACCAAATTATGGTTTAGAGATATGTGATAAAAAGCCGAAGTCAGGGATTTGAGTTGCACAGAGGAAAATATCTAGTTACTGCATGCACATTTTCTGTTGGATTTGATGTTAGACATCTCACTAAGTGAGCTGAAACTCTTTCCAGTTACATGTTATAAAACAAGTTCATGTACAAGTAATTTAATTTACATGTGTGGGGAAAGCTTGGCAGTACTCCGCATGGCATTATGTGTCCTCGCCATATCACAAAAGCAATTAGATTACACTGGAAGCCAGCTGTGCAGCAGGGAGATTGCTTTTATCTAAGTGATAAAATCCTTGTAGAGTGTGAACAATGCTGGGTGTAAAACGTAACATTTTAATGAACAACATAAAAGATGAATAGAATGGGCACCGAGAAAGGGCACAGGGAAGAGGGAGGAAAGAGAGTGAGAAATGTTTGCAGCTGGTTGTAACAAACTATTCACCTATAGTGACTCTTAATCCGAAAACGGTTTCTACATCATTTAATTAATTTAGTATGTGATCTCCATTTATCATTTAGCCACGCTAGGAAAATGCAAAGGTTACAGATCTTACTGGGAACAAAGGCACACCTGGTGTTGCAGACGTTAGTACTCACCGAATTGGGACGAAAGGGATCTGGGTAAGAAAGCCAAGGGAGGTGTGCAGAGGCCACACTAGGACTCTTACTTTGACACACTCTGCTGACCAGGGCAAGGTCACACCATCAGCTTGTGCCACTCCAACAGTCTGCCCACATGAGAGTCATGGGAATTATTGGTGAAATTTCCATCCCCATGGAAACCAGGCCACATTCAACTTTAGTAACTTCTTTGGTAGCAAATTTTGACAGGTACACGGGATTTGAAAAACAAACAAGAAACCCCTTTTTGTGACTGGTTGATTTTCACCTGAGTAAGATAATCTAAACTGAAATAATAATATTACAATTTTTGTGAGCATCATTAAAATATGACATATTTTACATATCAAGTTTTGTTACTTTTAACATCTACCGATTATGCAATGATTTAACACTTAACCCTAACCTATTAAAATAGACAACACACTGTAAGCTTTACAGCTCAGACGGAAAGGTGGGGATGGTATCTTGGGAGCTGGTAGCCAAGGAATAACCACAAAGTCAATACCACTCAACAAACTTCACACAAAAGATTTACTGGGAGGGGAAAACTTCGGAGTATGACTGCCTTTGCTCGGGGGAGAAACAGCAGCAAACTAAATAGGATACAGGACTTACACAGAGTTTCTTGGGAAGTTGGTGGAACTTTTCTGGGTGGAGCTTTCCAGGATGGAGATTGGTGGGATTTCATGCCCAGAGACTTGGTTTTTTATTCTATAGGGTGGGGGCAGGATCCAGAGTTAGGGCAGTTAGAATGTTCTGTGGGTGGAATCTGGCAGTGATAGGTCCTCAGGGGAGGGGCTTACACACACAACTGAAAACATTGGTTATACTGTTTATGCCTGTAAGCTACTAATAGTGAAGCATTTCCCATGCTTCCAGCCTCTGCTAGCCATTCTTATTGAGATTTTGTTAATGATGTCAATCATTTTTGTATTTAAACTGATACTGATGGAAACATTTTAGATTAATATATTGTTGTGATATGATTCCATTGTTTGCACATCACAATAATTACTTCAAAAATTTATATACACACACACACACACATATGTATGTATACATTTAAGAAGAATAATTATTATCTCAATGTCCATGAATCTAGGGATGATTATAAAGATAAGATAGAAGACAGAATATTTTCTTGGTGATCAACATCATATTAACTTATTTTGTCGTTAGCTGTGATACCATTTTTCTGAGAATACAATGTGTATGCTTACAGAATTTCATGGCAGGAGCCAAAGTATGGTGGTCTAAATGGCCAAGGAACAACATAAAAAATGAAAAGAGATGAGGAAATATATGAAATCAAATACAGTAGTGTTTATCCATCTGAAAATGTAAACGTGTTTGGAATAAATGTAAACATGCTGTCCTTTTTTTCTTTTTCCTTTGTGTGTGTGTGTGTGTGTGTGTGTGTGTGTGTGTGTGTGTGTGTGTAGCCCTTGCTTTCCTGGAACTCACTGTATATAACAAGCTCTCCTTGAACTCACAGAGATCTGCCTGCCTCTGCCTCCAGTGCTGGGATTAAAGGAGTGAGTCTCCACCACCAGGTGTGAGCCTTCTGCCTTGGTTAATAGGAACTGTAACAAGTGACCATGCTGTCTTAGGGTTTCTATTGCTGTGAAGAGACACCATGACCAGGACGTGATGCTAGGCCACGGACTCCATTTGTTGTTTTTGTTGTTCACTAACTCTTTTATATAAATGAATAATTAACGTTGGTGACACAAATTCTGTGTTTTGAGATTATGCCTGTCATTTCTCATTGTGGTCACTGTCTCTGTCAGTACATGACATGTGTGGTGCCTGATTGGGTATCACAGTGTTGCTCCTTTCCCCCTAAGTACTTCTGTTCAGGGAACTGTCAACTCATTGTTTTCTGGAGCAAATTTTCCACCAGTATTGCCCTAATTCCTAGAGATAGGCGCACACCTATTCCCAACATCACCTCCTTCCTATCTTTACTTACAATTTACAAAACTTACAATTTTATATGTTTTTATATTGCATACATGTGTGAATCTGTCCATATATAATGTGTGCTGTTACATAAAAATGATGTCCTTTGGTTGATAATCTGGTGTCTTTCTGGATTTTTCTCCATATTATATATTGAGATAGGGTCTCTTGCTGAAACCAGAGGTCCCTAAGTCTCATAGTTCAGCTAGCAGAGATTCCCTGTCTCTGCCTCCTGTGTTTCCTGGGATTCAGATGGGATGTCACACCCACCCAGATTTTACTGTGCTTGTGAATCTCATGCTATAGGAACACGTGCATACATGTATGTACATTCTAATATATATGTACAAACATATATGTAATGAGGCCAAAGGAAAACTTGCTGGAACAAGCTTTCTTTTTCTTTGGAAGTCAGTGGGTAATCACCCCTACATAGAATTTTCTGACAGCCAGCAGGCTCATGTCCCAAGAGTAGATGTGCTACAGAGATCTGGCCACCAATAGCCATTGGCATGACTTAACAGCACGCATCCTACAAAAGACCCACAGTAACCTGCAACAAACATAATTTTTTCACTAGTTTCCCTACCTCTGTGGCAAAAAAGACAGGTGGGCCTAACAGTAAAATTCTGCGACCTTTGGTGCACCCAGAGTCCCCCTCACCCAAGTACCACCATTACAAATTGAAAAGCTGTTTGCTGTTTGGTCCTAATTTTTCACCTTCCAACATTTAGCCATTCAGTGCCAGTTGTGATAACCTGGAATGTCTATAAATGTAGGACATCAAAAGCTGCCGGTCAAGGCCACTGATGAGGAAAGGAAGGGAGAAAGCTGATGGTTAACATCACAGCCCAGCAAACTGTCAGTAGGGTCAGTACAGAAGGAAGACTTACCATGAGGTCTCACCAGTGTCAGACTCCCAAGGTTTCTGTCCCAGGGAAAGAGCTTGCTCGATCCCATCTACAGGACTCACACAGCTCTACAGACTTCCAGGCCTGAATCTGAGGAGACTTGCTATTCCAGAGTCTTACAGCTGCAGCCCACAGACATGCTGAATATGAGAGGCGGCTCTTCCTGTTATTCCTGGCCCATAGGATGGTCTGCGGCTGGCCTCCCAAGGCTCTCTTTTGAGTTGTATCACTTTCCATAGCTGCAATGGCTAGTGTCCAGTGCTACCAACAGTTTGCACCTGTTTCATTTAAATCCACATGCCAATCTGTTTTTAAAAGCACTGTAAGATGATCAATTCTGAATTATATTAAAGTTTCACCATTTTGTTCTATCTAGTGATGAACCACCCCATTCTCAGAGGACGATGGGATGCGAAACCTGGTAAGAAACAGAAGACCGTCGCAAGAACTGGCTTCACTTCAACAAAATAAGCCAAGGAGAGGGAGTTCAGACGTTCAGGCTTGACAAAAGTCGTCTTTCCTGTTTGAACCATCTCTCTGGCCCCAGAGATTGGCCTTATTTTAAGAAATGACAATTTTAGGCAGTTTAATTACCCGTGTATAGAAACAACATTAGTTTTCCTCATACCATGGCATTAAAATAATAAATGTATGTCTATTAGTCATGTAAACTCAAAGGTGAAATATTTTTAAGTCTCCCAAAGCCATGTGAATGTTTCCCTTAGAACCTGCCCATGAGAAAGGTCAGTGTGGCTCTAAAAGTAGAAGCTGGCTAGCAACAGGCAGGTCAGAAGGCTCACCCTCTGTTCTCCCCCATGGTGGAAGATCTGATGTTTTAGCATCAACTTCTGCTAAGAGACTTGGGTGTTCTCCAGGACAGAGGACAAGCATCAGTGTGAGAAAGCCGTGTCTCATGTCTCAGAAGGACTGTGAAACTTCATCAATTTTAGGGCACGTTCCTGCTTTGGGATGATTTTACATTAGTCAAAGGGACAACTAAGAAGTCCACTGGAAGAACTTACAGAAGATGGAAATTAAAACAATCAAACGTGAACTAAATGTTTTAAAACCCAGGAACAACCTTTTCATCGTTGTGATATATTTTCTGAAGCATTTAGCAACCATGAACTTTCCATGCTACAGTTGAGAGAAGTCAGTTTGGGCTAAAGTAATTTAACTTTTCTAATGTCCCATTAAGTATGTTTTGGAGAGTGGGAAGCTGAGAATGTAGAACACAAAACTCCTGTTCACACCTTAACAATTTGCACATGGGAACCTGTCTTCACAAAACTGGAATTGGGAATGCAATTTGAGTGTACTGAACTCCGGTGGAAATACTCGTTTCAATATGGGGCATGATGCTCTCAAACAGTAGAGACCTTGTCACAGTTTCATTCCTAAGCTAGAGGTTAACCGTATCTTTCTTCAGCTACTTTTTCTTCTCACCAGTCTGTAAACTAACATGGTGATAGCTTACAAATTATTGCATGTATCATTTAGCAGGGATTTAAAAGTGTGTGTGTGTGTGTGTGTGTGTGTGTGTGTGTGTGTGTGTGTGTGTGTGTGTGTAGCCATGAATCTGCATGGAGGTACAGTGTGTGAGTTTGTATTTGTGCACATATTTATGGAGGACAATTTTAATTATCATCCTAAGAAACATTATTCATTCTTTCAAGACAGTCACTTCCTAGCCAGGAGTTCATCTATTAGGCTAGGCTGACTGTCTGGTGAGCCCCCCTGGATCTGCTTGCCTCTCCACTTCAGGGCTAGGATTGTTAGTGTGTGCCACTATATTCAACATTTTCACATGTGTTGTGGGGATTAAACTCACTTCCTCATGATTTCAAGGCAAGCTCTTTGCCAACTGATCTATCACTTCAGGCTCCCTGGTAACAATTTTAATGTGCTGGACTGGTTCTCTGTTAATAGTGAATGTCACGTGTCTGTATTTCCACCAGCAAGTATTGGCAAGCCTCAATAAAATTTTGTAAGAAACCTAAAAATAGAAACTAGGTAAAAAGCAGTAATTTCTTTTTGGACACTTTGAAGCAGAATGGATCTGTAGATAGTTTCTTTTGGGTTGATTTTCTTCTGTTTACAATAACAGTTCAAAGATATATGCCTGTCCAGGCATCTCCTCCTGAAGTTGACTCATACAGATAACATTTTGAACTGACATATTTTCAATATACAGCTGTTATTACTCTACTTCCTGTAAATTAATCCCAGTCCTATCTTTGGGCTTTAAGTCTCAGTATGTGCTGCTGTCAATGTTGTTTTCCTAATGTAGTTTTAAAAAATTGTATATATATATATGTATATATATATACATATATACATATGTTCTTTATTTTAAAAAATTGGTTCCATTCTATTGTCAATTATTTCTTATTCTGTGCCCACCCAATTGCTATCCCAAATCATTTATCCATCTTCTCTGCTTCCTATTAATTCAAGATGCTTTCTTCTACCCAGACTCCTGTTAAGTCTGCTTTCTGTCTCCAATGCCCTTCTTTCTACTCTAATTGCTCTAATGGCCAGGGGGATCGTTTCAGTAAGGATATCCCATAGCTTTCAGAATGAATTTCAAGATCATTGCCCGAGCTTACAATTTATTTGATGTACATTCTGATTGTATTTTGCAATATAACCTAGTTTCATGTCTATTTGCTTTGCTGAATTAAGTAATGAGAATTTTCAGTTCCTCAAACATGCCCAACACACGCATTCCTCACTGTCTGTAGTGCATGCTTTATAATTCCATCCCGGAAAAGATGTCCATACAAGGTACATCATACTCCATTCATCATCTGAGATACCATCTGGGTCAATGGTCATAGAATATACTTAAGCTGGATTAGTCTAGAAACTTTGACACATATATCAATGATGTGCTACTTGGGTTTAAAATTCCCGCACATGCTGGAGGCTTTGGATCCAGATACAAATACTATGGAAGGGTGACTGGATCATGCATCAAACCACTGATAAGTTTAAAAGTGAATGGGATAATAGCATGAATACTTTCAAGAAGTGTGGCACCTGGAGTGATGCTGAAAGGTACAGCTGGGCATTTTTTTTTTTTTTTGTGGGCTTCCCAGTCGACATCAGACCACATGCTTCACCGCCATGTGGCTTGCCTCACTTTGAGCCTGAATCTCTAGGGTCAGAATATGATGGGACGAATGTTCTGGAAGCTTGAGCCAGAACCATATTTCTTTGTCTCTGTTGCTTTCCCTGGTATTTTGTCACAGTGCCAGAAACCTGGGCCAACTTCTGCTCTCTTGCACACATTGGGACAGTGTCATTGGATTCTACCACACACCCCACTGAGACCTCTATTTCATGCTGGGGACACTTCCAGCTCCACTGCATCCAACCCACCATCCCCTTCCAGATTACCCTGAAGGTCTATGCAGTTCATTTTCCTGAAGTAGATGTTCTCACGAATTCCTGTGCATTTAATTTAAGTGAGTTCCTGAAAGCTGCATTTCAATAGTCCTTCAGGATTTTAGATCCTGCTAGAACACACAAGAAGACTGCATCCTTCTGGGCAGAATGTTGGCTCCAGATTGTAATGTCTTCACATGGGTCATTTTCCCAACAGCCTTGGCAAGATACATGCTCATTGTGTCTTGCATTGTCTACCATTTCTACAGGTAACAGTAGACATTGTTGAAATTTCTACTATATTAAACAACCCAGAGTGGGTATGGTTGCTTGTAATTGTATTTATAAATCTGTGCTCACATTTTGTTCCTTCTTTAACAAATAAAGCTTGCCTGAACGTCAGAATGTAGAGCTAGCTACTAGTTAGCCATACAGGCCAGGCAGTGGTGGCACACGCCTTTAATCCCAGCACTAGGGAGGTGGAGACAGGAGTGATATGGCTGAGCAGAGAGAGGAATATAAGGCAAAAGACACAGGAGCTCATGGAATTCAGTCTGAGGATTCGTAGGGACAGGATCGCCCCTTTGGTCTGAGGATTCAGTAGAGGTAAGAACTAGAGGCTGACTGCTCTGATTCTCTGATCTTTCAGAATTAACCCATATATTTGACTCCAGGTTTTTATTATTAAAACCAATGATAATCTATGCTACATAATGCACATGCTACATAAGTGCACCAAATAAATATGGTATGTGTGTATTCTCTATGTCTATTTACTGGTTTGTATGTGGTGGTATGAACATATATGTTCAGGAACATGTGCATTTATGTACAACTGTGTATGGAGACCAAACATCAGTATTCATTTTTTTTTCTCCATTTGTCCTCAACTTCTTTTTGTTTGGTTGATTTTCAGGGAGGATCTCCCTGAAATATATATATATATATATATATATATATATATATATATATATATATACACACACACACACACACACACACACAAGAATAATCTTCCATTCTGTCCCAGATAGATGGATGGCAAAAACCCTTCACTTAAAAGGAACTGTGAAACAACGCAGAGCCATTTCAAGGGGCTTACTTCATTCATGAGCCAATTCCAAATGGAAGTCACCATTATCCAATCATTTAACACACAACTAAAATGGAAACACGCAGGAGGATTAGAATGTTTTCTGACTTTGTTTGGTTGGTGGATACTGAGAATTCAGAGCCTGACATATTACTGCTGCGTTTTAATTATCTCAGGGCCATTTTCTTTAATGCAGCAAGCTGTTGAGAAGGAATATCCTGAGGGGTTGTCCTTCATGTTGCCAGCATATCCTCTGTTATCTCCCTACACAGGACATGTTCCTCTGATGGAGCTGATACCTTCTCTAGCACAAATAAGTTTCTGGCTTGAAATGACACTCATATTTTAAAAATTTGTTTTCCTGGTTGTATTGATCTGGAAGCAGGGGTCTTAAAAACAGAATTAAAATTATGAATTGTTACAGTGTTAGTCTTAATCACAGTGACTTATGCTCGCAAGAGTCACACACAGAGGTCTTTCTACTTGCCAAAGGCCAAACCCAATAGGTAAATTACACCAGAATAGATTTCAAACATCAACAAACCGAGCAAAGACAGTCTACGATCAGTAGCATAAGTCCGCTTGAGAACTTACACACAGATCCATGATGGAAGGGCTCTGAAAAGCAAGCAGCGCCAGAGGTAGGGCTAGCTAAGGAGTAGGCAGAACAAGGGTAAAGAATGGCTAGGGTAAGCTTTGCTTCTGAGGACTCTTTGAAACATTAGCGTTTATTCTTAGTTTGTTTCTTGCCCATGGAAATCAGAATATAAATGAAAGAGACTACCCCTAGTAAGCAACTGGTACCTTGTCTGTGTGGATATCGTTTCAATAGTCAGAGATAACATGAATCAGACAAAGACCTTAAAGCACATAGAGGATATTTCTTGCTTTATGCCATGATTTCCTTTCAACAGGTTCAGAGATCTTTTAAATTAAGTCATTTCAAGGACAAAGTTTACTATGGTTGTGAATTACAAAGACTTAAATAGTAAAACATAGAGACTAGTTTTCTGGGCTCTAATCTTTTATGAACAGAGTCATCCAAATGGTCCAAGCATCTTGGCCTTGAGTTGTCTGCTTGGACCACAGTGAAATGAGCAGGGAAAGGAGGAGAGGACAATTCATTTTATGAGTCCTGTGCTGAGACTTTCTGGATCTGCTTTGAGGCTCTGAGATTGCACTTGGAATTTCATATGAACACAAACTAGGACTTAAATCACCATGTATACCCTACATTTTTTTTCTAGGATTACTCTGTGTTATTCCACATGGTAAACTATCAAATTGCTTTGCTTGGCTCCACTGGAGAGTTTTGGACTTTTATCTTTTTTGCACCAGAGAATTCTGCCATATTCACTACAAAACTCAATCCCCCAGTGAACAAAAAACAAAAACAAAAAAAAAAATCCAGAAACAAAAACAAACAAACAAACAAACAAACAAAAACTGTACTTTATCTGCAAATTATTTATGAACTTCTTGACCTTAGTGGTTAATAAAACTAGGGATATTATCAAATCTCTGTATTGATAGACTGAAATAATATTTCTTAACAACTGCCTGGAATATGATACTGTCAAAGTACATTTTTTACCTTCTCATTTTGGTCCTAGTTCCCTGGAGAGTAACAGTTTAAACAATAATAATTCCATAGGCAGCCTTAACCACAACCCTCTGCAGGCTGAAGTAGTTGTAACACATCCCACTCTATGGTGTTGGTGGCTCTTTTCTCTCCTAGGACAGCCTGTGACTTGGGATGTTGTGTGGGTTATTTGGTCTCTGGTTGGATTATTTCAAATGGTGTCTCTACAGAAAATTAGAAGGTGGCAGGAAAATGAGATTTCAGTATTTTGTGCGGAATTACTGCCTTGGATAGTCATTCTGTCTTGTTTCAAGTTCCCCGCAATAGAGTAGAATTATTGTAAGCTGGTGTTCTGCAGATAGCTTCTACTCCACTCTTTAAACTCTTCCTCCTCCATTGTTCTTCTGTCAGGTATGGTTACTCTCCCGAAGACTCCCAGAATTCCTTCCTGTTCTTACTAAGCCACATGAATAGAATCTTTATTAATATCTCATTAATCGCCAAACAAAGATGCTGTATTTGTTTCAATGTAATGGATAAATACTGGCTGGAAAGAAAAGTAAATAGTAGCATAGATATGGAGAAAGTACAAAGAACTCTGCATGTTTTGAAAAGGAAAAAAAAAAAGAAACTGCATAATCAAGAACTGCGGTGTATCTTAAGATACACCTGGCTCACTACAGGACTTCGGGAGCATATTCCCCATGGAAGGATACTCCCTTAGCTTAGAGACACAAGGGAAGGCCTAGGCCCTACCCCAAATGACTTGACAGATTTTTATGATCCCTCCTGGAAGGCCTCACCCTCTCTGGGGAGTGGATGGGGAATGGGATGGGGGGGTGGTGGGAGGATGAGAAGGAGAGTGAACTAGGATCAAAATGCAAAATAAGAAAAAAAAGACAATAAATAGAATGCATAATGCCATTAAAAAATCCTAGGACTCAGGATTAAGAGGTAGGCAGATCTCAAGGCCACACTGACTACACAGATTCAGTACTGAAAGAAATAGCTCACACAAAGGTAATCTCAGCATTTGGGATCACATGCCTTTAATCCCAGCACTGGGGAGGTAGAGACAGGAGGACATGGCTGGGTACAGAAAGGAATATAATAAGGAGGAGACAGGAATTAAGAGCTTTTTACCTTTGATGATTTGTGGAGATAGGGATTGCCATATCATTTGGGTAGAGGTAAGATCTACTGTCCTGGCTGCTTTGCATTTTTGATTTTCAGCTTGAACCCCAATATCTGTCTCTGGGTCTTTTATTTATCATTTATCATGTTACAAATTATAAAGCATCAACTCTCAAAGGAAAATTTCTTCATGGAAAACTTGAAAATGCAAGAAACCTTGGTGAACATTCTGGCTATGAGACTGAACTTGACTCAAGTACCTTGGGCTAGAAAAACGGATAAAAACCATCTTCAATTTTGAGGATTTTGGAAAGATACTGCCACTGATATTTAACTGGTCCAGGTTCCACACAGGAAGTACTAACATGTCCACTAATCTCACAAATGTGTAAAAGGACTGCAGCTCTGTATTCAGATTCCCTTCAAGAAGAGTATGTTTGTTTTCTTCCCAGTTGATGTTTAGTTTTCCTTATAATTTATTTTCAACATTATTTTTAGTAATTTGTTCCCCTTTTCCCCTGTGAGCTATTTCAGTGCTGGATTTGAACCAACGAGTGTTTTCATGACATGAATCTTGGTTCTTAAAAATGTCTGTGTGCATTCAATATCATTTAAAATTATAACTAATTTACATCTTAAATCATGTCAAAAATTCTGAATTCACAAAACTAAATATTACTCTAATCACATATCAGATAACTTTAATAATTACGGAGGATTTGGGGAATAGATCGAGAGAATTTTAATTTATTATTATATTTATTTATTTACTTAATTTATTTTGGTACATGTGTTAACATGCCACAGCATATGTTTGGTGAGCAGATAAAGTTGTAAGAGCTGTTTCTTTCTTATACCATCTAGGGGTTCAGAGTTTGAACTCAGGTCATTCAGGTCCAATGATAGGCGCCTTTAGTCACTGAACCATCTTGCCAGGCTGACCCAGAGAATTTTATTTTATATATTTTGCTCTAACTTTGTATTTAAACCAACCAGGGGAATAGGCATTGGTTCTTCAGAAAATTATATTCATAATCCCGTTTGGTTTATAAACTTAGAGAACCCTGAGGAATTTTCTGAGAGACACTGTAAGTTCAATACCAGTTAGAGGATGTACTAATTCAAAATAAATAGACCAACCAAATAATTACATTAATAACTGAAATTTGTTACTAATGTAGGACTTCTATATGATTTAAGCCATAATAACAATGATCTGATAACACACAGAACATGAGAGCCCAGCAATTAATCACCGGATGATTTTGTACTACAAGTAACAAGTAACAACAGAGCTACAAACTATAAGTTTAGCACTCTACCTAACACATTGTAGCAATGTAAGGGTTTGTTTTAAATTTGATCTCTGTAACATTTTCAATTTGGTTACACAGATTGCAGACATCTTATTTTTTTAAAATCAGCTTTATCAAATGCTTAGTTCAGGAATCAGTTACCACAGCAGTGACATCATAATACCCGTAGACATGGCAGAGTAGGAAACAATACCTTTTTATTGCTGAGACACGGTGACCAAGGCAAACTTACAGAAAAAAAGGGTTTATTTGGATTATTCTTTCAGGGGGTTGGAACCCATGGCCATCATGGTAGGAAGGAAACATGGCGGTAGGCTCGTAGGCACGGCACTGGAACAGTAGCTAAGACAACAACCACCCCGATACAGAGAGCCAACTGGGAGCGGTGCGGGCTTTTGAAACTTGAAAGTCTGCCCCAGTGACATACCTTACCCAGCGATGCCATACCCTTAGCTCTTCCCGAACAGTTCCAATAACTGGGGACCAAGCATGCAAACACATGAGCCCATGGGGCTCATTCAAACCACTACCATAGAAGGAAACTCTATCTGGATTTCTTTTTATTGAAAAGATTATAATCTATTTCTAATTATGTGTATGGGTGTGTGGGTATGTGCACAGTAGGGCAGATGCCCATGGAGGCTAATGGAGTGGGACACATTGGAGTTATATGTGAGCCACGCAGTGGTAGTGCTCAGCAGAACTGAAGCCCGGGCCCCAACCCTGTGAATCTGTAGATAGAATTCTGACTTCTCTTACTCAGAATGTTCTGGGCTTACTTACATAGAAGGGCCTGTTCACTACAAAGCTTACTCCTCCATGCCTCTCATCCTCCATCTCTGTCTATCTGTCTCTCCCTCCCCCCCCCCCCCCATGCTGATATCCATGACAGGCTGAAAAAGGAAGCAGCCACCTACTGAGAAGTGGGAGTTGCTCTGTATTCCTTTCTCTACAATAGGACTGGCAGTGGCTTTTTCTTTTGCCATGTGATCTGTGATGAGACAACAGTTGTATCCAACCCATGGGCTGTCACCTATTGCCATTGTTGCATGGATTTCTGAGAAGAAAATAAAAAAGCAAAAACAAAATCTCTGAGAACATAAGGGTGTTTTGTGTGCTGCTTTAGTCACTGAAACATCATTATGTGGAAAGCTGATATGCAAAATATTATTTGCAACATTGAATTGGCAGAAGTCTGACGAAATCTCCTTGAACAATGAGCTGCAAAACTATTGAAGAAAATACTTGGGATGAAGCTAACTGGACATAGCTCCTAGTATGGGAAGTAGTAGATCTCCTGTTTAACAGTATAAAGAAGTTTCCAATAGATTATTGTTTTGAAAAATAACCATAAAGTTGCAATAGGGATAAAAACTAAACACAGATGTGTATCACAAACTTAGAGAGATAGTGTATTACATTTATAAGCAGGCATGATCAGAATTTTGCATATGATAAGAATTAGTGAAGACGGGAAAATACACTGTGTGTGAAAGCAAAATGGCATGTGATAACTCTTGCTTATATTCCTAGTACACAAGACACCAAGACACCGAGGCAGGGGAGTACTGGGAGTTTGTGGATAGTCAGGTCTACATGATCAACCATGCCCAGCCATTCAAGAATTAAAACAATAGCAATAAAAACTACCCCTCCACCCTACCCTACCCCACTACCCCACCAGCAAAAAAAAAAAAAAAAATAAAAAAAAAAATAAAAAAAGGAGAGAGAGAGAGAGAGAGAGAGAGAGAGAGAGAGAGAGAGAGAGAGAATGAAAAAGAATTTGAAAGGTCTCTGCTAAGTCTCATCTTATTAGGATAGAATGGTCTAGTTTCCAGGATTTTAGTCAATGTGGTTTCAACATTTATTCAGTATAACCTTGAGAAAATTTCATTTTGAAGTAGTCTACCAGAAGATAAGAAGTAACTTTTTTGAAATTATACATTTCAGGGTTCTCCGGATAATCCAAGGAATCTCCATATGTTGATCTATCATCTATGTCTCCATCCTTACATCTACGCACAGAGCCCTCTATGTAAAATCTTTGCATATGTAAAATACTTTATGTACATATAGAAAAGAGAAAGAGAGAAAGACGGGCAGACCCGGGGACAAATACAGAGGTTTATAAAATCCGTGGTGTGCGGTTAGCATGCCAGAACTCAGGGATGCTGCCTGGATGCCCATGCTTCCTGCCTGTCGGCTTCAGGGAGAGTTTCTCAAAGGCATCTGTGTTAAAACCTCAGCCTTAGCCTGCCGCCTGTACCACACTTGGGAGGCTGTCAATCAAACCTTTAGCACATGGGTCACATGAAGTGACATCCTACATCAAAGCTTCTAAAACTTCTCATTTAAGCTGGGTTTAGTGGCTTAGGCTTCCATTCCCAGCACTTAGGAAGTAGAGGCAGGAGGATCAGAGGTTCAAAACGTTCTTTGGATACATTGTGTGTTCCAGGGCATTGTGGGATACATGAAACCATGTCTTTAAAATGCTCAGATAAAAACAAATAAAAAGGAAATATATGAAAATTTAATTTTAATGTATTTCTGAAAGGTGTTGAAATGAGTTGGAAAGAAAAGAATGTCTTATCACATTTGTATTAGCCATCCTTTATTTTCTAAGGATTTAGTTATTTTTATTTTATATGTATGGGTGCTTTGCCTGAATGTATGTTTGTGTACCACATACATGCAGTGGACTTGGAGGACAGAATAAAGCATTAGATTCCATGGAACTGGAGTTACACTTTTTTTTTTGTGAGCTACCATGTGGGTGTTGGGAATAGAACCCAGGTCTTCTGGAAGAGCAGCCAGTTCTCCAGAAATTTCCCAGCCTTTGAAGGCTGTATTTCAGTACACTTGTTCTTAGTGGTGTCTCCTCTGCGTTGTTTCCCAAACCACCTGTTAGTGAAGCTACAGTAGAGAAATACGCAATATTTAGAGGCCATTGCCCATTCTCCCTGCTGTACTAGTGACTAACTAGAATTGGTTAAGAAGCCAGGGATGGTGAGGTGTCTCAGCGGATGAAATACTTGCCGTGAAGCATGAGTTTGGATTTCAAGAAGCCACATGCATTTGCGATCCCCACAATCCTCTGATGAGATGTGAAACAGAGACGTAAGCATCCTCAGACACCTGTGGGCCACTTTGCTGATGTGTATAGCAGAGATCAAGAGAGCCATCCTCAATCTACATGGAATTTATATCTGCACACAGAAAGTTTTCCTCTGATGTCCACACCCATGCCATTGTACACACACACACACAAAGCACTTGCTCACACACACATAGGTGTAATATGAAACTCTGTGTTCTGAGCATAACTTGCCTATGGTAATCATGAACTCACAATATCAGTGGTCACCTTCACAAGACCTGTACAAAATCAAGCCAGCCAAAGTCATGGCAAAGACGGTTGGATGGTCCCCAAGCCATTTCTGAGGAGTGGGGAACATTTTCTTCCGGAGATGTGTTTAACTTCCTGTGCGCCAGTAGATGGACCCTGTACTCATGCACATGGCAACACTAACTGAATTAAGTGGATATTGAAAAAAAAAAAAGGACATCCAATATTGAGTGAGGTATACTGGAGGGGTCTGAGGAAAGTTGGATGGGAGCAGTGCTTCTTATTACATTTCATTATCTACACGTATGAAATTCTCAAAATAAAGAAAATTTCCAAAGAAGCCATTAGGATTGGGATGTGACTCAGTGGTAGCATGTAAACATACATGAGATCTTGCGTTCAGTCCTTAGTAACATGGATAAAATGAATGGATGAATGAAAGGATAAATAAGCTAATGAAAATGTTATCTTTCTTTTGGGGGAAAACTAAATTAGCTTCAAAGAAAACCACCAAGTGTTCACAGAAAGCCTGTATAAATTTTCTTGAGAAGGCAAAAAGGGTGACCAGCTGGGTTATAATTACTGTTAGTTATCATGTTTCAGTTTTTATAAGGTAGTAGAAAACTAGGACCTATGACAATAAACATCTCAGTAATAATTTAAAAGTAAAATAAATACAGGATCATTACCTTGAAAAGATAATTGCAATTATAAGAATACATGCTGAGAAAAATTAGCAAGGCCATTCAATTATTTAGTTTCAGGCATGCTTTGAAATCTTTTGAAAATTGGTGAGGTATTCATCGTTTTTCTTTTGCAAAAAAAAAAAATGAAAAATAGGTCCATATAATTGAGTTAATTACTAGCATTATATATTGAATAAAACAGTCCTTTGGAATAGCATATGCAAATGAAAGACTTCTATGAAACACATTCACAAAGTACTTAGAATTGTGAAGGCAGAACTTTCACAGGTCAAGTTTAGTTGCCATGTCAACTGGGTTTCTATATCACTCTGAAATGATATTAATACCTCCATCTTGTTGACTCTTGCTGTAGGATGTGTGATTCTGTGTAACTGGAAGATATATGGTATATGGTGAAACCACATGCAGCATGCTTTATTGGAATGTAATATAGTTTTATACGAGTCCGTAAAGGGGAAGTCAGTTTTGATGGGGATTCTGTGTAGCTAGTTGTAAATCTGCAGAGGGTACCACAAAGGAGAGCTTCTCTACCCTGAAACTAGCGTATACTCTATTCTATGACAAGAGCAATAAATGAGCAAACATTCTTAAAAAGTAACGTGTAATACATATATTTATTATTATTATTATAGTGTGGATTTACAATTGAATCTAGAGCCTCAGTCATGCTGAGTGAGTGCTACACCACTCAGCTACTTCCCAATACCTATTTTGTTACTCTATGTTTTTCTAAGCTAATATCTCTTTGACTTGTCCTGGTTGGCCTTGAACTCACCCTTCATTGCATTGTGACTGTCCTGTCTCAGCATCTCAAATATCTAGAAATATAAGTCTATACTACCAGAAACAATATGTTTTATGTATATGTCCTCCATAAAGGTGAATTTGGTAGGAGATCAAAGTGTAAAGGAGCCTTTAGGGATCTGCCTTACAGGTGCTAAATCTGTAATGAGACATTTAGACATAAGCAGAGCACATTTGACTTAAGCTTTACAGGGATGATATAATAAAAATTGCAAGTGTGTAAAATCATATCTATCAGACTAAGTGAAAACTGCCGCAATGACAGAAGAAACACTAAGAGGAGGAGGAACTGTATACTATTGCTGATAAAGAGGGGCTACTGCAAGTCAAAGAGATGGAGGAAAAAAGGAAGGAAGGAGATGGAGGAAAAAAGGAAGAGGGATGAATGGGTGTTAAGGGAAGAGGCAAAAGAAAAGGAGGGAGGGAGAGAGAGAAAGAGAGAGAGAGAAACAGAGACAGACAGAGAGGGAGGGAGAGAGAACCCAAACACTGCCAAGAGTGGCTTCCTTTCCAGTATTCAGAAGTGACCTAAGTAATCTAAAGCAGACCTTCATGAGGCTGTAATACTGGGAATAGATCCAGACTCCCACAGCAGCCTCCCTAGACCAAATACTGTGGGAAATCATCACGTTATTTTAACAGGCTCTTTCACATACTTTTTCGGATGAAAATAGTCACATGCACAATAAAGAAGTGTTTATGGGGATGCTGATGTGGCGTGTAACAGGGGAACTGTTAGGTAAGATGGGGGTGAAGCAGTAATTAGCAAGAAAATACTATTTTGCCAAATAATTGTTGCAATATGTGTTAATGGAAGTCTTGTATTTTTAGCAGCGATGGTTGCTGTGATCTGGGTGGGTAAGTATCTGGTTTTAACTTGTTTGGCAAAGATTTTTCAGGATTTGTGATTGTGTAGCAGTTGCCTCTTGCTAGTTTGGAATGTTCACTGTGGTATTTATGTTCTAAAAGATTCCAATAAGAGCCCTGGGGCAGAAGAAAGGCAGAGCTTAGCGATCAAAGATTCTTGCCTGACCACCTCCAAATTTCTTCCTCAAACTCTAGCAAATTCCCACAAAATATGCAAATTCCTGAGTATCCATAAGTTGTCTAAGTCTCTGAGCAGCTTGAAAACTTATGTTTTATAAAATCAAATGACTATTTGTTCTTAAAAAGATTACTTTTCAGTGATGAATATCATATTATATATAAAATCATTCAAAAGTAATTTTATTTTAAAATGTCTTATTTTACTTAAAACATATTTATTTTCTCTCTCTCTCTGTGTGTGCATGTGTGTGTGTGTGTGTGCATGTGTTTGTGTGTGTGTGTGTATCTGTGTGAGTGTGCATGTGTGTGTGTGTGTGCATGTGTTTGTGTGTGTGTGTATCTGTGTGTGTGTGCATGTGCGTGTGTGTGTGTATCTGTGTGTGTGCGTGTGTGTGTGTGCGTGCGTGCGTGCGTGCATGTGTGTGTGTGTGTGTGCAGGTACTTGCAGAGGCCAGAAAAAGGGTATCAGATTCCCTGAGACTGGAGTAACAAGTACCTATGAGCCACTGGATATGGATCCTAGGAATGAAACTCGTATTATTTAAATATCTAATAATGAAAGATAATAGGTAAGCACCTTACTGATGTGACAAAATGCCTGACAAAAGTTAAGTAAGAAAGGGAGGGTTCATGCTGTCTCCCAGTAGTAGGGTACAATCCACATTGACAGATAAGTGTAATGTATCTGGGCACATCGTAGCCACAGGAGGAAGCAGAAAGAGGGGGGGGTGTGGGTGCTTGTCCCACTTTTTTCTTTCATTCAGTCCCAGATGTCAGCTCATGACATGGTGTACCCACATCACAGAGGGGGTTTCTCTACTTGGCTAAGTCTTTGTGGAAACACCCTTACACAGGTGTTTCCATGGTGATTAGGAGTGCAGTCAAGTTTACAGTCAAGACTAGACTTCACACTGGGGGTGGGTTGTAAAAAGAGGAGGAATGGCCATCAGTTATCATCTTACAGTTTCCTCACACTGATACCCATGGTGAATCACACACAATGCCAGCTCCAACTGCTTTCCTGTTTCTAAAGCAGTATGGGAAGAAACAGGACAGATTCCGTTTATCACTGTTCTGATAACAAGTAGTTTTGCTATCCATTGGCAATTCATATTTTTAAAATGAAAAATTATTCATTAATGTGGCTTCAGAAATTTGCAAGATGGTGTAAGTGGTCGTTCACTCTAATCACATATGACTAGAGTACATGATCTAGACATGCATTGCCATTAACCTAGACTCATGTATCCTAAGTTTACTTTCTCCTCTCTCTATTTTTAATGGCTGAGATTATTACTGCCATTCACTAAAGGAAAACAAAATATGGTTCAAGTATTAATTGAATAGTCTCTATACTGATGGATAAGTATAGTCCCCTCAACACAGAAGCTCCATTAAGCATAATAAGTCATGCTTTAATGAAGAGAATTACTGTTGGTCAAACTTCAGAGAGTAAGAGATGATGTAGGGTTGAGCCTTTAATGGGGGAGATCTATATCACATGCATCCTCTCATGACTCATAGAAGAAAAGGGTATAAATACTATAAGAGCTAGAGGTTGGAGAAGAACATGGGAAGTCGTGTTTCCTGGACCTAACAGACCCACTGCACACGTAATCTCACAGTAGTTAGTCGAATACACAAGACCTACACAAAATCAAGTCATTCACAATCATGTCATGTGTGAGGGAGGGGGTTACAAAACCCCACCTCTAGCCATGGAGCTATTGGCAACTATTGAGTCCTGGGGAAAGATTCTAGACAAGTTGTCTGTGTTCCACTTGATGGCTCTATACCCAAGAACATACTGACCTTTTTTTTTTTTTTTTTTTTTTTTTTTTTGTACATGAAGCAAGAAAAACAATCTGGTAGAGGTAATCAGAAAATTTGGAGGCGAGGGACTGGGGGAGACTTTGATCAAAACATCATGGATACATACATGAAATCCTCAAATAAATAAAACGTAAAAACAACCCCATCAGAATAAATTTATGGGGCTATTTACACATCCTCTAGAATTTTTCTAAATAAAAATAGGACATTTTTCTTGACTCTCCAGAGGATTATGAACGATGCTACTGTTAAAAATACATTACTGTTGGTTTCATAAATCTCAGTGTCTAAATATTAGCCCAATATTTGAGACTATCATTTGAAATGTACCAAAGGCAAACGTTTTTCAGGTTATTATTAGATGGTAGAAATATATGGTGAAGTTGCCCTTGGAAAAACAGGGACATCCTTAAAAGGGAAATTCAAAAAATTCAACAACATATGCTTAGCTTTAGTCATCAGGGTTCCAAAACTGAACCAGTTACTCAAGATGAGTGATGTCAAGCTTGCTGTCTTGGGTGGCAAAGGTACAGGGAAATCAGGTAAGTTTTACTGTTTCTCTAGTATGATTAGAGAGACAAACTGGGGTGTTAAATAATAACCATATGCTATGTAACAAATAATAATAAATTCCCTCTGTGAAATGTGTATACATTTTTTATGTGTGAGTTTTTGATATTTCAGGCAAGTTATTGTTTAATTCTGAACTGTTTAAGGAGGCGAGGCAATGAGATTGATTGAAATGTGATCTGTATCTTTTTCTACTGACGTTTAAAATTCTAAACAACGACAAGAAACCTTTCCATCACTTCCCCATTGTTGCTTATACCAACCAGTACTCTCGCCTGCAAACACACCAGTGGTTAATCGTTTTGAAAGTACCCTTCTGATGCAAGGGCAGGGTGGACAGAGGTAAACGATGGGAGTATGTAGCATGTTTTTTTATTGGCAAAGCTACTAAAGGGCCATGACTTCCTAGAGACATTGCTTTGTGGACACCCTGGAACCTAGCACAAAGAGGCCCTAATTCTGGAATTCACTATTCTGTCCTGTTTTTATTTATTTTATTCTGCTGCACAATCTACTGGCAGCAAGATTTTCACCAATAAACACCAGCCTAATAATGACAGCTGTCTAACTAAAACTGGGTGTTTTAGTAAGACAATGAGCTATTGGATTCTTCCACTGTATCCTGGGCACCAACTCTCCGCATTTCTTACCAACTACACATGCTGAACACTGCCTCCCCATCTCCTACACATAGACCCTTGGAACAAGATTTAATTAATAGGGAAAATAAGTGTTGTAAGATCTTGGATTTCAAATATAATGAGGTTTATATTTGTACTTTAGCATGTAACGTGTTGTGCATGTTGGCATTTGTTAGTGAATTTTATAACAATTTACATGTATAGCATGTAATCTCACATATTTCCCTCTACAGAATCATGGTTTTTCACGATTTTAGACCAGAATTCTGTGAAGCCTTAAGCTGTTATCTAAGGCTCGCTGATTATTTAGTGAAAGACCAAGATGAGGTACTTAACTGAATTATCTGTATTCTAAAATAAAACAAACTTAAATCCCATCTGTTCATTTAACAGCACTTACTGTAAGGTTTCTTACCAAGAGGTTCATCGGAGAATATGCTTCTAATTTTGGTAAGTTGCTGCTATGCATTTCTACTCGCCTTAACATTCAGCATCACACTTTTAAACCTAATTAACAACAGAGAGGCATTTTGGCAGAATCTGCTATTTTTACATTAATTAAAGTGTTTTAATCCAAAAATTCTAGTTTTAAATACCAAAGTAGGTACTTGAATAGGATGTTTTTGTCATAAAAATCAACCAATATGATGATCAATTAGAGAGATGTGGGTTTATAAAGTTTAAAACTAGAAAACAGTAAAGTTGTGGTTATCTTTCTCAAATGCTGCAAAGCATGGGCAATCATTTCTTGAAAAGTGCAAAAAGAGTTTTGATAATTAACTTCCATTAAAAGGTAAAGACACATGAGTACCGCAGCACAAACAATTATACAATGAAGCTTGTAAATTTTGTAAATATAGAAGAATGGTACATCAATTAAATGTCATACTGTTATCTAGACTGTTTTTATAAATTTTAGAGAAATCCAACAAAAGATGCCAAATTACCTTAGCATAATCCTAGAGTAATTTTCACTAAATCTAATACAGGTTCGCATTATTTTATCTTAGAATATAGGAGATACCACATCATAAAAGTGAGAAATATTGTTATACCTCTATGTATAACTTGTCAAGAGATTGATCAAAATAATGAAATTTATATCTTATCTGATCAAAGACATGAGGATTTTTTTTTTCATTTCTTAAATCAATAACAGTAGAACTCTAGAAAATATAAGGGACTCATTATTGTTCAATGTTGCTTATTTAGTGTCAGAGATTTCGTAATTATTTTTCTATGAGAATCAAAGCAAACATTTGTTCATGAGAGGGCATTATCAGCCTATAGCTGAAAATAATTTTTAGAGATTTCTCTCATGTAGCTTTCTCTGTTTGTACAGCATGATATTTCCATTCATTTGATGTTGTGAATATTTTAAGACAAGTATTTGAAAATTGCCTACAGAAAGAAAACTATAGAAAACAGAAACTTTGAGTCTTTCATTTCAAGGAGCAAAATTCTCAGGCACAGGGGTCAACATGACATATAAGCCAAGATGCCTGGCTGACAAAGTTTTCCCCGAACAGAAAAGAGACTAAAATAAGACAATGCTGTCTCTAAAGGGGGACAGACAACAACGAGACCTTCACCTTAATCCTTCCTACAATGCAGTTATAGAAACAAATGAAATGTTTACACATTGCCAGCAGTGACATCTCCATGTGTAACTTAAGACCTGGAGACACTTTGAAAAATAGAAGCATGTGATCCCAAAGGTCACCAACTCTCTGGAAACGGGCTAGCAAAAGCAACTCCATCGTGCCAAGGAAGGATAGAAGGGGAAATTAAAACACTCTAAAACAGAGATGACAGCCCTTGCCAATGCTATGAGATTTGAGAGAAACTGTTTTAGACTGTCTGGGGGAGTTCATATTCAGGGCAAATACTAAATGTGGGAAGTTTAGAAAACAAAACTTCTGTAAACAAAATCTGATGTTTGATGAAACTATGACAAATGTTACACGTGGAGAGACTTTAAAAGTCTGTCTTCATCTTCTGAGGAAATATTTGCTCATCAAATGTCTGCTTCTTTTTTTAAAATATGGATTTACTTATCTTATTTTATGTGAACATATATGCAAGTAGAGCACAAGCATGCAGGTACTGTGGGAGGTGAGAAGATGGCATCAGACTCCTGAGAACTGGAGGTTTAGAAAGCATCTATCTGTGGGTGCCAAGAACTCAACCCAGGTCTTCTGCAAGAGCAAGCAAGCACAAACCACTGAGCCATCTCGAGAGCCCCTTCTATTGCCTATTATGGGTTACACATTAAGTTTCAGAGTTAGGCATGTGTTTTTGTGCAAATTTGTTGAGGAATAGAGATGTAAGAACGGTCACAGAAACAATTCCCCCTTATTCATTGAGTAGCTGCTGCATCTCACTTATTTTTCTACATCAATGGGTTATGTTAGTGCACAAAAGGATAAATATGTAATTTCTCATAGAATTCTTAATGTGAAAGAAGGGTTTGTCAGTGCAAGCCAAATTTATGTCATTTGATGATAAATGATATAAAAATAAGGAAAGGGAACCAGAGAAAAGCACTAGTATGGTATGGATTGTTTTTAAAAGAGTCAAGTGGTGGAGGTGGGTATTTTCAGAGCAGATTCACAGGGGCGCATTCAATCCCCAGACCAGCCCAGAATGTCTTAAGAAAAAGTTAAAAACAAATGACAGAAGGTATATCATCCTCGGAAGGTGTCAGTCCAACAGAGACATGCTGAAGAAGTCATTTGAGGGATTATGTTATGTCCAGGTGGAAGAAAGAAAGGAAGAATACATTTCAAACTTTGAATGTGGACAGTTATTGGCAAAGTGGAGAAGTACTTAAGTTAGTAGATAGAGGACAGAACAAGAGGAATAATAATTGCTCGGGGTTTTACTGAGATTGTAGATGTGATGATGACTGAAAGAGAGGAGCATTCTCAGGTATGTTAAAGGCTTATTCATCCAAGAGGGACAAGTATTGAATGACTTATTTGTCTTCAATAAGTATCCAATGGAAGGACATGGCAAAATTAGCCTGTGCCTTTGATTATTCTACAGATGGAAAGTAAGTTGGTGTAGGCAGATAGATTATGAAGTTTAGTGAACATCCAGGCAAAAGGAATAGTGTGTAGGGATGTATATTTGTAATAAAATCACTGGCATACAAACCAATTAAATTATATTTTGAATGTAGAGCAAACTGTTTTTGTGAATTCTGTGGTCAGGAGAAAAATCAAGTATTAAGGGATCCTCATGTTTTACATCTGAAAATACCATGTATCATTGAGCAGATTGGAATCTATGAGGTAGATTTTTGCAGGGAGTATGAAAGTTCAGTTCTTCACATAACTAGGTAAACACGTCTGTTAGAAACTCAAGGGAATATGCCCAATAGTAAATAGCTTCCCTGAGCTTGTGAAGAGGTCTGTGTTACAAATACATGTTGAGCTTATCAAAGCTATCAGTACATTATACACAGGACTCTGATAACTGTGAAGTAGTACAAGATAGCGAATATGAACCTGATCCAAATGTAGACTGTGGGAAAATGATGAAGTATGAGTTCAAAAAATCCTAATGGAACATGACAGTGGATAAATAAAATTAAAACAGAAATAGACTATGCCACATGAATACCGTATGAGGGAAATATTTGAGATTTTGTCAATGACAACACAGCAGTGCATCTAATGAGGCATACAGGATCAAGGGATAGTATAAACATACTGAACTCAGAACTGTTTTCACATGCTTATAAGATGTTAACAATGAGTACATTGTGCACAAACAGACATATAGACAACACACACTCACACACATGCAATCATAAATCTTCAGTAAAACTAGCCTGGAATATGACTTGTTGAATTTGACAGACCAAGAACAGTTGCAAATTAGTATTTATTCTGGAGTTTTCCCTCCCATAATGACAAAGAATACATGTGTGTTTTTTTTTCAGAATCTATCTATAATAAACAGTTGTGTTTGGAAGGGAAACCATTGAGTCTGGAAATATATGACCCGTGTTCTCAAGTAAGTCTAACAAAATCCTTTGTTTTATTTTATTTTCAAGCATAATTGAAAGAAAAGTGGCTATGAATATGTAAAATAATGCCAACAGGAAAATAAAATTTCTTTCCAATTTTAAATTTTAAAATGTTGGTATTTCCTTTAGTGTCAATTGCATTGTTAGGATTCTCTGTAAATTTTGTTTAAAACTTAGCATAGAGAAACATCTCTATTGAACAATAAAAGTGAGTCCTGAAAATATGCTTGACAAAAGTCTTTTAGATTTTAGTTGGTATGTATGACTAGTTTGCTTATGTGTGCTTTATCTATGTGTGTACTGTGGTCATGCAGTCCCCAGAAAGACGAAAAGAAGACCTTGATAACCCAAGAGTGCAATTACCGATGCCTGTGAGTGGCCATATGTGTTAGGGACTCAACTGGAATCTTCTGCATGAGCAAGAAGTGCTCTTAGTTTTTGCACCGTCTCTCCAGCCTTTAGAATAGCAGTGGTCATACATATTCCTATGAGTTCATGGTGCAGTTGTCAGAAATTAAGGCAGAAAGACTTGTCAGTTCAGTTTTTATAGTTTCTCTAAACTATCTAAACTATTTGTAACCAATTTTCAATAGAGCGTAAGACAAAGTTTGCATATAAATTTCTTTATCTAGTCAGTACGCCAAAATATCGAAATAATCTCATTATAACTTCTCAAAATATAGTCTCGTCTTAAAAATGAGAAGACATGGTCAGTTTTCTAAGATTTCAAAACAAGTCATTGATTTATTAAGTATTTTATCCTAAGTTGTTCTATCAACAGTTTCAGACAGACTTTATAATTTTTCACTGCCATAGGTTTGACTCTACAATTGCAGATTAACAGACATTATCGGTCAGGGACATGGCTCGCTGCATGAAGAGGAAGGGGAAGGACCAACTGCTGAGGTTGTTGTCTGACCTCTACATGTTTGCCTTGCTAAACATGTGATGACTGACACTCACACAAGAACACGTATGCACACATCCAAGTACACACCGGCACACAGAAATAAACATCAGTAGCCTATTAACACAGATGTCATGTTTTTTCAAGACAAATGTCTGGATAGTAATTTAAAAGGCATCATATCAATTTTTTTAGAAAAAGAATATTTTTTTAAAAAAATTTTAAAGTGAGATTAAAATAACAACTATAGGTTTTTCTAGTTTAAGAGAGAACAATGTAATGGGCACCTTAGAAATTATTGTTATTTGGCCTCATTGAAGTCCCCCCCCCAGGGTGAAATGGGTAACTATTAATTAACTGAAGCATAGGACACTGCTGTGAGTTAACTACACTCGAATGTGCTTGGTTTATTTTCAGCCACAGAAAGCAAAATGCTCCCTCCCAAGTGAGCTGCACTGGGCAGATGGATTTGTGATTGTGTATGACATCAGTGACAGACCTTCCTTTGCTCTCGCCAAAGCCCTTATCTACAGAATTCGGGAGCCACCGACTTCTCATTGTAAAAGGTAAGAAGACATTTTGTCCCCATCTCCTTTCCATTTTAGTAAATCATCATCTTGCCCTGAGCATCATTAGGAAGAATTTAATACAGACTTCCAATTACAAAATTTAACAGCCCTGAACAATTCACCTTCCCATTCCACAGGAGTTACACACGTAGTAAAAGGAATCAGATGAGAATGCTTTATATCCTGGCTGACATAAACAGTTCCTTGCCCCGAGTAAATGGCCATTTTACAAGACAGCTTCTATTGTTAACATGACACTCACTAGCAAAATAATGGTCCTCTCTATGGCAGACACATCACGCTTCCACCTTTCTTTTTTATCCTCACGAAGGTGTTAAGGATTCTAAATAAATCCAGATTTATTAGTTTGGTATCCTTTGAAATCCAATTCTGCATTACTGGTTGCCCAGAATGTCACAGCAAAACACTGACTGAATAGTCAACCATCTACACACGGTAAGGGTGGGGATTCAATGTTCTTTACTCTACATCCTGAGATGAAAACGTCGCCAACAATCCACTGTTACCCTGATACCTGCCTTGGCACACTGACCAGTTAAGGGAGGTGACTGTATTTAGATAACTGCTTCTCTATTAATGGAACATGGAGGTGTTTGAGGTTCTTAGTTTAACTTCCTCCATTTTTGTTGTTTCATCATTTCTCATTTAAAGTGTTCATTTGTGTTCAAATGCCGATGTGAGGAGTCAAATAGGTGCTTCTCAGTGTTGCCCAGTGAAGTCTAGGATGATGCTGTAATTGAGTTGGGCTAAAGATGCCGATCTTATTACTGTAAATTACTGCCTGGGTTTAAGAGAGCATCTTCAAACGACAGTCAAACTAGTTACTTTTACTTAGGTGTGACCCTGCACCAAATAGGAAAAGTTTAAGGCATGGCAGGAGTATATTGGCTCAGAGTTTCAATTGCCCAGTTTGGGCCACATGCCTTCGTGTTTCTAGACTGTGGGTGAGGTAGAACCTTGTGGTTCTGTGGTGGGGACTGTTTTCCTATTTTGCTTAGTACATAAAGAGACAAAGTGTGGGAGATTACCGCCATCTCTGATGGCTATCCAGACATGAATATGTGTATGCTACTCCAGACTCTACACTTTGAGAACCTTGTTTGTGTTATCATTCCATATGTGGAAAATGATTCTGTAACAGTAGGGATATGTGTTCCTAAACATACTGGCCATGGCCGTAGATACAGCCTACTAGGACTTACTTTGACTTTTTGTTTATCGGATATAAACTTACATTACTTCATAGAGTTGTTCAAACAATCTTGAAAAAGTTGCTCATTGTGTTTCAGGATGGTGGAACCAGCTGTGGTTTTAGTTGGCAACAAGCAAGACCTTTGCCACATTCGAGAGGTTGGCTGGGACGAAGGGCAAAAACTGGCCATAGACTTCCGCTGCCAGTTCTGTGAGCTGTCTGCCGCAGAGCAGTCCCTGGAGGTTGAGGGGATGTTTCTCAGACTCATCAAGGACATTCTGACGGTCTTCAAACACAAGGAGAAGAGGAGACCCAGTGGGTCTAAATCAATGGCCAAACTGATCAATAATGTGTTTGGAAAGAGAAGGAAATCTGTTTAGTAGACATGCAATCAATCCTGGGGACTTGGTCCATCAGAGAGTCTCAAACACTTAGATGACAAATATGATTTAAATAATTAAAAGACAGGTTTGGGGGGATGTATAAAATAAATGAAAGCGAGTTATGGCTGAAATTTAGAATGTATAACTTGTCTTTCGGTTATATCTGGTTTACATTGTTTCCCTCATAAACTTTCACTTCTTGCACAAGCAAACACTCTGGTGTGTCAGTGGAGTGCCTGCCCCCTGTGCCTTGCTGAGAAAACCTTGCACATGTTGTTTTATTAAAACACTATTTTAAAGTGTGTGGTTCGCTTTTGTATTTTGTCATTGTTCTGAGTAAAACCAGCTGATGTTCATACAGCTGATGTATTGTAGGGTATAAGTTAGTAATAATTTTAAGGTGACTTCACGACATTTAACAGACTTTTGCTTAAAAACATGATTTAGTGTCGTACATGTAAAATTACCTGTCCGTGAATAAATGTTTTAATGAAGTTGATGCAATAACGAAAAAGTTGTGTTGTATGAATTAGTTACTATCGTAATTATGTGTAGCGAATTCAAGTTAGTGGAGGAATTATTTTTGCTGGCTTTCGGTTTTAAGAGTTACAGTCCATCGTTCAGGGGAGGCACAATGGCATGATGGCAAGAGTGTCACACTGTATCATTGCATCACCAATCAAGAAGCTGGGGGAGGGATGATCACCCATGCTCAACTGACTTTCCTCCTTGTTTTCCTTATGGCGATCCTGGGACACCAGCCATCCAGGGTGGGTCTTCCCAACTCAGTGAGGCATCCTGGGAAACACCCACACAGACTTGCACAGTTGTGTATTTCCTAGGTGATTGCAAATTCAGACAGCTGAAGAGTGAAGATAAGCCCCTCTGCAGTCCTGGGAGACACTGTTTGCTAAGCACTTCAGAGATCAGATTAGGATCCTTTGTAATTGGGGCTGGAGAGATGGCTCAGAGGTTAAGAGCACTGACTATTCTTCCAGAGGTCCTTAGTTCAGTTCCCAGCAACCACATATAGATGGCTCACAACCATCTATAGTGAGATCTGGTGTGTCCTCTTCTGGCCTGCAGTGGATACATGCAGGCAGAATGTTGTATGCATAATAAATAAATCTTAAAAAAAAGACCCTTTGTAATCAAGTTATCTATTTTAGTTTATCTAGGGTGATAAAAAATATCCAGTTTGGTTTCTATTACTAAAATAAAAACCATGATCATAAGCAACTTCAAGAAAAAAAAAAAGAGTTTTTTTTTTTTTTTTGTTTGTTTGTTTTTTCTGACAGGGTTTATTGTCATGGAAAGAAGCCACGGCAGGAGTTTGAAGCAGAAACCAAAGATGAAAACTGGTCACTGGCTGGCTCCCTGTGGCTTGCTCAGTCACCTTCCTTATACACCCAGACTCATCAGCTTGCACTTGTACTCAGCTCATTATACTTTGGGCTCTCCTACACCCATGATGCCAGCTTGACTACAACCAACCAGTACAATTGATTTGCAACTTGTAAGGTCTTGCTACTGTGAAGGGTAATTTTTTGTATAAGATGCAAACCCATTAAATCTTATGGGCCACCATTTCCTTCTGAGACAACGGTAGACCTTATACAGCACAGGCTACCCTTACTGTACTTTTCCATCCATTATCTTCCTCTACTCTGAAGCTATTTGCTTAGCATTTCACAGAACGTTGATAATTATGGTTGGGTCTTAGAGAAGTAAAGCTTCAGAAATACGAACGGCACACTCCCACTTGGTTACTATGTGGGAATAGGAGCTTGGGGACCATGACAGTAGAAACTTGTGAGTAGGGGATGGTAAGCTAGAATGGAGTGAGTTGGCCCAAAGAAGGGAACTCATGGACATGAGCTCACTCAGCATAAGCTACAATTTAACACATTAGGAAGGATACTGTGAGATACTACTGCTTCTTAAAAATCTGACCTTACACCATTCACTATACTTGCTCTAGTTCAATCTATTTACTTACAAAATTTACAGTCTCATTTTTCCTTAGAGTTATATAATATTCCATCATATATATATATATATATATGTGTGTGTGTGTGTGTGTGTGTGTGTGTGTATGTATGAGGTTTTCATTATGTATTCATCAGTTAAAGGAAATTCAAGTTGTTTCAATTTACTTTATGCTATGAATAGAGGGGTAATGAGCATGTCTGAACAAGTATCTGTTAAGTTGGAAGTCAAGTTCCTTGAGCCATATGCCAAGGAGTGTTACAGCTGGCTTATGTGGCATATTTAATTTTAGCTTTTGGATAGATCTCTACACTGATTTCCCAGACTGGGTGTACCAGTTTGCAATTCTGCCAGCAGTGAATGGGAGTTCCTATTTCCACATGTCTTCTCCAGCATGTTTTGTCGTTTGTTTTATTTTGTAGGCCCTTGGCATTCTGACCTGTGTGAGATGAAATCTCAAAGTAGTTTTAATTTTCATTGCTCTAATTGCTTCCAATAATGAAAGTTTTATGAGATGCTTTTGGGGCATTATAATTTATTTTGGGAATTCTCTATTCAGACACAGGACCTGTTTTTAAATTGGGACTTTTATTTGCTTCACTATTTGTTTTAATATTCTGGATATTAATCCCCTAATAGATGGATATGTGGGAAAGATTCTCTTCTACTCTTTGAATCTATTTCTTGCTGGCTTAATTCTTCAGCTGTGCAGAAGCTTTTCAGTTTTACTGAGTTCTACTTCACAGTTGATGGCTTTAATTCCTAAGCAAGTGGAGTCCTGTTCAGAAAGTCCTGTCTTGTACCTGTATCTTGAAGGGTACCACCTATGTTTTCTTCTATTAGTTCAGTGCATTGAGTTCTTTGAGCCATTTGGCTTTAGATTTTGTGCAAAGTGATAGCGATGGGTCTAATTTCTGCATAGAGTCATCTTATTATGCTGTGACTTATCTTTGGTAGTTGCACTCTGATGGGTTTGAATTTGAGATACAAAAATCTTCGAAAGGTCTAGCCAAATACCTTTCCCTCAGAATTCTTACAATGTTTTGCTTTTGGTTTGTTTGCTTGTATTTTATCTTCCTGTCTGAACTCTTAACAGATCTCTGACCTACTGATCAAATGACTAGTGTCTAGAAATCAGTATGTTCCTGCTAACCTTCTTCTCTGTAAGGTAGACAATGATGTTTGATGTATTAAATTCTTGCTGGTTGCATAATTTCTTTCTGCTGGTGAGTGCTATGTTCTACCTGTGTAGGAGGACATGACACATGTATCCTGTGGTTGATATGTATGCTAATTTAAAGTGAAAACTTCCTATTGTCTATAGGAGCCATTGTGGCAAGAGTGGAATGTAAATTTCTTTTGTGTGATTCATAGAAAATTCAAAGATGGACTTTGTGTTCACTTATTTTTAGAAAATGTATTGGTCTTTTATATCTCACTATTGATGTTATATATTTGATATTCACTGTGTATATACACATGAACTACATGTTAAGACTATATAATTGTGTGTGTGTGTGTGTGTGTTTATGAGTATATGTGAATGTAGATGCCTATGGAGGCTAGAAGAGAGAGAAGGATCCCTGGAGACAGAGTTACATGTGTTTCTGTGTTAATGAACATGGGTGCTGAGACTAGAACTCGATTCCTCTGCAATAGCAACAAACATACTTTACTGTTGGTCCATATCTCCAACCTCAATAGTCTTATTTTCAGACATTTCCTTCTCACTCTTTAAAATCTTTTTTATAGCTTAATGAAATTATTTGGAGATGATTTTTGCCTTAAAATAATAACAATTATATTTGAAACACATAAAATAATGTTTATCTTTAAACAGCTTCCAAAATATTTGATGTGTAATCAATGCACTTTTTGTTTATGATCATTCAAAGTAACGTTTCTCCATTAAGGGTATGACTTTTGGGTCTTCATAGATGACTCGGGAGTTAAGAGTACTGGTTGCTCTTTCAGAGGACCTGGGTTCAATTCACAGCACCCATTTGGCAGATCACAACTCTTTCTTCCTCTACTTCCTAGGGTATTTGACACTCTCGTATTGACCTCTACAGAAAATGCACGGACATATATTTAGGAAAACACTCATATATACATGAAATAAAAGTAAATAAAATATGAAAAACATTATATATATATTTATATCTGTAATGAATGTTTTAAAAATCAAAGCAAAATTATACAGCTTTTATTTTAATTAAATATTTACAAAATATTAAAATTTTCACTGGTTAGAGTCGGATATCTTAATAAAATAATTTAAAATGACATATCTTATTATAAACAAGATCTACAATGTTATAAGACCAAGTTCCTATATTTTCAAAGATTTTTATGATGTTCCTTTAGAAATAATTATTGGTTATTTCTTAGAATGTTTTTTAAAACATTACATTGATTCATTTTTGGACAATGAGGCAGCTTTAAAGCATCAAAACTACCCCTTTCATTTTTCTTTGTTATAAAATGGGATGAATTGAAGATATGACATGCAAATACTTGTTAGAGAGAAAGACCTCCTTAATTTTCTATCTTTTGGGCCTTCAGCCTTAGGTACTTCTGGCTGATACCCAGTGGCACCAGACTGGGATGTCCTGTGGAATCTGTGATACACCCAGTAGAATCATGAGTAAATTTGATCGCAAGCACCAACATTTGGAATCTCTGCTAATTCCAAGTGGAACACAAATGAGTTACCTCCATTGAATTTGTTCCTAATTCCAGACAAGTTGACATTATATGGAATTTGTTCCTAGTGGTAAACTAACAAGAAGAGGCAAGTCATTAAACTCCCCAGCAACCCAGTCAACATGACATGTGTGGTTTTCTGTCTGAAGAAAAACAGGGTCAATAAGACAGCCCCCAAGCAGGGTCAATATCTCTAAACTCAAAGATGCTTCTTGGGACTATAGTTCAGCAGTGAAATAACTGGAAAAACTTTAGAAATGGGAAGTTTTAAATTTTCAATGTAGAAACAAAAATCATGCTTCTAGCCACAGAAATACAAATACACCAACATTAGCCTGTGAAGTGTGGGTAGAAAATATGTCTATAAATCTCAAAGGATGTTAAGCTCTGTTGCTAGGCTTGGAATAGCCTGTGCTGCTTCTAGTGAAAAAGGGATGCTATCACTCATTGTGTGTGAGCCTCAGTGACATAATGCATAATGAGAGCCAACAGCTGAGGAAGGCTTCACCAAAGGGGAGGGGTCCTTAAAATGATTTTGATTTAATACAAGGCATGCACTATTAATAAAGAGGTTGAATGATACCTGTATGTTTTATAGGTTTATAAATTGGCTGTAGTAAAATATTTTACATCTTAGATCACTAGGTTTTGTTTCAGCTGATTATGGGAGATATCTATCTAGAGTTGACTGAATTGTATTAATCTGAACCTAGTTTAATGATGCCTTAACATTTTTATGGGGGAATTTAATGTTTGCAATATCCTTGTTCCTTATTTGAAAGCGTGACTTATAGGTTTCTCATCTTCCTTAAATTATAAAATCCTTCAGCTAATAAAGGAAAATGATTATAGTTTGCAAAAAAGGCAAAGTCATTTAACAATCCATATAACTGTCTATTGTAGGGCTTTGCATAATAATTGTAATTTAGCTATTAGAGATTCTAAAGGCAGTTATCAGTCATACTCCACAATTCTGAAGGAACCAGACAAGGCCCAAATTATTTAAAGTATTTTAAATTCTCAAAGAAAAAAGGCACACCATAAATTTGAAATATTCTGTATCATGACAAGATATTATTTCATAGGAAAAGAAAAAGTCCCTCATAATTCTCAAATGTATGAGCCACCAAATAGATTTTTTTAATCATTTTGGATATAAATTTTATTTTATTAATAAACACAAACTTCATATTAAACATATGTTCCTTCATGGAGGGATGTCATCATGGTGACATGAATTGTCAGTGCTTCTGGGACAGTGAAGTCAAAGGTGAAGGCTACCAAGAAAGGGACTAAATACCCAGAGAGTGACGAGACTTCTCATCATTACATGTCAATACAATTACAATTTTTTGGATGGTTCTTGGGCTCATTAAGAATATTCCATAACTAGACAAATAATATCTTTTAAACATATAAAATCATCTTTAAGTCTCTTTGAGTATACGCTTATGTTCAAGGTCATAAATTATGTACATTTGAAAATGTGGGCCATCTGCACATTTCATAAAATGTTAATTGGCCCAGAGACATGAAAATTTCTGTGGGAATGCTTAAAAATCAAAACACCAATATATGAACCATGGATCCCATTTAAGTACAAATATGGGTGTACACCCAGAGGAAAATACATCAGTGATTTGAAGTGATACCTGCTCTTCCACCTTCACTGTAACATTTTCCACAGTGGCCAGAATGTGGCATCAATTCACATGGGGATTGTTTTTATACTCCACAGACTCATTCCACTAAGTATGCAATTTATATTTGATGCTGGCTTCTGTTAGATATGCTAGTATTTTCTCTTTTTTCCCCCACATATTCTTTTCTTTCATTGAAAATGTCCTTCCTAATGACATTCTGCTATACTCATGGATTGGTTCTTACCCCAGTCTTCATCAGAGAGGTTTCCTCCTGCAGCTGAAGGGAGCACATACAGAGACCAACAGCCAAACATTAGGTGGAGAGAACCAGAATTAGAAATCTTCATCAGGTCCCTCGCCTTGGCGCTCAGGAAACCCCACAGAAAAAGGGAAAGGATTGTAAGGTCCAGAGGAGTTGAGGACCTACAGAATCAAGTAAGCAGAGCTCACAGTGTCTCTCAGGGACTGAAATGTCAATCACTAAGCCTGCATGCATCTTAGCTATGCCCTCTGCATATATGTCATGGGTGTGTAGCTTGGAGTTTCTTGTGGGAGTCTGAACAGTTGGATGGCTCTCTCTGACTCTTTTGGCTGCTCTTGGGACATTTTCCTCCTCCTTGTCCAATCTTAATATGAGAGAGAGTGCCTAACCTTATTGAAACTTGTTATGCTGTGTTTGGTTGATATTCTTGGGAGGCCTATTTTATTATTTTATTTTATTCTATTGGGGGGAGGAGGAAGAGCAGAGCTGGAGAAGAGGGCTAAGAGGCGTGCAGGGAGAAGAAACTGGTTTGTATATACTGTATGAGAAAAATTTTAAAAAATGATAAGAAATAGGATATTTCTCATACAATATATCCTGAGATTCAAAAACATTTAAATAAATGAGAAGTAAATATTCTGATGAAATCAGTATATCAAAATTATCCCTATTTCTTGGTTACTGATGGGGTGAAGCAGAACAAATTTTTCATTACAACAAAGATGGCCAGATGGCTCAGTGGGAAAAGATGCTGGCAAGCAAGTTTGGTGAGCTGAATTCTAACCCTGGAACCACACAGTAGAAGGAGAGAATCAACTCTCACAAGTTGTCCTCTGACCTCCACATGGCTATGGCATACAAATGTCCATTAAATAAATAAGTAAATGTTCAAAAATTAAAATACAAATAAAAACAAAGAAAATATGGGGAATATTTCTTTATTCAAATGCATACAAGGCTAAAATTGTATGTCTGAGTTGGTGTCAGAATCCTTAATTCAGTTATACAGTAATTCTAAATAACAGAAAAGCTAACCAAACTCAACCTGGAGACTCATGCAATCTGCTTAAAAACAGTTGCTATGGCTGTCATCATCATCATAAACTACAAGTTTTTTGTCAAGAAATTGCTTCTTAAAATTAAAACAAAAACAAAAACAAAAAAACAAAAAACAAAACAACAACAACAACAACAACAAAAAAAAAAACAAAACAAAAAAAACACTGTAGCCCTATGGCAGCTGGTCCATTCCGATCTCAGAGGCCTTCCTTCTCTGCTTCTCCAGGGCCAGGGACCAACTCTTGCTGATGGCCATGTCTGGGTCCATGGTCCTGATTCATTTGAGGTCTGTGTTAATGTCTGTTGCCTACGTTACCACAGGGGCCCATGTGAACCATGTGTTACACCCCATCTATGACCTGCTGAAGCATGTGAAGGGACTGGCCTTGTGGAACCATAACTGCACGATCTCCATTACTCAGGGCAGCAGCAGGATATCCAAGAGGAGATTCGGTGAGGGTCCAGCATTGAGGGTGGGCCACAAGCCAGAGGCCTTGAACCAGACTAACAACTCACTACACAATGAACATTTGCAAGTGAAACTCTTTGGTCAAAAGGGTCTGCTGCATGGTACACCACAGCTCCCAAGGCCACTAAGACCAATGAGGAAGTGATGGAGAGGATGGAGAGAAAGCAGGGAAGTAGGGTTTTCTTTCTTTGCTGTTTGGCTGATTGGCTTTGTTTTACTTGTTTGGATTTCATTTGTTTTTAAATTAATATCCTTTTGTAAACATTTCATTTTGGTTTTGTTTGTTTTTAAATTGATATTCTCTTTAAAATGTATTTATTATTTTATATGCATTGGTGTTCTGCCATGGGTGTCGGGTCTCCTGGAACTGGAGTTACAGATAGTTGTGAGCTCCCATTGTGGGTTCTGGGAATTGAACTCTGGTCCAGTATTCTTAACGTAACAACCATCTCCCCAGCCCCTTAAATTAATAATCTTATTTTATTTTTACTTTTTTTAAAGTCATCCTTGGCAGTGCCACTGTAAGGGTGTGGTGTGGGGGCATCTTGCCTTGCCAGTGAACTTTTAGCAGTAGCCACACACTTTAGGCAAGGTTTCAGGTGCAGATGTAAACTATTGATAATGTAGAGGCTGCTGGCTGAAGCTCTCTTGGGTTGCAGATAGCATCAGGAAAGCAGAAACTGCTTCTTCTGGAGTAGGAAGACCCAGGTTAAGGCAGTTATGAAGGGTCTGGTAAATGAGTGGGACAGGCATCCATGATATGAAATTCCCAAAGACTCAATAAAAGTATGTCTTAAATGAGAGAATTAATAACATGTGCATGCAGAAACAAACATAAATGTGCAAGTATATGCATAAGATATGTACGTGTTAAATACATGATTTCACATATTTTAAAACTAAATACTGGCAATGTATCAGTGAATCAATCTCTCATAAAAGGTAGAAGGTCAAAGGGATAATCAAGGAAGAGAAGAAAGGAAGTGAGCATATTTGAGAGAAATATCTTTCAAGAGGATAAAACTGGAAAAATGTTAATTATTTGATGGAATAATTGAAGAAATAAGAGGAGGAAGTGGTGAAATAATAAAAGTAAACACAACCATCATACCTTGCATTTGAGTTTCAAACAATGAGGAATGTCCATCATCACTGTATTAGTGAAATGGGTAGATACGCCAGAAAAGTAGTAGCAGTCAGTGAATACAAGACACTGTATTCAAAGATGGCATTCAGATATTGCAGAATTAGTTAAATACCTGTGCATTATTAGACTATTAGCCTGGAAAGCATTACAAATGGAAAATTTTATGTCAAAAAGATCATAATATAACTATCTTTAATGATAGAAGTAATATCTACCACACATACCTTGTCTACTGTGCAAGTTTCTTTTCCGCATAACAGCTAGAGAATTATTTGCAGATTGAGGTAGTAATGACGCTTAGATCAACTGTTTCCTCATAAGCATCATCTGTCACCATCTGCTATATAATACCTTGCTTACCGCCACCTGATCTAATTTAATTTTCTGTGGATTTTCTTCCCAATAATTCATAAAATAAATGAAGAGACATCTTAATATATTTAATTTTCTGTAATTATTTTTAATTATGTACCCTTGTGTGTGGGTATGTGCACATGAGCATGGGTGACTGGAGAGGCTGGAAGAGAGCAGCAGATCCCCTTGAGTGGGAGGTATAGGTGGTTGTTACCCACCCAACATGAGGGCTGGGAACCAAAATTTTGTCCACTTAAAGAAGACTGCATACTTATGAGCGCAGAACCACCCAAGCAGCCACTGAACTGCTTAGTTCTAGTTTGGTTTTACAATATTTTGCCTAGAAAAGGCATAAAGACATACTACATATTTATAAGAGAAGTGTATAAGTTCAAATTTATTTCACTAGGTAATCTTGTCTTTGTAGTATAGAATAATTAATAGAGTTTAAAGTAAGTTATATTTTACCCCTGATAATTGTGCAAGAAAATTATATTTAATATTAACTAAATTTATTAGATGTCTTCCCAGAAAATGATCGTATAATGTGGAACAGATAACTTTATTTATTTAGTGCTTTTGTGGCTTTTGATTCCTTTGTTTACCAGTTGCTCTGGATAGGATTCTGTTTCCATGATGAATAGAAGTGACTGAAGAGGCATCCGGGTTACCTTTCTGATGCAAAAGGAAATGCTTTTGACATTATACCTTGAGTAGGACAATGACCATAGGCTTTTATAAGTGAGCTAGTCATTATTGGGAAGCTGGAGGTCCAAAGGAAGTCTGAGTGTTGAGGTATATGTAATAAGCTTTCTTGTCAGATTTCCTTTAAACTTCCAGCTTCCCAATAATGATACAAAGACTTATTATTAATTATGAAAGCTTAGCCTTTAGCTGAGGCTTATTCCTATATATCTTTTATAATTTAAATTAATCTGTTTCTATTCATATATGTTCTGCCACATGGCTTTTGACTTCTCTTCCATTTTGGGTGTTTGCTTTTCCCCATGTCTCACTGACATCTCTCACATGCCTAGATTCATCACCTCCAGAAGACCTGTCTAACCTCTCCTTCCTAGCCATTGACCATTCCACTCTTTACTAAACCAACCAGAAGGTTCCTTGTCAAAAACACATCTTCACAGTATGTAAAAAAGATTATCCCACAACAGGCATATTTTTGTTTTATTTTATAAGATATTATATTTTGTGGATAGTGTTGTCTTCATTAAAGGGTATTGAATTGGAACATCTTTAAAAGTGTGAGTTCTACATTAGACCTTGGACAACAAACCAAAATTAGCAGCAGGCCCTCATGGCTTTGTTTCAGGCATTCTAAACTTTTATGTGTTTTCACTTTTATTTTGTTCTAAGTATCTTAAATTGGATCACACTTTTATTTCTAGACAACTGAAACATTCCCAGAACAAGAACTATTTAAAGTACAATTATAAATGCATCTCTTGTATTATTGTTCAATTTGTTACATTTCACTGACAATAGCTCTTTATGTCATATGTAGTTAATGGGCCCCCTGATCTGTGTCTGGAATACACGATGTATTGGTAGCACATTCCAACCTCTAAATGCCTTTCATGTCACTATTGGAGATAGCATCAGGCATTTGAAAGCTGGGGCCTATTTATAAAGATATCATCAAAACCTGCCGGATGTAGCAGACTTATGAATCAATTATCTGAACTACACTGGGTGATGTATCTATTTTAGATTTTAGAGTCATATATTTGAAGCCAAACTACGAACAGATAACAATTCAACAGCCTATCATGATTTTTATCTTCATCCTTATATCTATCAAATGTGGAACAGAAAACAAATCTTACTGATTTTTACTTTCATGAGTTTAAAAAAAATCCCAAACATAAAAATTCTCTCTTCTGATCCCCCTCCTCCTTCTGTACACACACACACACACACACACACACACACACACACACACACACACACACTTACCCATTAATTGACCTTTTCAGATAAAACAAATGGAAATAAAATACAGAACACAAAGGATCTTTATAAAACAGTCAGTAGCTAGATTGAGAAGACTCATATGCGATCACATGACAGAGGCATGGAAAGTTCTGGCATGGTGCCTGTAACTTGGAAAACGAACTTTTCACTGTCATAAATGAATATAATAGGAAGCATTGATTAGGAAAAGAACAGGCTTGGTATTTGATATTGTATACACATGGTCTTTAGGAAGCATCCAAACAGGCAAGTCATGTTGGTGGTTGGTAGATAAAATTACAACATCCATGACACTAAGATTAAAATTTAAAGAGACAGACAGCATGGAAGAAAAACTAAGAATGAGTTGACTTTAGCGAGTTCCCAGAACAAGAAGTCTTAGCCTGTACTTCCTCCTTCAATCAGACTGTTAAACTATTCACCTGCAGAAGAGCTGATACAAAATGTGAGAAGGGGCCTGCACCATCCTTGTGGATCACATAATCAAGTAGCCTCTTTAGATGGGTAAGGCAGTATCTTTTGTGTTACCTGCATAAGACAGAACCTCACAGAGAGTGTTCCTTTGGGCTCAGGACCACTTTAATGGAAGAGGGAAGTTGGTGCAGGTATCAGTGTTTCCTAGACCCCCAAGATTCCTCCCAGAATGTTCTTTCTGGTCTCATATCCTGAGGTACTCTGAGGACCAGAACAAGGGTGAATCATGTAGGATCAGCTGAAATATAGGAGCTCATGATCCTTGAAGTATATCTGTTTCTGTCATTGGTGTCTAGTAGAGGATCCTGTTTGTTACGATTTAAACATGGAATGTCAACAGATTGGTGTGTGGGTACACTTCTTTGAATGAGCCTAGGAGCTATTTTGTAAAATGATGGTAATCTTAACAAGGACTTGATGGCAGATGCTGGCCAATAGAGGCCACTGTAAACTACTCTGCTTACCTTCTGGTTCTGTCTACTAACATGATGTATTCCAACTGGGCTGGGATATTCTCTTTCCACCACTATGCCTTAGATGTCATTATATTTCCTGGCCAAGGCAAATTCTTCCCCTAGCCTTCTGTGTGGCATTTTGTCAGAGAATTCAGAATAGCGGTTCCCAGTCAATGACATTACAGGGCTGTACTCGCAGAGCCGAGCTGGCTGCTGGCAAAAAGGTGGAACACAGGTCAATGTGGTGGCTGCTTCCCGAGTTGCCAGCTTTCAGGCTGAGCTTCATTCCACAGCCAGTGCCAACAGAGGGACAATCTATCACATGATCACGATGTGATAACATGCTTGTATGGACACTCTGACAGCTTACCATAGTTACCAACTTGACAGGACATGAAATAAACTGAGAGATATTCCTCAGGGTCTCTGGTGGTACTTCTAGAAAAGATTAACTGAGGAAAGTCCCTCCCCTAGAGTGGGTAGTACTTCCTGGTGATGGTTCAGATATCAGGAATTTCAGGAAGAAAACCGATGCCTGCTCCTCTGCCTTGGTTCTGGTGACTGAAGTATTCTGTGTCTGCCACAGCCACCTTTTTCTGTCCTCGGGACCAGTTGCCCTGGTCTAGATCATGTTTCTCCAGGAATTCTCTAGGCCTTTAGTACTATCTTCTGCTTCGGTCTCTCTGCCATGCACACAGACATTGTTGAGCCACCCAGACCCTATCATGGAACCGAACTAATAAAACCTCCTCTGTAGCACATCTCCCCTTAGTCAGCTCTGTTCCCCTAGAGAATCCTGACCAGTAGAGCTATTTTTTCTTGTTACAATGACTTGACAAAAAGTGGATGAATTGAGAAGGATTCATTTTCTGGTCATAGTTTAGGGCTCAGTCTATCTAGGCAGTACATTCATAAGTGGCAGAAATAGCTTATAGCAATGAGGCCATTTTGAGCTTTTTGCTGGTCTCAGTGAACCTAGAAGCCAGGAGCTAAGAATGCTTTAACTTAGCTGAGTCTGTCCTCTTCCTCTTTTTATTCAGTCAGGATCTCTAATGAAAGAGATGCTGCCATGTTCAGGTTGCATCCTCTTTTTTCTCCTACCTTGAAATATATTCAAATGGCCAGAAGTGTGTTACCTATGGGTTCTATGAGCCCAAGTTGACAATAAAATTAACACCAACTGTCACTGTGCTGTGTCATTACTAAAATTGTGTGTCTTATTCAAGAGATGCAAACGAAATACTGTCCAAGGGGCTGGAGTGATGGCACCACAGTTAAGAGCTGACACTGCTCTTGCAGAGAACCCAAGTTGGGAAGCTTGTACCTGCCTGTAACTGCAGTTCACGGTGTCTGATGCCATCATCTGGATTCCACATGGATTTATATTCACGTGTACAAGGCCATACATGTATACACTGTTAAAACATCTTCTGAGATAAATGCTGTTGGTGATTTGAGGAGTACTTACATGTCTATATTTTATTTGTTACATGAATTAAAGTTTGTGAACCTTCAAATAATACTTCTTTTAGCATTGGATGGCAATATGCAATGCCTTCAATACTTAATGTTGCCTCTTGAATGAAAGAAAACTAATGACACCATCATTTCAATTAAAACGAGTAGAAGTGGGTGAAAAATGCTGCTACCCATTGGGACAAATGAGGGCACACTGGTGGCCTTGCCAGCTTGGTGACTTTATTTTCCCTTCGGAAGGAATCCTGCAATTTTTTTCAACAGTTCAGATTGAAAGAAAGACTAGACACTTACGTACTAAAATTAAAATTATAATGCTCTTAGGTTAAGTGGAGTTCTTTTTTAAAGCTACTCATAGAATAGAACCATAAAAAGGAAAAAAAAAACCCAACAAAACATGGATATGTATCACAGTTGTCAGAGAAAAGATTCTATCAGCCAATAACTGCTGTCTTGAAATGACAGTGATTTCATGAATGGGATATACATTTCTTTATTGTCAATTCTTTATTGTCAATTCAGAACTTGAAATTGAAGAGTAGAATGGATGCCCCCACATGCATTTCATGTACGCATTCACTGAGGTTTAGTTGAAACCTTATGCATGGCATGCAAGAAGCATTTATGTGGTGGTTACTATGTGCATGTATTTTAATTTATGGTTTCATACATACTAAGATTTAAAAGTTTTGCTAAAGCCTTATAATAGTGCATTGGCAGAATGGTCATTTCATGTACAAAGAGGAAGACTCTATGAGTGAGAGAAAATTCTAGATCTGCAATCTCACACAGGAAAAATAAATTGTATTCAACTACTTTTTCTGAAATGAGATCACAGTAGAAATTGTGGGTATGCAATGGGAACTGTACTGTCTACACAACATGAGATTTAGAGTCACAGCATTCCTCAGTCTGCAAATCTTTTCTGAGTTATTGCTCATGGTAAGGTGGGTGTTGCATTTGAGTTGCACACGGTTCTGTAAGTAACTGCTTACCCATGATCCTAAAAGTACCTCCCCTTCTCCCCACCCCCCCCCCAAAAAAAATCCTTGTTTCACCAAGTTAGGTTTGGCTGGGGTCAGTACTTTGCTGGTGGTTGTCTACTCACTCTAGGTAGGAAATCGGGAGCCTTGGAGTTTTCTGTGTGACTGGTAGGCAGCTTGATACATGGTAGAGGGTCTTCTCAATATTCCTAACATCACCTTGAGAAGCAATATGCCATATGCACATAATAAGCTTCATGGACTTGCTGAGACTTTTGGATTAACTTCCCTCCAGAATAGAATGTTTCAACATTGCTCACAACAAAAGGTTCATTGTAAACACTGTCAGTTTGAAGTCTACAGGGCACTGAAAATCAAGTTGAAGCTTAAGTGAAATTTCTTAAATTAATCTCAAAGCAAATTATATCACAACTCATAGACATACACAGCCTGAATTCTTCTTTCTTTGCTAGACTTTCAAAGTACCAAATATCACAGAATTCTCCAGTCTGCAAATCTTTTCTCAGAATTTGATAAAAATATTTTTTCTCTTCTCAAAACATAACTAATTCCAATATGTTTATATCATCCCTCTCCTTTGTGTAACTTTTAGATCAACTTAATTTCTTTCTGACTAGGTAGCCTCTCTACACATTATCACAGGGGAGTCAATGTCCAGGGTAAGCCACCCTAAGCAGAGAGTGGGAACACATTTACAAAGCTCTTCACAGCCTAGCATGATAAACGTATCGCACTTGGAACATAAAGAACTTCTGCAGATTTGCTTTATCTTTTTCCTATAGCTTTGTTCTTTCCTTTAAAAAAAAGAAAAGCCCTGCCCCTCCCCTCTATTTTTCTCTTGTGTCAGTTGTGACAATTTTCAAAGAGTCGATATTTTTGACCATCCTCCAGTAGTTTCTTTATTTTTACATGGCTTGTAATGCACTCTGTGTTATCTGCTGTGTGCGTCAAGCAATTGGAGTTCATATCATCTTAGAAAGACAACCAACCTTGAGCTGAAATTAACTTTTCCTGTCAATTATGGTGAAATATATATATATATATATATATGACATAAATTATACTAGCAGAGTCCAACACAAACATATGCACACACCGAAACACACACACACATACAACATTCTCTTTCTTTTCTTCTCTTTCCTTCTCTTTCTTCCTTTCCTTCTTATAATTCATTCCTACAAAGCTGAACCAAGGGACTGAGAGTTGGCACCTATTTCTCTTCTAGAGGACCCAGCTTCAATACCTAGCACCTACCTGGTAGCTCACAATTATTGTACATCCACAGACAGCAAACACTCAGGTACAACACCCATGCATGTAAAATAATAAAATGAATAGGTCTGAAAAGTCCTCAACTGTTTGAAAGCACAAAAACACATCTACATAAAGACTGACATGGAACGAGGAACAAATTTTACTTGGCTCTCTGGTATCTATAAAACAGTCACCCAGAGCCCTGTGAAGGCAATGAAGGTCTCTTTGGAGACTCGGTATCTTTAAGCTTTCCCATACTTCTACTGCCCTTCTGATTTGCAATTCGATGCTTATTTAGTAGAATAATGGAGACATATCTGCTTTTCATTAAAGTTTTACAGACACTGGCAGCAACATACTTTTATTTGTTGCAACTGTAAAAATTTAGTAATGAAAACTATATTTCTTCAAATCGGAGATAATAAATAAGGTAGAAATTATAAAGCAGTATTGTAATATCCAGCAAACAAAAACTAGACAACAAACCGTTTTTTTTTAACCTTTATTGATTCTTTGTGAATTTCATAGTATGCATTTTGATCCCATTTATCTTCCTGTCCCTTTGCATCTAGTCTCTGCTCTTACAACCTCTCCCCCCCAAAACAAAACCAAATTTAAAAGAAAAACCAAAAGCCAAGAAACAAATAAACAAAACAAAAAAGAAGAGTCTTATCATGGAATCTGTAGTGTGATCCATTGTGACACAGTTTGTCCTTTAGTCTATTCATGTTTACTTGCAAAGTATGCATTATTCCTAGTCCTTCATCTGGCTGGAGGCCTCTGGTTTCTGCCATGTCACTAATAATGGGCTCCTCTTGGATATCCCGTGTCATCCTGTGTCATAGAGATCCTGCTGTTTTGGTTCTGTAGGTGCAGTTTTTGCCCTTCATGTGATCCAATGGTTCATAGATTCAGTGGATGTTGGGGTGGACTATCTCATAGTCCTGGTTCTGGGCCTGGGTGATAGCTGGGTTGGTCAGCTTGCTAGCTTTCCCTCATCGCCAGTACCCGGATGAGCTCTCTAGCACTGCAAGTAAACACTTAAAAGTTGTAGGACAAAAAGAAGCAAACATACCCAAGAAGAGTAGACCACAGGAAATAATCAAACTGAAGGATGAAATTAATAAGATAGAAACACAGAGAACAATACAAAGAATCAATGAAACAAGCAGTTGATTATTTGAGAAAATCAACAAGATAAACAAACCCTTATCCAAACTAACTAAAAGGCAAAGATAGAATATCTAAATTAACAAAATCAGAAATGAACAGGGGAACAGAATAAACACTGAGGAAATCCAGAGAATCAGAAGGTGGTACTTCAAAATTCTGTACTCTACAAAATTGCAAAATTTAGAAGAAATAGATTTCTTGATAGGCACCACATACAAAATCAAGTAAAGATAAATCTTATAATTCATATAGAACTATGTGGAGGGAGACTTTCTCCCTCTATCTCAGTCACACTGCATGGGTTTTCTCTCTACCACCCTGTGACTTAATATCCATTCCAAGTGTTTAGCTAGGTGGCCTTGGCTTACCAGTTATGACTGGGTCTCTTGACTCCATGGCTGCTACATGGTGTCTATCCTTTGTTTTTCTTTTTCTGTCTCTTTGTGCAGAATTCCAGGCCAGCTAAATTCTTCCTGTCCATTGGCCAAAACAGCTTTAATCATCATGTATTTATGACATGCAGAAGGACATCCCGTGATCTAGACAATATAGTTATAGTTTTCATTGTTCACCAGACTCAGAAAAGAAACTGACTAAAGATGTGTAAAGTGTAAAAAACTTGAGAGACATTAAAAAATAATTTGATAATGCAAGTTAGAATAGAAAGAAAATTAGGTACAATACTTTGAACTCACCAAGATAGGGTAGATCATGAAGTATTTTCTTTGAATTTTTCAAATGCTAATGAATGGACTATACATTGTTGGCAGTTATTACCTACATATATTGCATATAATTATTGTATATAGTTTTTCTTATATTAGCTATAACTTTTTAATTTTTTAAATTATTAAAATGTTGGCCAATGGCTAGGGTTTCTTATCGGCTAGCTCTGTCTTAAATATTAACCCATTTCTATTAATCAATATATTTCCATATGGTCTTTGCTTAACAGAAAATGCCCGGACCTCTTACTTTTTTGACCGGCTACATGGCATCTTTCCTGGCAGCCTCTCTGCCTACCTTTCCCAGAATCCTCCTTATTTCCTAGTCCCCCCATCTTCCTGCCAAGCATAACTATTTTATTTTTAAACAAAACAAGGGGATATGTGATGATATCTTGTTTGTATAAATAAGCAAGTCTGAAGAGGCTAGGCAATGGTGGTACAAGCCTTTAATCCCAGGACTAGGGAGGTGGAGACAGGAAGTGAGATGTCAGGGTGGAAAAGGAATATAGGCAAGAGGAAACAGAAACTTGTTCCCTTCTCAGCTGGGAACTTGGTGACGTAATGTGTGGCATGGCTGTGTCTTGTTCCTTCATCTCTATGATCTTTCAGCTTTTACCCCTATATCTGATTACTGGCTTTTATTGTTAAGACTTATCAGAACTTGAGTTATGGACCTATAACTCACAAGGAAATAGAAGCAGTCATTAGAATTCTCCTGACCCCCCAAAAAAATGAATAAAAACATCAAAACAAAAGCAACAACAAAAAACAAATCAACCAACAAAAACCAAAAAACAACCCCCCCAAACCAACCAAACAACCAACCAAACACACAAAAAAACCCAAAACCTCAGGGCTAGGTTTCAGAGCAGAATGCTACCAGACATTCAAAGAAGAGCTAACTAATATCGATACCCCTCAATTTTTTTTCCCACACAACAGAAACAGAAGGAACATTGCCAAATTGTTTTTATGAGACCTTGGTTACCCTGAGACCCAAACCATATGAAAACTCGACAAAAAAGAGAATCACAGACAAATTTCCCTCATGAACATTAATGCAAAAAAATATTCAACAAAATACTGGCAAACTGAATCCAAGAATACATCAAATGATCATCTACTATGATCAAGTGGGCTTCATTCCAGAGATCCAAGAATGGTTCAACATATGAAACTCTATCAATGTAATCCATCATATTAACACACTAAAAGAAACACACACACACACACACACACACACACACACACACACACACACACACACTCACAATCATCTCCTTAGATGCTGAAAAAGTTTTTGACAAAATTCAACACACTCCTTCATGGTAAACCTATCTTATTCCTCACTGCTTCTCTTTAATGGGTTGTAGTTTCCTGATAGTGCTAGTAAAACCTTACACTAGGGGGCAATGATTTGTCGGTGAACTTTTGGTCTAAGGTCATTCGAAAGGAATGAGTAATGGGATAACAAATTGTACCGTTTACTCCACACTAAGGGAGGATGAAGACATCTGAGCTGCTAGAACAACCTCCTAGTTTTTTCATTAATCTTGTGTGAGAACAAGAAGATACTTCTTCTGGTTCAATCCCCCAAGAAGCTGCTCTCACCATATCCAAAATACTTTAAAACGCCATTTCAATATGTAAAACACAGAGAGAAAAGTTAGCTGCACCAGGAGTTCCCAGCTCCCCTGGCTGTAAGTTCAGTGCATGGATCGAATTCTCCCACAGACAAGAGATGCGTATGTCCTGCTTTAGATACCAGGGGAGCACTCAACCTGCCTTTTAATAAAACTCCATAATGGGCAAAATACAGTTGTAAAATAATTTTCTTTTTTATGGAAAAAGCTTTACAATTAACAAGCCGGGTGCTGATTCAAATCAGTATCAATTTCTGTGTGGTTATTACAGCTTCCATAAAAACCTGCACTCCATTAACACAGATTAGGCTGCACTTTCAGGAACAGCATCATTAGGTGTGGCTTCTCAGAAGTGAGAAGCCAGGCTGCAATGACACATGGTCTCCATGCTGCTAATGAATAGCAAAGCTCTCAGATAAAGGGCACACGCAAACAGTGCTGTGCAGGGGTCTGAGCCAGAGACTTTCCTGGCTCAGGAGAAATAGTTGGTACTTGATACCCACTCATATTTTTTTACAGTTGTTTATTTTTCATTTCGATTTCCACAGGGAAAATGATTAGCACCTAGGAGAACAGTCGAATTCCCAACACGAGACACAGTTGCTTAGCTGTGCTTAAAAATTGCTGCTTTAAAGATGACCATGTGTACACATACACCAGACATATGTGTAGACTTACAAGTGTGCTATGTATGCCATCATATGTACCACCATGGAACTTTCATGGGTGTTCTGTTTGTCTTCACGTTTGTTCTGTATATCTCACAGGTGTTATGCTATTTTCATATTGTGATATTTACATTTTCATGTGATTTTCATATACGTCTTCATATATGTTATGTACATTTCATGAGTTACGGATGTTTTCATATAAGTACTCTGTTTTCATGTCTGTTATATGTATTTTCACATTTGTCACACGTTTTCAGTTTTCATATGTATCATGTATACTTTTCACCTGAATGTTCTGCATATCTTCACATATGTTATGTACATCTTTACATGCATTGTACACATTTTAATAGGTGTGTTTTGCCTATTTTTATACATATTATGCATATTTCACATGGTCAATGTACATCTTCATATGTAATATGCATATCTTCCCATGTTTTATAAACATTTTCATTGTGTACTAGGCACATTTCATATGTGTTGTGTGTATTTTCATATGTCATGCATATCTTTATATATGTAATGTATATTTTCATGCACATATTTATGTTATATATTTCAGCATATGAATAATGTATATTTCAAATGATCATCATACATATCTTCACATGTCTTATGTATATCTCCATACTTGTTATATACATTTTTTATATGTATACTGAGTATATCATTTTCATATACACATACACACATAAAAATATATATATATGTGTGTGTGTGTGTGTGTGTGTGTGTGTGTGTGTGTAATCCAAGAAGGAAGTACAAGATTATAATAATAAGGCTTGATAAATATTGTGACTATGGTTGAATTTAGACAAATATTGACTATATAAAATATTGTTTTAACCAGGAAAGTACATGATTTCCTTGTGTGTGGTTAATTTATGTATCAGTTTGTAGCTTTTAAGTTAGTGACTTTTACTTTTGATTGAGGAAACAGCAGTTAGCCACCAGTCAGCATTCCTCTCTACCATAAAATATAAATAAAATACATAAAATATAGATGAAATATAGATGAAAAATCTGTTGACGGAAGTGAAGATCTGCTGAGGTAAAAATCACCAGGGAAAATTCTGGAGGGAGAAAAACTTTTAGATCAAAGATGGCTCCTGCCCCTCATAGGAGCTGAGGGCATTCCTGAACTGGTGTGTGAAGCTAGATGGAAATCCACTGGGGATCTCAGGAGAGAGCTAATGAGAAGGCTGGAGATAACTCAAGAGTTTTAGCTTTAGAGACTTAAGCACACAGTTTCTTTCAATTTAGCATAATATCTGTATTAAAATCATCAGCCATACTCTCTGAGAAGTGAAATGAAGTTTTCTCAGATACAGAAAGTAACTGAACATGAAATGAAAGTCTTCAATTCAGTGTGAATTTTAAGAGCAAGGCAAGTACTGAAAGGACACAATCCAAAAGGAGAACTGAAAATATGAAACCATTTTTTCACAATGTTTTATTGGGATGAGGGGACAAAGGAATTTAAGTAACAATGGAGAATACCTATGAAAGGAAGTTTCCCTCGGTAATTGGGTTTTCCAAAGATTCAAATGGAAATTTCAGAACTTATGAGAATGTTTTCAGTAGTGGAACAATTTGTGGACTATACAACACCAAAGTAAATTGTGTCAAAGCAAACACAGGGAAATATTTGTGAAAGTTGAAAGAGTAAAAAACTATCAAAGAGGATTTTAAACATGGAGTTACCATTGTTGTCTGTGATTAAAGAAGTTGAGGACATGGAAAATATGGGGGAGGGAGTTGTCAGTGTTCAATTAGATCTGGAGTGGGGCGATTCTACAGAATTTCTTTTTCAAGATTTGTGACAAATGAAAATTTTTACATTAGAATAGATAGCTAGGAAATATTTAGGAACTTAAGAAAACATATGATGTGCTATAAATAAATAAGTATATATTTAATAGTTTATTTTATCTTTTCTTACCATAAAGATTTACTACTGTACTATATACATTTCCATCAAGAGCAATATAAACATACACTAAGATACAGTATTAAATTATGGCTCTAAAACATCATAGCCAGTGTGATAATTTTGTATCCATTCTCCATTGCTGTCTCAGTGTTAGACGTATTTGCTTCAAATTTCATGTGATTATAATTTCCATGTGAGGAATTACACCAGTAAATTGCCTGTTACACTAAAATGTGATTTCTGGTGGTTCTTTGCATTTTAAACACACACACACACACACACACATACTCACACACTGTTGTAATGCCTATGAATATTATATGTGTAGGAATAAATATTGCCATATATGTTTATGTACATGCAAATGAACATGTGCCCGTATTTCTTCACATGCATGAGTATGTAGATATAGAACTACCCTTTTTCATCTAGTTTAGAAAATTTGTAAGCAATTCCTAACATTGGTGTTCCTAACATTCATTGTAGCTCAAACTGGCTTTGAAATCATGATCCTTTTGCCTCAGAATCCAATAGCTGAGACTAAAGGCAGGAGCTGCTATTCCTGGCTTCCTTTTCATCCTTTCATTGTCCATATATTCTCTAGCTATGTCTTTTTAAAACAAAACAAAACAAAACAAAAGAGCAAAAACCTTTCATCTTGAGAATGTCATAGATACACACAATGAATATACCCACACTGACCTCTTATGTTCATCTCACAGATCCTTTGACATCCCCTTCCCAACCTTGTATACTGGGGAGCTCCTAACAGGATAGCTCAGAGCCTGGAGAGCATGTCCTTAGCTTACGTCAGAATTTTGGCTGGTTTGACCTGGTAGGGATATAGCATGGTAGCCACAGCTGTGTGAGTTCATGGATGTGATAGCTATGTCATGTCCAGAAGACAGAATTTCACAGTGCTCCTCACCATCCTCCCGCATACACGCTTTCTGCTTCCTCTGCGCGTTCCCTGAGCTTGGTGTGGTGACAGCATGGATAATGATGCCCTATTTAGGGCTGAGACCTCAGCCACTCATTCTCTGCAATGCCGTCCTTTGATCAGATCTAAGTATTTCACTTATCCTCCCCTCTGAAAGTGTATCTACTGACTACAGGCCCGTCGATATTTTTGACATTTTCGAAGAACTATTTTTAGATTTTGTTGTTCTCACTGTTGATTTTATTTTTTTTAATTTCACTGATGTGTTCTAATCATTATTCATTGCTTCTCCTTCTGCTTATTTTAGATTTATTTTTCTCTATTTGCTAAACTCCAGAGCTGAAAACATAGATTTTTTTTAAAGGAATTTTACTTCTTTCTTGTTTTCAATGATATGTATTGGAAATGTATTCAGTTTAATGTTATAAATGCTATTAGATGATATAAATTTCCCTTTAAACCCTGCTTCCCAACGCACAGTTGTCATAGTGATGATCTCTGCCACACTTCAAGTAGGAGGATTTCTCTCTTTGGACTGGTAATCAGTGAGCTTTCTTAATCATGATGGAATCTGCAGCTTTTCTTTTAGTTCTTACATCTCCTTCATTTCTAGACACCACCACTGTGGACTATCGTGGTCTTGGCTGGGTTCAGACTTAGAGGTGGTTTGACAAACACAGACTCCACAGTTGTTTCAAGGAACTCAGGCAAGTTAGCTTCTGAAGCTCAAGTTAGCATCTAGACTGTCCATAGACTTCAAAGGAAATCTTTCTTATGCTTTCTACATGATGACCCATGCTGAAGTTCTTGACGTACTGAATGTTGAGTGCTTTCCCTTCTTACGTACATCTGTGTATGTCTAATAAACAGACAGAAGCATGTGAACACAAAGATATTGAATAGTTAGGGCAACATGATACCATGAAAGGAAAAGGAAAATAATACAAACTAATCTACCCTAATAGATATTCATATAAACTAAGTCAAAGTAGGAAGCACTACATTAAAAAAGAAAGAACTCAGAAGAAAATGGAAATTCTGGAGCTGAAGAATACGATGAACCAGTGATATTCATCAACACTTTTCAGTCAGAAGAAAGCATCCTGAGCTCAAAGACAAACCTGGTAAGGTTACCAAGTTAAAGACAACCAAGCAACATGATCAATCCCAGAGGGGAGAGTTTCAGCTCAATGATAGTTATTCCAGGTTCCCATTTCTGGAGATGGAAGCTGAGCATCCAACATGAAAAATCCTGATGGAAAGGACATGAGAGTCAAGGCATAGTCAAACCTTCTGTTTCCTGACTTACTTTTTATATATGGAAAAGTAACCTCTAAGTCAAACCTTCTGCTTCCTGACTTACTTTTTATATATGTAAAAGTAACCTCTAAGTCAAACCTTCTGCTTCCTGACTTACTTTTTATATATGTAAAAGTAACCTCTAAGTCAAACCTTCTGCTTCCTGACTTACTTTTTATATATGGAAAAGTAAGCTCCGAGATCTTCAAAGATGGCTCAGCAGTCACAAGCACTTGCTGCTGTTGCAGATGATCTGGGTTTTGTTGCCAGCACTCACATGGAAATTTATAACCCATTCATAATTCCTGTTCCAAGGGATCTGGCAACCTCTTCTGTCCTTCATGGGTATCAGTCAGTCAGACAAAACACTCATGGACATAAATGTTTTTAAAGGTCACTTGTAGAGTTTATTTTCATTATAATGAATAAAATTAAATTTCTGTCTCTGAGAATTGATCTAAGAAGCCAGTGACAGTAGATATAGAACCTCCAAATCTACACATATGATTTTCCATTGATGCGGTCTGACCTCAGCTAGAGGGATAGATCATTTTCACATTCTGTTTCAGGTTTCTAGTCTCTGTGTCAGCAATTTTATGTCATGTGAACAAAAGGAAACTTATTCTCATTATGCAGAGAGCAGAATTTAAGGGCAAGTATATCCCTCATTGTTATTGACTACTATATAGAAAGCCCTAGGTCCACACCTCAGCACACATAAAAACAAAACAAAACATGTGCTTTTTAAAAGATTGAAATTTAATAGTGGAGAATGTTAATAAGATGTCCTATTTTAATCTAAACAAAATGAAACACCATAGTTTACTGTTTAAATATGTATGCCATTAAATCATCCATACATTTCAAGCATCTTTTCTATTTTTATTCTTTACCTTTGCATTTTATCTGTTTGTTTATTTTGGACTTCACACTGAGGTACTCGGTCTTGGCAGCAAGAACTCTGAACCACCTCACCAGCCTCCAGCTTTGCCAGTTTTATCAGAAACTGATGACAAAGAGCTGATAAAGATTTCACATAGTCATGAAATTAATAAACAAAGACTGTCATGTTTATGTGTTTCCACATATAGATAGTTTTTAGATCAACTGTATGCTTAGGGAAACTGTCTTTAATTTTCAGGGCAGTTGGCTGAACAGAGCAGGCTATGTGGAATGATGGACATTTGTGAGTGATTTTTTTTGTTAGTTTATATATGTAATTAACTACAATAAAGAATAAGCATAGCCTACACCCCACTTTAGACCCTACAAGCCACAGGTTTCCCTGTCTACCTAGAAGTGCCAAAGAGGGGTGCTACATCTCTGGGAGACCCAGTCCAGAGATGATGTTAATTTGACTGTGGGCTTCCCCTTATGGACTCTAGCGCTATGCTCACAATACTAGAATTCAGAACCTTCTCTGAGATCACACTCAGGTCAGTCTCGTTAAACAACCTTCTCTAACCCAAGGAGGCTCCATCACGTGTGTGGAGGGAATGCTGATTTTACTTTTACAGGTGCTAGTTATTAGAGATGTTTGCATGCCACTGTGTGATTCCGCAGTTGGTGGGAACAGCTTTTGGGTCTTTCCTTTGGCAAAGCTGAGTGATGTGCAAACAGATATTTGATTGATAGTGGGCAAGCTATGGTTGACTATGGTTCTACTATCAATCTTTTCTTCATGGGAATATATCTCCCGGTTGTATTTCCAGTCTTCCTTACATATATGAGTTTTGAGTTTGGTCTGGGTTACAGTGGGCCATTGAATGTTTGCTCATTCTAGGAAGTGCTGCACACATTCTGATTCTGCATCCTCTCTCTTCTGAGTGGTACCCAGGATCCTTGGAGGTTTTGAACACAGAAAGTAATGGCACATATAACCATGTTAAATAGATCACAGCGCCAAAGTATTGCCTAAAAAATAAAAGGAACTCTTATGTTTTAAATAGCTTGTAAATTTGCCATCCAATGTGAAGAGCAACTGTTCTCTTGGGTATCTAATGTAGCACCATAGTTCAGGGTTGAGATCAATGTCAAGTGTAATCAGAACTGAAAAAAAATTATGTTATTTGCTGAATAAAAAAATGCTAAAATCTCACATATTCTCTGATGCCATTAAAATGTGAAAAAAATGATTCATTTTTTAAAATGGTGGCCGTTGAATCTAAGAATGTAGATAACAAGGTATTTTCCATAGTCTTTGGCTTAGCAGAACTATAACACGTTTCAGTATTTCTAATTAAACTTACAGAGCAGGTGATGATAACATCTGTTTTTTTTTTTTTTTTTTTTTTTTTTTGTAATAAAACCTATTGATGCTGCTGACCCGAGCGTCCCTTATCTGCAGCAGACAACAAAATAAGATAAGCCAAGTTAAAGGGGGGGGGGATGCACCAGGATGCCTTGCTCCAATGTTAATTGTCTGCTAGAGTTGTTTTCTAAGATACCCTTTTTTGATAAATATTAGTGTGATCAATACTATTTTTTACAGAATGTTCAAAATAATTTAATGCAGATATAAATTTGGGTAAAAGACGTCTTCTATCTCTTAAACACGATTATTGGTTTTAAAAAAAAACTTAGCCTCCTTTATTGAACCCAAATTTCTGTCACCATAAAGGAAATTTATAACCCATTTCCACCATGAGGACATTTGGTTTTGGATTTTGATATCCACGTAAAGGAAAACTATTAAAACACAAATAGAGGAGGGTTGGTGGTTCTCAGATATCCTACTTAGCGTTTAAACTGCATAATATTGTGTAGAGTCACAAGAGCAAGAGTTACATTCAGTTGATTGATTGTTTAGATCAGGCTGGCCATGAGCACACTTCTAAGGAATTGTCTTGATTGTAACTGATGCAGGAAAGTCCAGTCGGCTGTGGGCAGTACAACTGTTTGGTATGCAGTCCTGGCCTGGCCTGTATAAGAAAGCTATCTTATGAGCCTGAAGAGGCGGATCCGGGGATAAGAGCACTTGCTGTGTTTGTAGAAAACTCACGTTCTACTCCCAGCACCTGAATGGCAGTCTAGAATCCTTGTTAACCCCAGCTGAAGGATGTCTGGGGCCCTCATTAGGCATTTGCAAGCACTGCAGTCAGGTGGTATACACACATGCAGGCAAATAGCCATTAAACAAACAAATGTTAAAACAACAGCAAATACATCAACCACCCTCGCTTAGTTTGAGTCTGAGACTGAGTCAGCAAGCAGCCTTTCTCTATGGGGTTTGCTTTAATTTGTTTGAGATTCTTTGCAGACATCCCTCAATGACCTGTGACCTACAAACTGACATACCTCCCTCCCCCACCAATGCTTTTGGTGAAAGTGTTTTTTTCTCACAGCAGCAGAATGAAACTGGAAGGTAAGCCACGCCTGCAGTAAGAACGAGGGGTCCACCTTGTGGTCAGTCCTTAGAAGTCTAATGTGAAAATGATACGCCCCAAAGAAACAAATCGGGCTATGAATCAAATAAAATTACAGGAGAGTTTTGGAGACACAGAAACAAACGTTTGTTTCATAGATATAAAAATCCTAGCTGCAAGCAGAGGACCACATTCGTAATCACCAGTGTCTGCCGTTTGTGAGACAGAAACAGAATCAACAGATGTGTCCGCACAAAACAAACTCATTGGGAGCAGATCGTCATAATCAGCTCAGATGTAAATTAAGCATGAACGGCGTAACGCTGCTTAACTTGTAGTTGTGAGAATCGTAGCCACAAATTAGATCTAGGCTGGGCCAGTGGTGCGTGTTCTTTCTTCTGGGTAATTATGATGTTGATTTTTTTCCATTTCTCTGTTCAGTTTTGGCTAAAGGGAATTTTCTGTACAAGACTTGTGTTCTTTTTATGACTTGTATTTTTGTTTCCCACAGCATTTAACTTGTCATAATCTTGTTTCATCTTTTGACCTTTTGGGGGGATTGTAACAAGTAGAACCAGTGTTTGACACAGGGGTATTTTGCAAATAACGATGGATGGGGGAGGTGAGCCAGTGCGGGGTCAGGAAGCAAATCCAGTTTTGTAACAGCTGAGATGAGAAGAAGCTGACTTCTATGGCTCTTGGGGGGTGGTGGTGTTATCAGCAATCATGAATTTTTTAACTACAGCTTTCAACTTAAAAATCCCTTTATCTTCTTGTTTGTGAGCCAATCCTTTAATGGGTGAGCCATCTCTCCACCAGAAGCTGGATAGCCCAGAGACCCAGGATAGAACCAAATATGAAAAGAAAACCGAAAAAGTGAAAGATATGTTTCCTAATGACATTCGGCTATACTCAGGGATTGGTGCCTTGCCAACAACTGATGGGAACAGATGCAGAAACCCACCTCCAAATGTTAGGCAGAGCTCAGGAACTCTGAAGAAGAGGGAGAGGAAGGAATGTAGGAGCCAGAAGGATCTAGGGCACCATGAGAACACTGCCCACAAAATCAACTGAGCGGGGCTCATAGGGGCGCACAGAGGTTGGAACAACAACCATGGAGCCTGTATGCGTCTGAGCTATGCCCTCTGTATATATGTTATCGTTGGATAGCTTAATGGGACTTCTAATTGTAGGGATGGAACTGTCTCTGACTCTTTGCCTGCTCTTGGTACCCTTTTCCTTTGACTGGGTTGTGTGGTCCAGACTTGTAATGAGGGTATGTTTCTAGTCCTTGCATCTTCTTATGCTGCCTTGGGTTGGATCCCTGGGAGGCCTGTTCTTTTCGCCTGGGAAATTTAGGAGGAACAGATCTGGGAGAGAGGGGGGTAGTGAAGGGAACTGGGAGGAGTGGAGAGAGGGAAATTGTAGTCAGGATGTATTGTAGGAGAGAAGAATAAAAGAAATGTCCTCTATGTTATAAAAGGATGAGTCACCTTGTAGTTACTCAGAAAGGATTTGACTTGCTCAGACACATTAAGAAAATATTAAACCTTAAATTCTAATTCAGGATTATAGAGTTGTTGGTAAAAGAGATAGGATGTATTTGACACATTATATTGGCATATACGTGATCCCTCTGAGAGCTAACATGAAGCTATCAATTATAATAATGGATTCAATGGTACACCTTTTAATAAGAGTATAAGTTATAATAATTTTTATTGTTAAAAATTGTGAGAGAGACGAGACACTGATTCTAATTTATTTCCTTTAGAACCCCAAAACAGCCCAAAATTCAGATTATCTATCAAAAAGTTTAAATAGAGGTATATATGTGTGTGTGTGTGTGTGTGTGTGTGTGTGTGTGTGCATCATTTTATGTATCAACAAACCAATATAACTTTAAAGAAAATTATACAGCATTCATATTACCGTATTATATAGACAAAACTTTTAAAGTTCATGCAGCATTTTCAAATGTTTATTTGCGTGTGTGTGCATGCGTGTGTGTGCGTATGTGTGTACATGTATGTGTGTGCATGCACATGTACACATAGGTATCAGCGCTTTCAGAGGCCAGAAGAGTGTATCAGTGTCCCTTGAAGAAGTCACATTGGAAGCAGTTGTGAGATGCATGATTTTGTTTCTGGGAACTGAAGCTAGGCCCTCTGCAAATGTGTTAACTCTCCAGGTCTAGTATGTAGAATTTTTTTAAACACATTTATTTTCATACGTAAGTAGTTTAAGAGAAGAGTCTAATTAGACATAAAGGAATTAAAAAGAATATTCTTACTCTCACAATGTCTGTCTCACGATCTGCAGGGCTGCTTCTCAAACTCTATCACACGGAGGCTTTGGAAATTAGAGATTTCCCCAGAAGCAGGGTATGGTTATGTACCCACCAAACTCACGTGAACAGGAAGTAAATACAGGAAAGAGTGAGTTTCACTTTTCCAAACAACACTTGCAATACCGCTTTCAGCTCCCTCGTTACAGTCACCTAATGGGAGCTGTGGGAGAAGTATCAGTTCTATTTATCCATATATGCCTGGGTAATAGCTGGGGGGGGGCTCAAATGTATCATGGTCACGTTCTACTTGTGTGTGTGTTTGCCAAAATTGCATCATGTTAACCACACAGCTGTAACTGAATGTTGCTAGACACCCATGGTTCATAAAGTTGGTTTTAGATATCTTCCATCTTTGTGGTCTGCCTTATGTATATTACACAGAGGAAAGATTACAGAGAGCACTCTTGGCCCTACATTGTAGCAAGATTTCTGGATGTAATTTGATTTCTCTCTTCAGTTGAGAACACAAAACATCTAAATTCAGAGGCACCCTAAGTGCAAAGTGAGGGGCAGGACTGGAGACAATGGCATTGCCAGAAAATAATCTTTATCCTCTAACAACAATGGGGCCCCTCTGGTCTCAGGGTTCTAGGGGACTAGGTAGAAGACCACAGTTTAGAGGAAAATTAACAAGCTCCCTAGTTTCTTGATTTTTGTTTCAAGTAGGTTAATGCTTAATTCTGGAATGGTATGTTGGGATTATTTAAGAAGAACTATAACCATCACCCTCCCTTTGCAGTGGAGGTGGGTGGGATGGGAGGGGGTTTGGGGGCTTGGGAGGGAGGGGGCAGAGGGAAGTGGGATCAATATGTAAAATAAGAAAAAAGATACATATTTTAGTAACTGATATAACAAGCATGTAAGCACAATTAAAGCACTTGCATTATAATACTGAAAAAAAAAAAAAAGAAAGAAAGAAAGAAAAAGAAGAGCCATAGCAACAGCTTTCAAATTCTTGATATTTTAATGATTCTGCTCTCATTTAACTGGTTTATCAAACACATTCGTGGCCTGAATACCCAGAGCAATTTCAGCTAGTTGTACATGGACCCAAACAGATATTGAAGTTATAGAACAGTTAAAATGCAAACCTTGAATTATTTCTTAAATTTGTTACAAAAATTACATGTCAGAATGAGAGTCTAATAAATAGTAGGTGATAGTGAGATATCAGGATGGCCAATAAATAACCCTGTACATTGTATCTGAGAAAGAAAGAATAAAAATTTGGAAGGGTTGGAAGGATTGAAAGGTAAATCTGAATCTGCTCCAGAACAAAAGTACTTAGGCTTCCAGAGTCTAGTCTAGCTTCATTACCCAGAAAAGCCTAGAGTAGGCATTTATTACCCGAACAAAACAAAACAAAACTCAAAAAGAAAATAAAAAGATTCCAGGCATTGGAGAAATGGTTTAGCTGCTAAAATTCTTTCCCCAGTATCTAATCTACATTGTGTCTCACAACCACCTGGTGCTCCAGTTCTAAGATGGCTAATGCCCTTTTCTGACCTTCATGGTCTCCTGTACTCAAGTGATAAAAACCCCTAATGAATGTGTATTGTTTATTGATAAGGAATAGGGAAATCTTCTCTGGGCTAGACTTGGAACCAGAGACTGCTTGCCAAAAGAGACTTCCTTATGACTCCCTCACCACCTGTGCTGGACATAACAAATACACTGAAGATCTATGTTGTTGTGTAATTTGTGATGCTCCATCAGGATGAGCACAGTCCAGCCAAACCTAGCCTTTCTGTACATGTGTCTGTGTATGTCACTTCCTTCCCTTGTCAGTGCAGTCAGGTTTCCAGGACCAAGCTCTGGTATGTTCTGGACATGGTGTATTCTAATTCAGGATCATGTAGATAGTAAAAAAATTCAAAGGTTTTAAAGCTGTCCTTCCTTCCTTCCTTTTTTTTCCTTTCTTTCTTCCTCCCTCCCTCCCTTCCTTTCTTCCTCACTCCCTCCCTTCTTTCCTCTTCCCTTTTTTCTCCTTTCTTCCTTTTCTTTTTCTCCTTTTCTTTTTCTTTCCTCCTCCTCCTTTTCCTCCTTCTCCTCCTTCTCCTCCTTCTTATTTTTGGCTATGAGACAGCTCTGTTACAAAACCAATTTTGTACATAAGTGGTCATCATCTCCAGATCATGGATTATTATGGATCAGAAAGTTTTAACAGATGGGTTGTGGCATTTGACATTAAATAGAAAATGCTGCATACCTATGGGGAAAAAATTGGGATTGGTGATACTCTATTGTGGTTGATCTCTATCTAGACTTTCAAATGTTCCCATATCCAATGAAAGACAGTTACTAAAAAGATATCATGAACCATGAACAACAACAGGTCTCTGTACATTACCCTCATATTTTTCTTGTATTTGTGAACATTTCTATGTTTATATAATATTATATTTAATTATTTGTATCATTCTTGAGTGTATATGCATATGTGTATGTGTGTAGACCACTTGCTAGTAGTTACAGCCATGTGGGATGCTAAGCATTGGTGGTTAAATTTGGTCCTCAAGATAAACAACAAGCATTCTTAACAGCTGCTCTCTTTCTAAGTCTGATATTTAACTTGTACGTTAAATTTTGGTTAATCATTACTAATACTTCATTTTCTTTTGCTAGCAATGTAGATTGAATTATCTTTTCCCTATTCTGTACCCATTTTAATATAAAAGGTAGAAGATAGGCATTGAATTACTGTATGTCATTTGAATTTTTGAAATAACTAGTGAATTACTCAGATCAAACCACCTAGAATTCTGGGAAGCGTATGCATTATTTTATATAATTTGTGATAGTGACCTTTAATTATGTAAAATAGATTCAAATCAGTACCTTTTGTCATGACGTTATAGGTATGAATTTCAGAATGTTGGGGTAAAAGTCCCCAACAGCTGATTTAATTTGTGTCAAATTCTATTGTGGGACAAACAAACCTACTCCATTTCTTTTGGAATGGAGAAGGTTGATGGTATGTCACAGGGGCTCTAAAGGCATCTTTGACATTGACAATATTCTATATTTTTACCTACTTGTTTTAGGATTAAGGCTATAAATTTATCATGATTCATTTCTATATACAGGATTGATTTATGTGCTTTTAAATTACCTATGTTATGGCTCAACAAATATTTCACAAATTCCTAAATAAGAAAGTAATGTTTACGTGCCTCTAAAAGGTTTGTCAAATGCTGTAGTTGTATTAACTTGATAGAGGCATAGATTCCTCTATTACCTTCAGTTCCTCTATTTTCTTTATTGTGCCCTTCTATTCTATAAGGCAGTCATATTTAAGTATTTATTTTTGAGGACATACCTGATAGTCTAAGGGAAGAGGTCCTCTAATATGTTTGTTCTCAGCACTAGTTTATATTGGCCCATGGGCTTCCTTGTGGGCCTAGTAGGATGTGGGACTAACAATGTTTTCAGCTACCTTCCAGGTATTGATCTTTTATTTATTTGTCATTTGATCTTTCATTTATTTGGTACCACCCTCATCATTTCTAGGAGTGAAAGGATTTCTAGAAAGTGCTTTAATACCTATCTTTGTGATATTTGCCCCATACCCCAGATACATAGATAAGCAAAACTAGAAAGTGTAATATTGACAGTTTTCTACCACTTTGTAGACCCATCATAAAAGATCAGGATTTCAGAGGCGAATGCCTCTGCCAATGCCAAAGTTTGAGGAAAATCTACAGCCTGATATCATAGGCTAGTATATTTCCTTTAAAATGCTTCAGCCCTAAAAATCAAGATTTGACAATTACTGAAAAATAAACCTATCGTGATATATAATCATTTCAAATTTGAAAATTGTTTTCAGATATCTTCTAATGTTAATAAAATGCATCAGCCTTAAGCAAAATTTAAAGAAAGACATGTTTAGAAACAGTTAAGACAATTAAAAAGAACAATTCCATAAATATTAGTGAAATCCTCAACTGCAGCCCAAACTCACTTTTTTTTCTTGGCTGATACCAGATCATATGACCTATACTTAAATATAGTATTTAATTTCTAGCATAGCTCATTTCAAAATTCTGCTTGGAAAGAGTCTCCACTTTTTGTTGTTGTTGTTGTTTAATCAAAATCACATTGCTTACTCATTTTCCATCAACTGGTGAATGACACAAAATAATTTAACTTCCCAATCATCACTAATCAGATTGATTACATCCTTTTTAATGAGATTTAAAAAGATTTATTTTACGTGTGTATGTGTGAGCATTTTGCCTGCATCTCTGTACCCATTGCCCACAAAGGTAAGGAGAGGATATTTCATCTTCAGGAATTGGAATTACAGAAGGTTGTTATCCTCCTTGCAGTCACTGATGGCTGAACCTGGATTCTTTGCAAGAACAATAAGTATTCTTAACAGATGAGCCATTTCTTCAGACCCCAAATGAGATTTTTAACTAAAGTTAGATCGAAACACACTAAGACTTACATCCCCTCTCAAATACTTATATCTGACATCGTCATGATAAAGTTTGTTCAAGTTTTCCAACATGAATGGACACTACAAAATTGAAATGCGTTTTTTGTATACTCTTACTAAACTTTATTTTTGTCATCAGAAAAATACTACAAAGAATAGGTGTTAATTCTTACCAGAAAATGCTGAAGTATAAGGTAAAAACTGGTAATTTGTTAGAAATGTTCTCCCTAAATGTTTTTCCTATTGCCCAACTCAAATTATCTTGTTCACATAATTTTCAATGATCCTATAGCAGTAATACAGACAGGACTCTTTGGAGTACTACAATGTGCTAGATGTCAGAGAAAATAGTCAATGTCTTTGGAATAAGAGAGGGAGACTGACTTTATAGAGTTGAAGTGTTTCAGACCATGTACTCAATTCTTGTCATTGGGCATTATTTGTTTGTGGAAATGTATCATATGTGTTTCAATATTCTAATCTAAACATGATACTGTCAATGAGGTAATTTAATGCTGATAAAAGTAATTGGATATAACAAATATTTTGTTAACAAAATCTCTTCCATTGCTATTATTATTAAAACCAAACTATGAGATAGCTTGACATATTAACTTCAAAATTATTTGCCTGCTTTTAAAATGCCTAGAAGTTGAAAATGCTGTTGCTGTTATGATATTAGGCTCTCTGATCTCAGAATGCTCTATTTTAAGAAGGAGGTAAAACATTCGATTGTTTGCTCACAGAATTAAGACTCAACAGGTAAAATGTTCACCACACGAGAACAAGATGCAGTAACAATTACAAAGAAAGGTTGATGTTAGAATTAGAATATAGACAGAAAGTGTATGTGAGAGAGTTTGTGGTGATTGATGTCTTGCATGTACAAATAAAACCTGTCTGAAGGTCAGAGAATGGAGTTTGCCACGAGCTAGCCAGAGAGGACTGAAGGGCTGTGCACCCTGGCAGCAGAAACCTCTGCCTACATGTGGTGTTCACACATGGCGCAAGAATTTCCTCTTAAAACCTGACGAAGCATAAAAAGGGATTCTAAACACAAAAGAACAGTGGCAAGCATGGCTCCTTGGTAGCAGCATTTCCTCAGGTGGGCTCTGTTTGCTAGAGGTAAGCAGAGGCAAGGCTCCTTTGAGAGAGGCTCCTGACTCAGCATTAGCAGCAAAAACCACAGGGCTCTTTTAAGAGGCCCTGCTACCGAAAAATTAAACAGTGTTTATGAGCAGAGCAGCTGGCAGTGGTAATATGGACCTAGAAACTCCACGAAGTTGTGGCAATAAGCCTGAAGCTAGAAATGAAGCTAGATTTTCAGAAAGCCAAGGAACAGGGCAGGGCATACTGTTTATCAGATTAAAGATGGAGATTTATAGTAAAGACTGATTCAGATGAAGAACAACCTTTAAAGCATTTACAGTGTGTTACAAAAAAATATGTAGGCTTGGGAGATGAAAGTAAAATGATAAAGTCCTACAAAGGAAATACAGTAGCTGGGTATAGCGGCACATGCCTTTAATCCCAACACTCAGGCAGAGGGGGAGGTAGAGACATGGAGGCAGAGCCATAGAGGTGGCCGCAGAGGCCAAGGCAGAGGAAGACAGATCTCTATTATTTCAAGGCCAGCCTGGTTTACAGAGTGAATTCCAGGACAGTCAAAAATATACAGAGAGATCTTTGGCCCTCCTGGGCCCACCGCTCTGGGTGAGTGTTTGGTTAGAGTGTGGGTCCAATACTCCCACCCTCCTCGTGGAACATCCTGGGCCGGCTCTGGGCATACTGGACCCACCCCTCCAGGAGGGACTATCTGGAACTGCCTTCACCTGACCTTTGGGCACCTTCAGCAGCCTTCTGCCTGAGTGTTTGGGACCATCCAGAACCTGCCTTCTCCACATCATTAGCCTTGCTGTGGCCTCTGCTTGAAAGACCTCCAAGACAGCACAGATCATCCAGAATTACTGACATTGAACTCCGGACCCACCTGCACCCACCTGGAGAGGAGGGTAGAGAGAGAGAGAGAGAGAGAGAGAGAGAGAGAGAGAGAGAGAGAGAGAGAGAGAGAGAGAGAGAGAGAGAGAGAGAGACCCCACCTTACCCACTGGAAGAAGCAATGGTAAGATGGCAGTACAAGAAAACACCCTACAATAGAAAGCAGTATGACACCAATGGAATGTAGGGACTCTATACCAACTAGATATGAACACACCAAAGCAGATGAAGCAGAAGAGAACGACTCAAAAATAATTTTATGAAAATGATAGAGCCCTCAAAGATGATATGAGAAAATCCCTTAAAGAAATGGAAGAAAAATTAAACAAAAAATAGGAAGAAATAGAGGAAAAGACCAAGCCAGAAATGCAAGAAATGAACAAATCTCTTAAAGAAAGCAAGGGCAGCCAAGAAAAAGCAACCAAACAGATGAAGGAAACAATTTAAACAGTTCAAGGCCTGAAAACTGAAATTGAAAACTGAAATAGAGACAATAAAGGAAACAAAAACTGAGGGAATGCTAGAAATAGAAAAACTGGGTAGAATATTTTCTTTAAATTTTGCCAAATATTAATGTACTAAATATTGTTAACTAGAGTTCTTGCTTGATAAATATATCTTTTTACTGTGTTAAAGTTAAAACCTTCATTTTTATTTAGACAGAAAAGAGATGATGGGGGATTTCCTTCTGTATGCTGTGAATATATTTTTCCTCTAATTTGTTGGTGATAAATGTTGATTGGCCAGTAGCCAGGCAGGAAGTATGGGAGGAACTACCAGACTAAGAATTCTGGGAGAGAAAGACAGGAAAGAGCTGCAGGAGGAGACACCATGTAGCTGCCGACGGAGCAATAGGTCCGGGCATTCTCTGGTAAGCCAAGGCTACATGGAGATATATAGATTAATATAAATTGGTTAATAATTAAAAAAAGAGTTAGCCAATAAGAAGTCTGATCCATTGGCCAAACAGTTTATAATTAATGTAAGCCTCAGTGTGTTTATTTTGGATTAAATGACAGAGGGACTGGGCAGGACAGAAAATCTATCAAGAGTTTATCAATTATCATTTATCAGTTAGAAACAGCAACATAGCAGAACAATGGGTTGCATTTGAATAGTCAGAAGGAAGTCAGTTTGACTGGACATAAGTGGTTTTCATGAAATAAAATTAAATGATTAGGGACTAAATCACACTTGATTATCCATTGATGAGTGTCATGAGTAGTTTTATTTTAATATCTTGATTTTCAGGATGTTTGTTTCTTGAGAAAATTTCAAATAAAATTAGTTTGGGGGGCACAATAATTAAAGAAATTAAACTCTAGCATGGGATGGGAAAATTAATCCAGATGTTTATGACAGTTTCCTGAAAAGCATTCTCTTTTATTTGTGAGATAGATGATTACAGTTGCTCTATGTTCTCACACTACATGTTGGATCAGATCTGTTGACAGACTAAGAACGAAAGGGCAAGACATTACTAAGACCGTGTTTCCTTTTTTTCTATTAGAATGTTATTTCTGCACCTCCTTCTAGCATAGTCACACACCCACAGGCATCCTTAGTATACTTCAGAATACTCAATACTATGTTTGGTAGTCTGTATCAACCAGGCATTAGTTTACCTTTCTGTTTCCATAAAACTTACCCACTCATGACTTTCTGTGCAACTGAATGAAGTTTGGTTTCTGGTGTATACTTCCATGATTCTATCCCCTAGATCTCAAACAGTATAGATACCAAACGAGCTGTCAATAAGTAGTTGTTACACGTATGAACCAATGCAGAGAAGGGTTTATTTTAGAGATCACCGTGAGCATTCTTTACTGGGAGAACAGTGTTTCTTTTTTGCTTTGATCATTTCTGGGTCTTAAAACAGAAGACTAAGAGAGCATGATGTTCAAGGTCAGCAGCAAACTTGGCAGAGAGGAGTGAAGCCTGGCCCAAGAGACAAGGCCTTACACTTGATTATCTTTGCATTGCCAAATACTTCTCCAAATCATAGATCTATCTGAAAATTGTACATAATTATGCTTGCTTATTGTAGTTCACATGTTGGTTAAGGGGATAACACTGGGGAAGGAGTTGCAAGCACCGATTGTCCACCATAGAAAACAATAAAGAATACTGCCATAGATAATAATAACTTAGGAAGAATTAAAGTACATTTCTATATATGCAGCATTCTGTCTAGAACATAATTCATATTTAACAAGTGTGCTTAAAATAAGTTAACTTCAGCACCATTTAACACAGTACTTTGCTTAAGAAAATGCAAAATGACCACAAAACACAACTCCTAAGTGCTAATTGAAACTCTTTTGTTATCTTCAAAGTTACTCAGCATAGACTGTGTTTCATCCTAATAATTGCATTTTGCCCCTTTAATCAAGATGGTATATGAAAGCGTAAATAATGTGTTTCTTATGCCAAGCAAATTATACTAGTAACTGGTTTGTAATTTGTGATTGTTCATGATTCTGATATTGAGGAATGTCATTTCAGGTAGGTGGAAGCCACAGATTGCACGCACACTTTCATGTCTGCATGCAGGTAAATAAATAACAAGCACATTGATAAGAGAGGGCATTATAATTTGAATAAGATCATATTCTCTGCAGAAGAGATAAAGGGTAATGGAACACTATCCAGAGCTGCTTTGTTATTACTTCATCAAACACCTCCTAAGCCTCCAGCTGATAAAACAGACTTGTATGGCTCCTCTGGGACATTAACTACAAGAATGCTGCAAACCATTGGCGGTGATTTCTAAAATCATTAATATCACTGTTTAAACGAATATATATGTATCTATATATATGCATGTAAAAATATATAAAATAAATCACAGGGAAGAGCCAGAGGTAAAACAACTCCCAATTCTTTCTCAGAAACAAACATAAGTTATGAGGGACAGAGAAATGAATTGGATTCAGCCTGAACAGATGCTGTGTAAAGATAATTTTCATGGAAAGGAACAATGAACCTTAATGATATATTAATTAGGTTACCTATAAAATCTCAGAATTACATAGTAACTTTACATGCTGTTTTGTGAATGCTAATTGGGTAACATATTTACAGATTATACTCATATTTACTTTCCTTATGTTTATATCACATATCAACTTTATTATACACTCTGCAGATTGCTATGTCTGAAAAAGATGGACTCCATATTTTTACGATACAAGGAGTATGGAGGGAAATTGTATTTAATTTTATTTTAACAGCACTTCTAAGAGAGTAAATACTATTTTGTTAAGAAACACTTGAACATAATATAACATATATAACACCTATTAGTGCACACATAAATCAGAAACATGCTAATTTGAGGAACTTAGAGTCAATATATTGACTCCATACTCCAAGTGAAAGTAGTTATGTCTTGAACATTAGAGTTCCATGCCTTTTAACACCTAAGTCACCCTCCTGTTGATTGGAAACTGTCTCTCTAATTACACAGAATAACCATGTCAAAGTTAAAAATAAGAGAGGACTAAACCACAGTTATCTTGGAAAGTATGAGAGTCATTGATGAAAGAGATGGGTAAGCATGTTGATAGTCAATATTCCTGTGTATAAGTCCACTGTGCTAACCAATCCTGGCACTGAAGCCCAATTAAATAGTCTTTCGGAAGAGAATTTTTGTTAACAAAAATTGTTTTGCTAAAAGAAGATAGGTCATACACTGTAAGATCTACAGCTTTCTAGGTTCTATGCATGGCTCTCTAAAACAAAAGAATGAAGAGGCGAGTTAGACTGTCCTGAGTGCTGCATCACAGCACTTGACACAAGTATTCATCAACCAACACTTGATTTATTGTCTTCTCATTTTGGTTATCATACCTTCAATTGCCTTCATTTTGTGTGAAATAAACTACTATAGTCTAAAAAGACTATAGCCTTCATTTTGTGTGAAATAAACTACTATAGTTTAAAAAGACACACTTTCACCTAAGCTGTACTGATCTTTGGTGCAGTTATTCAAATCTTTTTCTTCTGAATAAGAATAAGAACTTTAAGCCAGTTGTTGGTGGCCCAAGCCTTTGATCTCAGCACTCTGGACACAGCAGAGGCAGGCAGATCTCTGTGAATTCAAGGTCAGCCTGGTCTATAGAGCTAGTTCCAGGACAGGTTCCAGAGCAGTACATAGAAACCATGTCTCAAAAAACAAAACAAAACAAACAAACAAACAAAATAAATAAATAAATAAATAAGTACAATAAGTACTCTAATTTTGGGTGTTGCAATTTATCCTCAGCAAATATATACAGATTATAAAGGTTTTTATTATGTATAACCATTGTACATGGCATCAGGCTATATAAGGACATTTTCCACAAGTATTTGATCACGTTGAACAAAATCCTTTCTCCATCACCAATCAATGTGCTTGTACCCTTGGGCATTCTACTATTTTGCTGTATGTACGTACATACATGACTTCACATATCTATGTTAAAACAGGAATCACAAGTAAGAGAAAACAAATATATATCTTTTAAATTTTTCTCATGTTACTCCCTGTCCTAAAAATAAATCATTGAGTTTTTATTTCTTTAAATTTTAATAATACAATTTATTAATTTGACATTAAAATTAAATGATAATTTCCTTTATAAAGGTATAAAATCACATAAACAAAAAACCTGGCTATTTTGTGGCACTGAATGTATGTATCTTTGTGGCTGTTTGGCATGCTAACATTTTTTTTTACCAGAAGAATGTCAAATGTTCTAATTTACATTTCTATTATAGCCAGGGAGCATGTTTTTATGATCAATTCATGTTTAAACTTACTGTTCAAATCTGTACCTATTTTGATGTTTGGTCATCTGCTCCTTTCTAGTCAATTTCTAGAAGTTTTAAAATATATCCAGGATGTCAATACTTTTGAGACATAGTGAATATCTTTCTCTATTCTGTATATAGACGGTCCATTTTTTTCATTATTGAAAATAGATTTAGTTGCCTTGTATTCCCACATAATTAATAAAATATGTTGGAAAAATAAGTTAAAAAAGAAAATAGATTCTTTTCGTGTGCAATATTTCCTGAATACAATTCCCCCTCCTCTCTGAGTCCACTTTCTCTCAATCATTAGAAAAAAATAGGATTTTAATAGATAACAACCAAGAATGACAAAAAATATAATATAAAATAAAAAGTATCACACTGAAGCTGGACAAGGCAACTGAGCAGGAGGAAAAGAGCCTAGAGAGAAGGCACGTGAATGAGAGACCCAAGAAGTCCCATAACAATGCTAAGCTTAAAGCTATAATACACACACAGAGGACCTGGTTCGGACCCATGGAGGTCCTTTACTTGCTGTTGCAGTCTCTGTGAGCTCAAATGAGCCTTGCTTAGTTGCTGCACAGGCCTTTCTTTTCTTGTTGTCCTCCTTGCCCTCTGGATATTAAACCATTCTACCTCTTCTTCTGTAGGGTGCTCTGATTTCTGAGGGAGCAATTTGACAGAGACATCCTATTTAGAGTTGTGTGTTCTAAGGGATCTCACCCTTAAACTGAACTTCAGTTTTGCTACATGAATTTTCATTCGAAGATTTGAATCAATGCCAATTCATTCCAGGTAATGCATATAGGACCCACAAAAAAAAAAAAATTCTCCACATACCTGTTTCTGTAAAAGAATGAGTTTATTGAGGTTTCTTACAGGGACATGAGTTTCTCAGGCAAATAAATGTACCAGGGACAAGCTCAACTCTGCATTGAAGCTGCAACACTGGGCTTTCCCGAACACCTTTGTGGTCAATTCCACTGAAGATTCTCTTCTCTCTGAGCAACTGTATACTGCTTATATAGCCTTTGTGAAGAGCCATTAGTGCCTTATAACTTGTACGGTTTGTTTATATGAATTTTATGACATTCTCCATTGTTTCCAGGAGAAAACATTTTACACCACTTATTTATTTATTGTGAACTAATTATTAATGTGTTCTTGGGTTTCAGCCTCAAAGACAGCTTGCTCATCACTGAACTCCAGCTTTGAACCCTTTTTCACTGGCTAGCTCAAGCTCAGTCTGCAGATCCAGACAGCCTCCCTCTGCTCTCTATCCCTGTATCCTTTCCAGAAAGGTTCTTGATGATGGCATATCTGCCCTCAGATCCCTGGGTATACACTCCACAGCACAGGCATCAAGACCATCCGCTACTTTGCATCTAAGAGCAACAATAGCTGCATACACACTCTAGGCTTTATATTATCTAGGTAGGACCATTCTATATTGATTTATTTTCTTTTTCTCTGCCTTCACTTACTCATGTGTATTCTTCTGCTTCTATATTTGCTTTGAAATGCGGCTATTTCCACTGGTGTTTTTTTTAATTCCACTACTATTGCATGGGAAATAAGATTCACTGGGATACAATATAGGTTGACTTGTGTTTATCTGGGGAGAAATCACTTACACCTGAAACAAATGACCACTGCAGGTTCCCCCTCCAAGGATCCCACCTGGATGCTCTCTGAAACCCAGCCAGTAAGTAAGAGAGAAAGCTGGGATCCAGGATCCAAGACCTAGCTTCCCCCGATACACCTGCACCTGTGTCCATGCCCCAATGGGCGTGGTCAGTGCAACAGGTGTGGGCAGGGTGGATATCTCATTACATACTACTATAAGTAGATCTTTCTTAAGCTTCCTGCATGCATTTTGTTATTATCCTTCTCTATATCACTTTATCCTTTTCCCTCTTCAAGGCCTTGTCGTTTCTCATTTGGATTTTTCATTGACTCACATTATTAATTTTCTTAGTAGCAGATATGGTTCTTTGAAAAAAATCACCTTATATCTAGTTGCCATTTGAGTCTTTTTTCAAATAAGTATTCAAACTTACCAGCATCTCCCTTAATATTTTTCAAAGGCTCTGTGATATTGCCAGAATTGTCTAAAGATGATCACACATCTCAGGGGATTTATCATTTATTGCCCAATTAGGACACACATGAGTGTAAAACAATGCAATTTTTAGTGAAATTAACAGAGAGCAATGATGATCTTACCAAGGGCAAATATGGGCTCCACGGCATAGGACACAGTCTAGTGTCTGTTTTTCTACTCTGCACTTTACTTCGCTGAAACTAGTCCTCAGAATGTCACTATGTTCCATCCTGCTAGAAATCTACACCTCCAAGTCTTTGATACTACGTCAACTTTGATACCACCAACCATCCCCCTTGTTAATGTGTGGGTCCTCTTTAATACTCAGCTTTGGGTTTTCTTTTCTAGGAGGATCTCTTGAAATCCTTGTATTATTACATCTATTAACAGGTTGTACAGAGGATCATAGAGAGCTCTCTGTGTCACTATTGAGTCATTTTCTTCTCCCTAACTTTCTGTAAATTCTCAGCTCTTTATAAGGAAAAATAAGCTAGATTTCATGTATAGATGTATACACAACTGTTAGAATCACCATGGAAACAACCTTCAGTAAGCTGTGGAATATCTTATAGATTACGTTGTAATTGATAAAGGAAGATCCACTTTAAATATTGTCAGCCCGATAGATACCATGAGCCGGTGTCACAGATGAAACAAAAAAGAGAAAGCAAACTGAACAGCAACACTCATCTCTTTCCTCTGTTTTCTGTCTTCAAAGCAGTGTGACCAGTTTCCACATGTTCCATGCCCCCCATGCTGAGTTTCAGATGTATTGTTTCCTCATAGTAGAAGTCAAGAAAAACGAAACTACAGAGAGTGGGTGAGAATGCTTTCCCACATGTCCTACCCATTTGTATACTCATAGCATGTACATATAGCTCAAGCTTTTGAATGTTAAAACAAAATTAAACAGTTGGAGGATCACTCAGTGCGACAAAGATGCTTGCCACCCAACACTTCAAACACCAAGACGCAAAGTTTGATTCCAGAACACACGTAAAGGTGAAAGAGAAGAGCTGACCCTGTAAGATTTCCATGGACTTTGACACACATACTGTGACATTCATGCCCTCTACTTGCAAATACATACTGATAATATAATAAACATATACTATTAACAACGGCAAACAAAACTGAATTTACCTTAGGGAAAAAAAAATTCTTGCTTGTATATAATTATTCATATATAAAACATTTTAAATTTACGTTGTACACCTAACACATAGCATATACATATTAGCTTTATGATGTACAAAACATTTCTGGATTTCTGTTTTGAAACTCTTTGGGTCAGTATTCATCATACAAAACTAGCAATCTCAAACACAGTCTTTAATTGCTATGTAGGTGCTTGTATTTCTATTCAAATTACATAATTTAAATTAAATAAATACAGGCCAATAGCTTTATCAACGTAATAAAAAGTTGAAGAAAGAATCAAGCCACAGGAAAGCTGTACTGGATTTAAAATAGGTTCGGATAAAAAAGGAACACTTAACGTTAATAAAACACTTGACATTTGTGACATTCAGAGCTCCTGAAACACAAAAATACATGCCCAAAGTGTCTAACCAAAAATAATATGCTAAGTTTCTGACAGCAATTGGCACCAACATGACAACTTATAAACATGAAGAAAAAGTTAGTAGAAATAACTTTCATACATAGATGTTTTGGAAATGTGGTTTTGCTGAGAATAGTTGGCTCCAATATGATATGTACTAATTTCTATATTTTATCACAAGAAAAACATTACTTTGTTATATGCACATATTTATATATACACTTTTTAAGTTTTAATCAAATGTCTCATTATTTACAGAACATAAGCTATGGGTTTATTGTATTCTAGTTTTCCCACTAGTTGCTACCAGGAAATACATAGAGAGCTATTTAATATTTATGTATGTAGGAACAAATATTTAGATATTTCAATACATTTCTCTAGAAGAATAAGTTAACTGATGTCTATATTTATAAAAATGTGTAGAGTCATTATTCATATTATTCTGAAACAACTTGGCATTTTGCTTATTTTAGGCAGATTAGATGGCATTCAACTTGACACAAGCTAGAGTCATAGCAAGAGGGAATCTCAGCTGAAAAAAAAAAAAAAAAGATGAATCCAGAAGATGGGCAAGTACTCAGCTGAAAAAAAAAAAAAAAAAGATGAAGATTGACTTATGGGCAAGTAGGAGGACAAACCTTGAATGTGAACTGGCATGGGAAAAGCCAGCTCCCTGTGGGCAGTGTTACTTGTAGCTTGTTTGTTCTGGGTGCCATAAGAAAGCAGGCTGAGTGAGCCATGAGGAGAAAGACAGGAAACACAAGTCCTTGGCATTGGCTCAGTTCCTGCCTCCAGGTTCCTGCCCTGAGATCTTGCCATGCCTTCCTGACATGAAGGACTGTTATACAGAATTGTACATCAAATAAACCCTGTTTCCCTCAGTTTCTTTTGGCCATGATGTTTTCTCACAGCAATACAAATCCTAACTGAGAAAGGTGCTTTACATACCACAGAAATACTCCATATATCAGAAATCTGATTCACACTCTCACATATTCCATTGTTGACTATTTCAGATTTGTTTTGTATGAATGTTTACTTAAACAAACAAAAATTCACAAAGTGTTGAATGAGATAACCAAAGATGTTTGGTTGGCTACCAAACGTATTGGATCTTTTTTTAGTGTTCAGCATAGTACAAATTTAAACTGCTGGGAAATTTCACTGTGCAATTGTTTTAGTGTTAAAAATAAAAGAAATTTCATACCATAAGTTGACACAGTAGAAAAACTTGGAAGTCCTTTGTATGGTTGATGGAATCCACAGTTGCACAACCACTTTGGAAAACAGCTTGTAATTTCTTAGATCATCAAACATGGTGACAGCAAGACGTTTTATCCCCACTACTGGGTAGTTATTGAAATGAAAGCACATCAAAACACAGTAAGTTATATGGATATATCAACTGAAACTTTATTTTTTAGAAACTTTATTTTTTAGAAAAAAAACAGTCAAAATTTTCACAAGGTCACTGACAATTTAATTATGAGCATATGTTCAGGGAATAGAGTACTATTTGTTAATAAATACATTGAGCTCTTTTGCATGGGAGTATTTATGTAGAAGTGCACAGATGTGTGTGATGTGTGTGTGTAATGAAGAGGTCGGTATCAGGTTTCATTTATTTCAAGCAAAATTTGATTTATTTATATACAATCTCCTACACTGAGTGTGCTTCCCCAGCCAGCTAGTGAGCATTAGGAATCCCAGGACATACCAATAATGCCTAGATTTGTATGTGGATTCTGAAGACCAACAAACTTCAGTTTTATACTCTTGCATGACAAGCATTTTATTCCCTAGGCCTTGCAATTATTTAATCATGTGCAGTGCCAAAAGAGAAAGTGAAATCCTTCATGCTGAGTAGAACATCCAATAAAAAAGTAGATATTGAAGAATCCCCATTCTGAAAGTTTGTCATAATGAAAACTAGATTAAAGTGACTGTAAGTTAGGAATCTGTTTCCTGGGAATGGTAGAGTGGAAGTGTGTGGGGGTGGGGGGGAAGAAGGTGGACACAAGGTCAACTGCCATGGAATAATCCTCTTGTAAACTGTAAAGATCTATCACTTGAGTTGTTTTAACAAAATGCTGATTGGTCAGTGGCCGGGCAGGAAGTGTATGCAGGGCTACCAAACTAAGAAAAAGGTAGGAAGGAGAGGGGTGGAGTCAGAGAGCCACTGGAAAATGCCGAGAAGCTAGATGAGAATGCTGTACTGAGAAAAGGTAACAGGCCATATGGCTAAGCATAGATAAGAATGACAAATTAATTTAAGTGTAAGCATTAACTAATAATAAGCCTGAGCTATTGGCTGAGCATTTACAGACAATATAAGTCTCAGTGCTGGAATTGCTGGAGGGACAGAAACTTTTGCTTACTGTTAACTGTCCAATTTAGAAGAAAACAGTTATTTTATTTTTATGCTATTATGATTTTCACTGTGTATGTGTGTGTGTGTGTGTGTGTGAACATCATCAAAACATATGCTTATTTCTACTTACAAAACATAGGGCATGGGAACAGGCTAGATGAAAGGATGATGAAAATGCAAGAGACAAGCATAATGGATTTCTGTTTGTCTATAGAGAAAAAAACATGAAATTTGCAGATATGTGGGTGTAGTTTGAAAACATTGTACTGGTTTGGTAACTTATGCCTATGGGTTCAACAGTAGGAAAATTCTCTGAGGTAGCCAACCTCTTTCTGATTGAACTTGAAGTCCATCCAAGTAACAAATGCTTGATACTACACATCTGTCCAAACCCATGACTGGGAAGCTCACAGACTCAGGATTAACCAACTACTGTTATTTTGTCTAGTGTCAAATTGTCTTCTAAATTTGTTCCTTTACCCGTGAAGATGAGTGCTGCTCTCAGACCTCATCAGAGAAGTTTCTTTGTGTAATGGATGGTAGGTGGTTACTGCATAGAATCATACCTAGTCAAAGCACAAATAATATGTTTCTGTAGAGTGCCCAGTCATGAATGGCTCCAGCCCATAGCTCAGGGACCAGTACGGAAGAGTGGGCAGAAAAACATAAGCACCGGAGGTCATGGCAGATAGGAGCAAAGACAATGTCTCCTGGGCATGGCAGGACCACTGACTTATGAATTCATAGTAGCTTAGGTGTGTTTGTCTGTACAGAACTGTAAAGCTCAAGCTAGTCACTACTCTAGCCTAGAGAAGAAGGGGTCTGTGGACTTACACCCATAACTGAGGCACTAAGTAGGAGTTCTGGTTTCTAGAGGAGGGTGTGGTTCCAGTACCTTGATTATACCTTAATGGATGGGCTTTTCCTCAGAAGTATATGGGTATTAGAAGATAGAATCTATGAGTTATTAAATTAATAAAAAAAATGGAAATGCGAAATTGGGGAGAAAAGGATATAGGGATGGATCTTAGAGGATTTAATGAGGGTGGTGGGTTTGAATTTAAAATACATGTGTACTTCTAAAAGAATTAAGAAATAAAATATTTGTTTAAATACATATGCCATATATTTTATATATACATACACATAGATGTATATATGTACAAATTCATACACACACACACACATATATATATATATACATATACATATGTCTGTTTAAATTTTTGTTATCTGTAGATGGCTATGTGTTTGAGGAACTAAATTAAAACACCCAGACAGAGATAGTGCTTCCATGAGATACAGTACAAATGTCCTTTCTCAAGGTCCCTTCACATTGAGTATAAATAGACGAGAATATTTGTGTATCAATGAGCAAATAAATTTGTGAGCATAGAAGGAATCTTCTGCAGTTATCATGGGGCTCATAAACATCTTCAGTCTGGAAAAATGAAAGCTTTCCACAGTGATGATGCTTGTGGGATTTGATTCTCATTTCCTCTACTACAGGTTTGTCTCTGAAAGACAGAGGCACCCATTCAAGCTGAACCACTCCTATGAAATACATGCATTTGCTTAGTGAATGGGTATTACAGAGGTCAGTGATGTAGTTCTACTGGTAGGGTGCATTGGTATAATGCATTGACTCCAGGCTTCTATCTTCTAATCTCTGTTTAAACCAGGCATTTTATGTCACATTTTTAATCCCAGTACACAAGAGGTGGTAATGGAAGGGAACAGTTCAATGTCATCTTTTGCTATACAACCTTTGAACCAGTTTGAGCTATATGAGACCCTGTCTGAAATAAATGCATTTTATGGGTATAGATTATTATTATTTTTGAGAATTCTGAATAAAGATGGTTCATTTACCTGACTTACCATATTAAAAAATCATTTTGTTTTCTCCCTTCAACATAAAAATCTTGTGCCTTTTTTTTTACATACAGGTCACACAGAAAAGTAACTTAACCTCTATCATATGACAAGATTGTTTAAAAAAAGAGTAAAGATTCTGTATCACCAATAAAGGTTTTCTGCTTGTTTTTACCTAATAAAAAGTGGCTTTGGTATTTAAGTTGTTGTAAGTTACATGAATATATTTCAAAGAATATTATTATCTTGGACATATACCATTAATATTTTCTCAAAGCCTAGTCATACATTCCTTATATGTAAGTTGATTGACACACCTTTGTCTTTTACAAACTATGGTCAACATTCTTTTTAATGTTACTAGTTTCTAGCTTTGTGTTTAATGGTTTTAATCTGTTTGATCAATGTGATGTCAAATATCCAAATTTGTTTTATATATATGGTCATTGTTCAGCATTTTTTCTATTTTTCATCTGGGTGTCTAAGGTGACAGCTGCACAGAACCTAAGCGCAGTTAAAGAATACACCTGAGAATCATAAATGTAACATTCATCCTTTTCCTTGTCACCACTGACAGTAACCTTGAGGAAATCACTTAATCTCTTTGTGCCTCCATCACTCGGCTATAAAACTAGGATACTGATACTTATCTCTTTGGATAAGAGGGGGCTTGTTAGTGTTTGTTAAGCCTCAGAGATGTTCAGATAAAGCAAACTACCGCAGAATTGTTAATATAAAGAAACCATTGTTATCCTCTGCACTACTTATTTCAAGGTATATGTGTGTGGCTCATACTAATCCTTTATAATGATACTTTAAATTAATCACTTGAAATGTTAATAAAATAGACATGGAAGTATTATGTCATAACATGTTATTACATTTGTCTTTCCATAAAATATACAGAGATATAGAAAATCAAGTTTCCATGGTCATAGACATTTAAACTCTGTTTGCTTTAATTTCTCCATCTCCAGTAATTAACTTACCAAATATCAAAGCTATATAAACATATATAGTGTTGATATCTCGAAGTTTACATTTTCTAGAAGCATGTGACATTTGCATAAGATGTCACCCTTTCCAAAAGGAGGGACATGTTAGAGAAAAGAGCTTTGAAGACAGTGATGAATTGATCAAAGCTTCTGCACCAGACCTATTGTATTGCTCTTAAAATACAACCCCTAAAATGTAGATCCTGAGGTGATATTGATGGCAGGGAAATAAAATGAAGACTAATTTTGGTGGAGGAAACTCGAAAGGAAGTGAAGTACCAAGAGTTTCAAAAATAATTGACTGCACTGTAATGGCAGAGAACACAGCATTGGTCATCTAAGGTCCTTTTAACAGGTATAGGAGACTAAACTATAGAGGCAGTAGTGAGGGCAGGGTTCCAGACTACAGAGACCAAACAGGGACACATGACTGTTGTCAGCTGTGTGGCGGCTACAGTACGGTGATGAGCTTAGTCACATGGGAGTGTCACTGTTTGAAAGGATTAAGTGGCATGGCCTTGTTGGAGAAAGTGTTATCACTTGGGATGGACCTTGAGGTTTCAAAATTCCAAACCAGGCTCTGTGGCTTCCTGTTCCTGCTTCCTTAGGATCCAGATGTAGAACTCTTCATCTACCATGTCTGCCTGCATGCCACCATGCTCATGGCCATGAAGACAATGGACTAAACCTCTGAAACTGTATGCAAACCCCGATTAAACACTGTCTTTTTATGAGTTGCATAGTCATGGTGTCTCTTCACACCAATAGAACACTGACTAAGACAGACGATATTTTCATAATTGCATTTGTAACTCTCAAGGGACTCAATGTCTCACAGGAAAAGAGGAAAGATAGAACTATTCGCTCTTGGTGCACCATACGAATGGGGAAAATCACTGTCATTGTAGTAAGAGTGAAGGTTGCTGCTATAAGAGTAGATCTAGATATTATATTTCAATCATTCCCCCTTTCAATGCTTAGGATTCCTTTTTGTGTAATTTTTGTTTTTCTTTGTTTGGTATTTTTGTTGTTGTTGTTTTCAAGACAGAGTTTCTATGTGTAGCCCTGCTATCCTGGAACTGACTCTGTAGACCAGGCTGTACTGGAACTCAGAGATCTGTCTGCCTCTATCTTCTGAGTGCTGGAATCAAAGTCATGTGCCTCCACAACTTGGTTCAATACCTAGTTTTAATGGGTTACCACAGCAACAAAGTTTGAAATGGCCCATTAGGATTCTCAGGTTCACAGGAACCTGAGACAAAATACAAACCTCAAAGTTATGTCCAAGTTTGAGGCATATTTTGAGTTAATGGTAAATGAATTGTGAGAACTTGTTCCTATGAGCCACAAGAAGGTGTGAACCCTGTTTACCTATAGTATTTAAGGTATCACTAGGATAGTATATATTTATGGTTGTGAGCCTAGCCATTAATGGCTGAGCTAATCCCTCCAGCCAGAGAATAGTATGTATTAGATTGGTTTTCAACTGGCTAACTGCTTTCATGATTAGCTCTTACTCTGATAATATGCTTATGAGAAAAAGTGTTGGAAGTTCATATCCAACACAAGAACCTAGACATAACACAAGAAGTAATGACCTAGGTAATAAGAATATATATATATATATGTTGTCTCAGAAGTTGAGGTATTTGTTGCTCTTCCAGAGGACCCAGATTTCATTCCCAGCATCCACGTGACACCTCACAATCACCTGTAATTCCAATTCCAGTGGAACCAACTTCCTATTCTGTCTTCTGAAGGCACTAGGTAAGCACACGAATGACAAACACATTCAGGTACTGGTCACATGCATAAAATAAAGCAAAATAAATTAGTTCTAAACGCTCTGCATATAGCTACACATATGTAATAGAAGCAGTGGTTATATGAACAGGTAAACAGATAAACTTCTACCACAAGGTCACACATTTCAGGTTAGAGTCCCTTAAGATGTAACAATAACACCGAAGTCAAAATGATGAGAAACATATATTAGCTAAAAAAGACTATAGGTATAAATGCTTTGGCAAAATGGAATTAAAAATTATGTGAGGGTGTGGAGAAAAAGGAAGTACATGACAATGAATGTATGTGGAGAAAAATATTATGACCCCTAAAGATACTAAATTACCAAAATGTTTTTCATGATTCATACAGAAGGCTAGTTTGGAATAGCATGATCAAGTATGTAGTTCTTTTCATACTAATTTGTATTTTTCTGATGACTATTTAAGCATAAATAAATTTAAAGTTGAATTGAATACGCTTTTATATGTAATCTCAAGTCACCTGGTTATGCCAATTTGTGAGTTTCTGGTGGAATCATTTCTCCCAAATTTATAATAGAGCTTTTATTTTAAGTCTTGTTTTGTAGGTCTTTATATATTATTAAAACAAACATTTCTGTCAATTATTTTTATCATAAATATTTCCTCCCTTCCATGTCATTTCTTAAATCATTCCAGTTTTCCCATGTTAAAGTGTCTTAATTTTATCAAAATAATTCATCTAACATTTGCCATATCTGTTCATTCTCTTTGTTCCATGCTGACATTTACAATGGTTGATTTTTTTCTATCTTTGTGATAAATGGTGGTAGTTTTTTTTTTATCTGATTTTAAGAGTACAACTCTATTGGATGTAAGCTTATGACTCTTGTTTTAGTAGCACTATCTGATGGATGTGCTCATCAAGCTTCTGAAACAAGACAGGGAGGGGCTTATGAGACCATACGTAGAAATGATGGGACTAAACAGAATCAGTGAGACCACACCTGCCTCTTAGTGCAGATACCCTTACAGCTCTTTGGTCTCTTTGGGGACATGGTAAGAAATCATTTTTTCCCCTCAGTACAGTTAAAACTTGAAAGATATTTGGCAACTAAAATGCAGTCAATTAAAATACATACATGGACCTCTTCCACCTCTTTCACATCCAGGACTTCTCAATAGAAGTACTCACAATACTGAAATCAGTTTCTGAGACACAAAAAACTTGCTGCTGTGTTGAATGCCTTTATCCCCACACCAGTCTGAGGAAATTCCTTCTTGCTTATCTATTTATGTAACTTCTTCATTACCTAGGGAAAAATGTCTTTAGACACATTCTGGTATCCTGAGTTTTAAAATTACATTTCTTGTTGCTTTTAATTTTACCACTATGGTTTAGTCATAATATATGGGTGTCAATCACAGAGGTCTAGTATTGTTTGTATTAAATGGAAGAATGACTACTTATCATCATCAAACATGACCAAGTCTAAATATAAGGAGCATCTTCTAACAACTTATGGGTGTGTATGAGAACTGAAAATGACAGTGACCACATCTCTAAGCTGGCAACATGCTGCTGGATGGCACTGTAGACCCAGGCAGTGAGCACAGTTTTCAGTTCTGGCAGTAAAGGTACCTGCAGCCATCTTGGATAGCCCACAGCAGAAACAACTGTGGCTTTCTTTTTGGCAATGCTGTTGTTTACCAGAAAAAAGAATGGTTAGGCATTCTTCAAAACTTTCAAAGACCTACAGAATATGGCATTTAATGGTTTAAGGTTTTTCTTGCAATGAGGCACAACTGCTCCTGGTAACACCACCTGCATCACAAAGGAAGATGGACATTGAAGAAACTCGTTATGGAGTTTGCTTCCAAAATGGCAAGACTAGCTATTTGGCCAAGATCCTGATCTTGTCTGGACTGTTTTACTTTATGATCTATAAACTGTACATGCAGGTCCCACAGGAAAGTGACTGCTGATACAAGGTGGACATTGCTACAGGGTTCCTGCTTCATTGAAGAGTCTGCTAGACAGTCTGCAGGACACAGAGAAAAGTGACTGACAAACTGCCAATACAGGCGGACAGTTTAAAGTTTCCTGCTTTGTTGAGGAATCTGTCAGGTACACTATGGCCTATTGGCCAAAGATGGAACATTACAGAAGAACTTCAGGTGCCTGACCAGGTAGCAAGATGTCTCTGTCAATTCTAGAGTTTATATATTATCCTTCTGTGGTCTTTGATGGAGTTGAAGACAGATTGTTATGGTTATAAGTTTCCTTAGTTAAGATTAAAGATAAGTTACATATAGGACTTTAGACTCACAAATATAGGATAGATGATAAAATGTTTTCTTTAAATCTTGCTAAATGTTAATGAACTAAATATTGTTAATTGTGATTCTTGTTTGATAACTGTTGTGTGATATGTTTTGCTATGCTAAGTTAAAACCCTTTTATTTTAGACAGAAAAGAGGAGATTATGGGAAATGTCATTCTGTATATATGTTTCTCTTATTGGTTAATGAATAAAGCACTGTTGGCCAATAGGAAAGCAAGATAGACAGGACTAGAGACGAGGAGGAGAGAGGAAGATGTAGAGAGGAGATTCAAGATGGAGGATGGAGAGGGGAACACCAGCCCCTCTCTCCGGTAAGATAAGACCACGTGGAAGTACTTAGATTAATAGAAATGTGATGGGAGATGTCATTCTGTATATATGTTTCTCTTACTGGTTGATGAATAAAGCACTGTTGGCCAATAGAAAAGGAAGATAGGCGGGACTAGGAGAGAAGGAGGAAAGAGGAAGGAGGAAGGAGGAGGCAAGATAGAGAGACTGGGGAGACGAGACACCTGTCCCAGTCCCTGGTAAGGAGACCACGTGAAAGTACATAGATCAACAGAAATGGGTTAATACTTAAGACAGAGCTAGCCGATAAGAAACAAGTACCTGGCCAACAGCATTATATCTAATACAGAGTCTCAGTGTGTTAATTGAGGCTGGCAAGGTGGGACAAGACCGGCGGCAGAGGGAAAAACCTTACTCTTTACATAAATGGGTTAACAAATAACTGGCCAACAGCATTTATATCAAATATAACGTCTCTGTGTGTTATTTGGGGCTGGCAAGGTGGTGGGTCCAGAATGGAGGGGGAAAAAATCATGCTCATGGCTCTGTTCTGGGTCCAGACCAGCGGGAAAAACTACTCATAACACCCCACCATATGCAATGGGCTTCAAATAGACATTTCATGCCCTAGGCATAGATCCTGGTCCCACTGCCAGGAGTCCCACAAAGAGATCAGGCTACAAAACTGGGGGCTTGGGGTCTTGTTTTTGCCTCAACTGAATGTGCCAGGCTTATTGACTCCTCAGGGAGGCGTACCCTTTCTAAGGAGTGTATGGTGGTGGATTGGGGGGACATGGGGGAGAGGGAACCAAGGTTGGTATGTAAAGTGAATTAAAAAATTAAAATGTAGAAAAAACGAAGAAGCAGAGATATACCAGAATCATCAGGCTTTATACTGTTCAAGCTCAGCTCTAGTGTTTAGCGCACACTGGTGAGCTACTCTCCAAAGTTCCACACATTCTGCAAGCAGCACACTGCTGCAGACAGCGTGCTCAAACACAGAGCCTATAGGGACACCACCGCATTCAAAGCCTTTATGTGACATCTAAGTGAAAAAACAGGGTGAGCAGAGCTATGAGAGGGTCAACAGGATGCAAAAAAGGGCATCAAAATGGCCTTCAGCTGTTCCATTTGCACCACAATGCAGCTTTCCTGGTACAATTCTTGGCAGCTGTAGAAGGCTTTGTTTGGTGTTTTATTTTAACACCTGGAGTGGGACTATGCACATACTTGGATTATAATAAATAATATGCGTGCTTTAATATCTTTATTTTTAATTGTCATTTAAACAGGTATTTTAAAGACATTTAACATTACTCACATGCAAACACACACATGTGCGCACGCACACACAGACACACACATATCTCAAGAGATTCACCTTTTTTTTTTTTTTTTTTTTTTTTTGGAGGTTTCTGGAAAGTCCACAAAAAACAAACTTCTGATATGCCATGTATGAAATAAGGATTGAGAAATCTGGAAATATATTCAAGTATATGGGCTTGTGAAAAGTTTCTGCCTATTTTTGCCTTAATATCTGAAGGCTTTATTTCATTCTTTCTGAATTCCAGCTTCATCATTAAAAAGAAAGTATTGGGTGATAAAGAGAGACTTTATGTCATTTCCTTTTAAGAATGTAGCATCTACATCAAATTCAATATGCTGTTATATTCCAAAGCATCTGATTTTAGGTGATTGAAATGTGAAAATACCATCTTCAGCCACTCCAGTTTTATTATAACTAGGAGCAGATGTTCAGCAATATAAATTAATTAACTCTACTTTTTATTACTCTGATTAGAGTATTTAAAACATTTTAATAGATAATTTAAATTTTCAATATTCTTTATTTTTAGTTTATTGTAAAATGAGTGAGTTTTGTTCTTTTGGACAGTGTATTTTAAAAGATTTTTATCCCTAAGATTTTTCATTTAGTTAAAGCAAAAAAAAAAAAAAAAAAAAAAAAAAAAATCAAGCGTCATTTTCAGTGTAAAAGAATTTATTATAGTTCATAAGACATTACTAATTTATTAACATCTGCAAATACTTATTTCATAAAGAGCTACTCTTTCAAAAGTCAAATTTTCTGAAATTTTCTTTTGGGTGCAAGAGCAAAATGACCAAGAAATGTGATTTGGTAAAATCAGCAATAGTATGTGATCATATACCAGATGCCTGTAAGAGTACTTGAACCCTCCTACCCAGTTCACACACCAGATCCCTGTAATGGTATATGAGCCCTCCCACCCAAGTTTCCTTTCTTGAACTTACTGTCAGTTGATGCAGCGGTACATTGCTTTTATACAGTAAGCTCTATGGGGAAAAAACAAAAAACAGGAGACAAACTCACTGGAAGCACACAAATTGTGGCCATCTGAGGCAAATCATCCTATCAGATTATTGCTGTGTGCCACCCCCTGCTCATTGGCTATACTCAAGTGAGTTATAGAAAGGGATACTTGGAGCCGTTTGTTTGGAATGCTGCCCATTCAGAACAGTTTTCTTTTTTTTTCCCGATCAAGAAAATTTATTGAGTTTAATATTTTATTTTAAACAGTTCCTGACAATTTTCTTTAGACAGCTTGCAGCCGACACTGCTTCCTGTGCTGAGGAGAACTGGGATTATGCTATACCTTTTCCGTAGACTGACATAAGAATATCTTCTTTGTTTGGTTGAAAAACATCTACTGAAAAATGCTACCTATGTGTTTTATATGAAAAAATTGGGGACTTGGAGAGAGAGAAAGTGGACCTGAGAGACAGGAGACACACACACACAGATAGAGAGAGGGGGGGGAGAGAAGGAGAGAGAATGGTAATTATAGGTAGAGCTTTCTTTCAATAAATGTTAAGTCCAGTACCAAATAAGGAATAGTATATTGATAAGAATGATAAAGTGATAAAACCTTAGTATAAACAAAGAAAAACAAAGTTTTATCATCTAATGCCCAACAAGAGTATACTTAGAAGGCAAAAACTAGTTTGGAATTATGTGGAAGGGTATTTCAAGGAAAGAAAGATAGAATGTAGGTGATATGAAGGGTGATAATAAAAAGTGTTGCATTGGGATGTTACATAGGATGTTAGCATAGAGAAACAAGAAGGGATAATTGGTGCTTTTTCCTTTGAAAAAGCCATATGGAAACCTACAAATGTAGAAATTTCCTAAAATCTAAACATGCACATATATATTAACACATAAAAGTGTTTATAAAAGAGTTTCTAAATGGAGTTATCCTGTAATAGAGAGATGACACATTTCCCAGACACCGTAGAGTATCAAATAAATAGCCAAATGCAATGTATGGATTTCTTCTATTCAAGTGGTTAATCAAAAGGAACCCAAAGAACCTCTCAGACATTTCAAGCTCTCGGTTACCTTCCAGAACTTGACAGTACACTTTATCAATAAAGACATCACATACTTGAGGTGTTGGAGAAATCTGGTTGGTGTGGAACTGGAAGCTTCATGTCTACTGACAAAAGCAACTTAAAGAAGAGGGAGTATATTGTCTCACTGCTACAGTAGAACCCATCGGAGCCAGGAGCATGCTGGCAGGAACCTGAGGTGCTGCCCATATGATCACTGTGTGTAACCGGGGATCTGTGAGATGAAAGGGAGTGTTCAGATCCTCCACTTCTCTCTGTTGAGGACCACAAGCCATACCATAGTGAGGTTCATACACAGGATAGTTCTTTAAACTCCAATTTAAACTTTCTAGAAAGCATTCCTAGATACGCACATAAGTATTTTCCCCCAGTATTTTAAATTCAGTGCTGTCTGTGATGAAGTTTGCCCATCATACACACGAAGGATAATTTTGAAACCAATAATAAGATAAATGAATGTAACCATCTAGGATATATTTTGCTAACAGTATAAAAACATTGAATAGTTTGATTTATAGCCATTATGACTCACCACTAAATTTGATTTAATCCATTAAATATTTAATCTGTTAAAAGAAACAACAAAGGAAAACAAAAGATAAATATTTTGCAATAGTTATGTTAAAAGTAAGGCAGTATGAGGAATATTCACCATGAAATTGAAGATTTAATTTTTATTTTTAAAATTTCATAAGTTTGAGTTTATTTTCATAAGTTATGGTACATAAGCAAAATTGTGAAGAAATTCTTTGGATTTTCATAATCAAATTTTAGGCATAATCAATGAGAAAATCTTATTAAGTACACCTATTATGTCTCAACACACCAAATAAATAAAAATTATGACTTCTTTGATCAAGGTATAGGGTACAGTACAATAATTCCACCACCAAATACACGTGTATGCACACACACACGCACACACACATACACACACACACACACAGAGAGAGAGACAAAATTAGATTCCATCTCTTCATGCTTTACATTAAAAATATTTTTTTTCACAAAATATTGTTGGTTTTGTGTAGGGTCACCTAATTTTTCTGAATAATCACATTAATTCTCAATAACTGAAACTAATTATTGAAGGGACTGTTGAAAGCTCAGAAGTCCTGTGTCTTCTTCTCTGGCACCTCATTTTCTTGAATAATTGTATTAATTTTCAATAATTAAAACGAATTATGTAGGGTCTGTAGAGAGCACAGGAGTACTGTCTGCTCTCCTGGAGGGCCTAAGTCCATCCCTGGCACCTGTACAGTGGCTCACAACCATCTGCGGCTCCAGTCCCAGCAGAACTAATGCCTTCTTCTGGTCTCTGTCTGCCCAGGCACATACATGCAAGCAGAACACCCATACACATAAAAATAAAAACATTATGTATTAACTTATTTTTATTTTTAAACAATTTTATTAATGAATAAAAATTAATAATAAAGCTTACTTTTTAAAAATTTATTATTTTCCCATTTTAATTACATTTATTTATCTGTGTGTGTGTGTGTGTGTGTGTGTGTGTGTGTGTGTGTGTGTGTGTGATATTTCCATGCCTGAAGATAGCTGGTCAATGATACCTTTATGGTGTCAGTTATTTCCTTCTAAAATATTGGTCTGGATATCAATCTAACTCATGGTATTGGTCTTGGCAGCAATTGCACTGAGTCCCCGAGGCATCTTTCTGGCACTAATGTTTGGAATTTTTGATACTAAGTAAGATCACATAATTCTGAGGCAGGGTGTCTTACTAGTTAGTAAGGGTAGATGCTAATTAAATCTATTTGAATCAGGTGTTTTTATTTTGTCCTTCTTGTGGTCATATCTTTATGTACATTTGTGCACTGAGGTAGGTAGTTGCTTTGAAACTTTAATTTATTTTATCCAATGAGTTTAGGACTTGTAAATGAAGGTAGCAGAGAAGTTGCTTTGGTGGCATAGGGCAAGCCAGGTCAAGGAGCAATGTTGCTCCTTTCAGGTAACACAAATGAATTTTATGTAATATAATCCATAATGAGTTCTTAGCAATAGGGAGATTTTCACTTGGACTTACTGATGCAAATATATGATAATTTCTTATTTCTGTTTACTTTTAAATTGCATGTGTGTCTATGTTCATGCATGTGTGTTCAAGTGGGTATTGTGTTCACTGTGTGTGGTTATGATCTTTTGTGCAGTGTGTAAGTGTGTGTGTGTGCCCGAGGAGGCAGAAGTTGCTCAGTTATCTTCCATCTTAGAGCTTTTCACTACTGAGATGCCTCTGCCTCTGCCTCTGCCTCCCCAGTATCAGGATTACAGGGGCAATGCCAGTACTTCCAGCTTTGAATGTAGGTCCTGAGGATCTGAAAGTGGATAATTGTGCAACAAGCACTTATGGATTGAGCTATCTCCTCAACCCCCAATTTAATAGCAAGATTCCTCTAGTCGCTGTTATGTTCACAAAGTCAAATCACAAGCACTTAGTGCCTGTTACTCAATATGAATGAATGAAAATAATAAATCAATGAATTTTTTATCTGCAGGTTGGAGAGAAGAAGAAAGGACTTGCTAATTATACATTGGGTGAAATAGTTGAGTACAATATCTGCAAGTTCTAAGAACTACTCACTTGCATTAAATATTATTAAATATTATTTCTTGAAAAGACAGAGCCTCCAATAAATGGTACAATGATAGCACTGCTCAAATACAATTTATTCTCATTAATAAAAGAATATCTAAGATCTCCATGCACAAAACTTTAATGAGAGGACCAAAGAAAGGCGGGCTAGACTTGAACTCCCCTTTGTTTGCCAGGGACCGTGTGTCCTTCTGTTAGGTCTCCCCATCCTCCCACAAGACATAAGCTATTTAATTCTGATTTTTAAAGAGCAAAATAATTTACTATATTGAAACAGCTCATTCATCACATAAAACGTCTGATTCTGTCACCTCAAGTGCTTGTTAAATCACTTCCAGCTGCTACAATCAAGGGCCAGGTACTTCTAAGGTCTGACACTTTCTGAGCTCCATTACACCTGTAAGTATGATGCTTCAATCCAATCCTAGTCTTCGTAATAATCAAGTGCCCACTCCACTTAACTTCAAGGCAACTGGGAACTTAGGATTTTCCATATGTGTCTGTGTCTGATTTTCAATCAGACCTCTTCATCCCAAACCTGAAAGGTTCTGAATAGCTATGAAGTAGGGCGAGGATAGTAACACTTTCAAGTAAAGCGGCATGGAGTACAGCCACACTGAGATAAAACTTTGTCAAGGAAACCCAGCTCCCAAATGAATACTCCCCTCCCCACGCTCCGCCCCAAATGAGGAAGTTAGTCGTCAGCGATGGAACAGGGAGAAGGGGAAATTTTTTTGAGTTTACTGTGAACGTACAGTGGTGCATCCATTGACGACTAAACAACAGCACTGAGATAAAACTGAATGCCAAATGAATAGAGGTGTTTCAGAATTTATGTCACAGAGTTGGTCTTGGAACAGTATTTTATTAGATCAACATATATTTTTTGAACATAATTTGTGAGTATTGATGATGCACACAATGGTAAATAAATATAACCGGTTTTAAAAAGTATTTATATTATAAATGAATAGACACTATGAATGACTACAACATAGAATTTGGAGGCCTTTAAAAGCTAGCATCACATGGTACATATTTGTAAAATGGGATTATAGATATAGTTTATATATTCAACACTAACTCCAACAATCAGTGTGATGCTATGCATATGAGTTACATTCTACAATGTGACTATAAATGTGGATACTTACACAGCACAATTCTTTGAAACATGTGTGTATGGAAAGCATAATTTATTTAAATGTTATGTGAATATTTAATCTACTTAGGTGAGGGAAATGTGCAGGATGTTGTTTGGGGTTACTCCAGTTATGATAAAAAAATTTCTATTGATATTTCTAAGATTCTGAGTTCAGTGAACATAGAAGATTTAGTCCAGTTAGGATTTAGAGTGTCAATGATATAGTGGAAAATAATAAGTTATATAGAGGGGAGATCACCAAATAGCTCAACCCTCATCTGAAAAGATGTGTCTTCTATAACATTTCAATGAAATCAAAACTGAAGGATCCATTGGACTCATTCTCAAAGATCATTAGGTAATCAATTGCTTTATTGATTTTCTCTGTAATCCATCAAATATTTCTCAGATTCATCCTATATGGGGAAATGGATAGTAGACAGAAATCTAAGGCCCCATAGGATTATTGATTTAACTTTGTGGGGTATGTGGGGATCTTTGGTAGGATTTTCCTATAAGTTAAAACCTTCCATCTTGGAGAGGAACTCCTTAAGATATAGGCTAGTTTAAATGGAAGTCAGACATTTTATTCTCCAGGAAAGTTCATTAACACAAGGACTAAGCAACTCAAAGATCTTAAGAAAGTCCTGAAACTGACAATATTCATTACATCCCTTATTCACCAGGAGTGTATGAACAGTAAAGACTGAGAAAAATGTTCAGACCAGCTGAACATCCAGAAGAGGACAAGATGAACTCAACTGTTCAAAAAAGACCCTTACCAACTTGCTGATGCCTCTACAAATTGTACCTTGAATTCCAGGTTTCCAGCTGTTGTGTTGGGATGCTAAGATGATGCAATTTACTTTGAGTGTAAGTTACCTCTTAATCACAGTCCTTTCAATAACACAAATAAAAGTCATTGGTTAACCAAGTTACAAATTGGTGGTATCTGAACTTTGGTCTGTTCTTGGTTTCCTATCTGAAATGAGTAGACATTTGTTCATGTTTCCCCCTGGAATTGTGTCATACAATGAGTACCACTTAAGAATGGGGGTAGAAACTTTTGAGGTCGCTTCTGTTACTATGCTGCAAAGACAATAAGGGATGAAAGAAGTAACACAGAAATCCACTGGAGGAAGATTTTCATAAAACACAACATTTTCCTTCAACCTTGTTATAGACTTTGCTTTGTATGGAGTTATTATTTCTTTGCTCTTATTATCATTGCACCAGATTGCTCATTGGTCAAATAATCAAATGTCTAAAGCACTTTGTGAGGAGAAAATCAATTAAATCTCTCCGTGCAAGACTACTAACTAAGTTTATGTTGGAGTACCACCTATATGCAAGTGAGAAAAAGCAATCCTTTAGTACTCTTTGGTTCATATCTCACTAAAAAGTTGTACATTAGCCTCAGAAAACTTTTATAACTGCATATTCTCAGAAGAGGAAATGCTTCTGCCCAAAATATTTGAGTCAGGAACTTGGTTAATATTCAAAAATTACAGACACAATTTGTGTGTGGGAGGAGGTGTGAATGAAGTCCCAGCTGCCATCTATAACAGTGAGATAATTCTATTTTTACAGTGATTGCTTCTACATAATTATAAGATGGATTTCAGAATAGCACAGCATTAATTAAGGCAGGCTGTTGAAGACAAAAGGAAAACATTGTTTTTGTTTACTTGACAACCTTATATATTGCTTTCTCAAGAATTATTTATATATGTCAGATAACTATCTCCTTTTTCAATTTCTATTTCCAGTCTCCCCTTTTGGGATTTTCTAAATTTTGTTTTTAACATGCAAACTGTCTCATTAAAGAGATGGCAATTATTTGTCTCAAATGTACTTTCTTCAATCTCCCTGACAAGGTAAACTTTAACATGTTTTAAAACAATGTTTATTTTATTAACTAGTTAATATATTTTGGGAACAAGTCTCAAAGTGTAGCCCAGGCTGTCCCAAAGCTCAGGATGACTTCAAACTTTCAGGCTGTTATCTGATTACTAGGATTATAGGCATAAAAACTCATTCCCAGCAAAACAATGACTTAATCTTCATGTTCTACATTTCGTTGATTAATACAGCTTATGAGTTAGTTACCAATTCAATGGTCCATATTTTGTTTCAAGTTTGTATCACTTAAGATTTCATTATTGTTTTAGAGAGTGGTACCACCATGACTCTCTTCATCTTTTTCCTTGGAAGCTAGAGATTATGCACTCATATATTCAAAGGGAAGATGTGATGCTAATTGTAGAAAGGGAATGAGCATGACCAGGAAAAGGTGGAGACAGAAAACACCAAAGGGTTTAAGTTTATATACTATACTAATCTTTTTGCTAATCTATTCTAGAACAACAGCAGCAGTAGTAAATCCAGACAAAGGAGATGAACAGTTGTCACACCATTAGATCAAAATGTACACTTTTTAACAAACAGCAAAATCAGAAGTAATAAAGAGAATGAATACGGAACTTTAAAGGCAAAGTGTAAATCTTCAAACTCCATCCTGGAATAGAACCAATATCGTTAAATTACAAATATATCTTAGAGTAGTTGAAAAAAAAAAAGCTACAGAGAGTCGAGGAGAGAAATATTAAGAAATGTAGAAACAAAATGGAAATATAGAGAAAGTCTACAAGGAGGCCAAAACCATAGGCTATGTAATAATTATGCAATTATTAAATTGAAAACTTCATTAAATACATTTAAAAGATAAATTTGAGGAGAATTCAATACTTTAAAAAGTATTCAGTGGATATGATTAAGTTCTAAAAGTTTAAATTCAAAGAAAAAATAAAGGAGAGAAATGAGCTTAATTGAAGCCAACTGTGGGGGAAGATCAGATAGAACAATATACATATTGTAGATATTGTAGATACTTCAAAATGAGTAGAAGGAATGAAACGACAAAGGTAAGTGTTGCTAAAACAATAACTGGAAGCACCCCAAATATAATAAAAGATAAGAACAGAAATACCCAAGAAACTCAAGAACTCCATATGAGGACTCCAAAAGACCTACACTGAGATATTTGCTATTATGTTTTAAAATCCGTTGACAGAGGATCGTGAAAATAATGGAAGTGTTGCATTCGCTATGCTCAGACATCAATAGAACTACTTCAAGATTTTCCATCAGATACTAGTCAGCCTTCAATGGGCCCATATAATCACCCTGTAAGCCAAGGATCTGCCAGTTAATTGTCTTTGTTTCTTGGTTTCCTTCCCCACTACTATGACAAAATACTCTTAAGAAAGCAGCTTCAGGAAGAAATGGACAATTTTAGCTCACATTTTGAGGAGAAGTTAAAGAAACAGAGTCCTATGGTTCTGGTCACAGCTTATGCCATGTCAGAGAACAGAGAGATTGAACGCATTCAGGTATTTAGCTTGCTTTGTTCACTTTCTGTAATCTAGGATCCAGGGAATATTTTACCCATAATTAAGATACATCTTCCCATATAAATTAAAACAATCAAAACAAGCATGCCTGGAGATTCCACTCCAACGTGTGTCTATTTCATTTACACATTCATGGTTGCTATTGTATCAGTATTGTATTGTATCTTGGTCTAGATAACTCATTAAATCATGAAGAAATCAACCTGTATCTGTTCTTCTGAAAGTTATCTGACTCACATCCGCTGTCATGTATGTTCAAGATCTGCACAAGATGAAGCGAGTCGAAATCCCAGCATTGATGGGAGGTGGGCATGAAGTCCCACACTTACTTGAGAATTCTTTGGCAGCTGATGGCTGCCAGGAGAGAAGAGTCAGTTTTCCATAAGGGTATGACCCTTAAGAGGCTATTGTTCCAGTTGGTGGTCCTATACCCAGGCATGTACAGGCAGTACTAGGTGGGCTCCAAGGCTACAAAAAAAGAAGTATGCATAAAACTGAGTTGGGAAAGTGGGTTCGCATGAATATGGGTAAATTAAAAAGGAGAAGAATATGATTAAAATGCAATATATAAGATGTAAAATTATGGAATAATATTTAAAATCAAGATGTTGCACTTAGAGTGGAGATATAATGATAACAAATACTTTAATTATATACTATAAGATTGATTTTTAACAAAAAATACCCCTTTTCATTGTAATGTGGAGGAAAAGCATTTTCTTCAAGCTCTATCTATATATCAGAATAGCATGATACAAAAAATGACTCAAAATTAAAATACCACAGCATTGATTTAGTCAAGTTAAATATAAGAAAATTTGGAATCATACACTCTTACACCAGAGTTACATACAGATGGATCCTAGGAGAGTGGAATCATTGTGTGCAGAATAGATGCATGTCTTAGTAAGTCTGTGTGGAATCAGGATACACAGCACTGAGAGAACCTTAATAAAAAAACCCCTGGGAGGCGAACATTACAGATACGGATTAGTTCATCAGCTGTGATGAATATTTTCTGAAAGGGACTATAGGTATTAGAGGAGGCTAAGTGAGCCCGTGGTCAATTGCTCTTGGGAAATCGCTGCATGTGCAGCTCAGTCTTCCTGTGGATTTCAATATTTTCTGAAAAAATAAACTATATTAGAATAATAACATGTGAAAATGTCTGTGACTTCGTGAATACTGTTATTGATTGGCATAAAATGTCCTATAATTTTGAAGTAGACATTGAATTATATCTGCAATAAAACTAGCTATTCATTAATGGAGCCAAATATATGTATATATGTACAAATATAAGATATATAGTATGTATATTTCCTAATTTAATATTGACATATTCTGTTTATTATACTGATGACAGAACTAAAATTAAATAATTGTCTGTTCTTATATTTTATTCCTATTCTTTTTTCATCTCATTCTATATTTTATCTTATTCTTTTCACCAACTTAAAAAAATCTAGTTTGCATACAATTTGCATTTCTTACCTGGAAAGTTTCTCTGGACACAGTTGAAAATAACATGAGACAAGAGTATTCATAAATAAATGTACTACTAATCCTTTAAAGCAAAGTTGAAAAAACAGAATCTGGAAACCTGTGGTTCAAAGAAAAACGAGCAAATTACTGAACATTTTTCACAATCCAGAGTATTGTTATAGCATGGCGTTGTTATAGCACGGTATTAGTGTGTAATGAAAAACAAACACTTTCTGATTCGTGATGCTTCAGGAAGAAATTAACCATTATAGAAGTCACTGGTTTCTAAAGTTATATTTCAATATTTACAGATATTGTTTTCCTTCAGATGTATCCTTTCTGGTACACAGCCTCAGGAGTAACGTCTATTTTAAAAACCTACTCCCACTGCATTGCAAAGGTACACAATAACAAAGTGAATGTACAAGGCATGATTGAGGAGCCTCCCAAGCACGGGTCGTTTCCAAGGCGACCAAAAGATGGCGCTGCCGCGCAGCTAAGCGCACCTTCCTCAACCATCAAGGCTTTCCAGTTAATTCCAGGTATAAAATGGCAGAAATGCACCTGTCACCAGATAGAATGAATGCAGACGAGGAGGAACTGTTTCAAATCGGTAACACTTTAGCTCAGAGCGGTGCCCTGTGGTAATTAGACCTAGTGAGCTTACAGTTGCACAATGGCAAAGAGATCTGCGGTCTCTATTTGGTGTTGCGTGTGGAGATTTGTGATAGCTCACGTTAAACATTCATATTACAGGTTAAAGAAGATATGGCAAGAAAAAGAAACGTTTGAAGAAATCAGTCCCCTTATGAAATGATTGAAGAATGCAGTAGTTGATGTGAATCTCTTAATGATGTAGTAATTTCATCTCAGAATAAAGCCAAAATGTATCAAATTATCTTTATTACTCTCATGAGAATGGTGTGTTTTTCTTAATATTTCCAATGTTATAGAAACTATACTCTTCCACTTTAATTTATCAATTATATTTAAGTTTAGATATACATTTTGTCGTGTGATATGTGTAAACCGTACGATTAATTAAAAGTGAAATAGATAGGATTTCCTTTTTTTTTTTTTTGTGCCCAGTGTTCATGTGTTTGTGCACAGTGCAATGTACTTGTGAGTGTGTGTTCTTGTCTGCCCACAGAAGTCAGCTGTTGGGCTCATTCTTTATTGCTCTCTCTTTATTAAGATGTCTGCCACAGAACCTCAGGCTGAGTTCCAGGATGGATCCAGGACACATTCTTGGAGGGATGTACCTCCTAGGTTAAGGTTTCAGGCACCACCACACCCAGCATTGACATTTGTGTTGTGGAATTGGATTCAGGTACTTAAGTTTGCACAGCAAAGGCTTTGTCTATGCCGCCATCTTCCTGGTCCTTCAGTGAAACAGTTTTATGAGGTACGTAATAAAACAAAGCAAACAAAACCTTTTTTTTTAAAGGAAGCAGAAGCAGACACCCACGGATAAACACTAAGCTGAATTCCTGTAATCCAATTGTAGAGAGGGAGGAGTGATGAGCAAAGGGTTCAAGACCATGCTGGGGAAACCCACAGAAACCACTGACCTGAGCAAGGTGGAGCTCATGGACCACAGTCTGACAGCTGGGGAACCAGCATAGGACCAAATCAGGACCCCTGCACCTGGGTGTCAGTTGGGGGCCTGGGCAGTCTATGGGGCCTCTGGCAGTGGAACCAGTATGTATCCTTAATACACAAATTGACTTTGGGAACCCATTCCCTATGGAGGGATGCTACCTCAGCCTAGATAAATGGCCTAGGCCCTGCCCCAAATGATGTGACAGACTTTGGAGATCACCCATGGCAGGCCTCATCCTCCCTGAGGAGTGGATGGGAGCAAGATGCTGCAGATGGGGGTTGGTAGAGGGAATGGGGGTGAGTGGGAGGGAGAGGGAACTGGGATTGGTATGTGAAATAAGATTGTTTTCAATTTAAATAAAAACTAACTAAAAAAAAAAGAAAACCTTCCTTTTGGTTTCCATATTGTATTTCTGAAGAGCGCGGCTATTCCATTATTGATATCTGTGGCGAGAGAGCAATCTACTCTGCTTCAGAAGGCTCGTATGCTTAGCAGTCTACACACTACTGATCATTTCTATCCTTCCAACTGAGTCATGGCACAGCTTCTGGTGAAATTATCCACTGGCATTTATGCTGTGTTCTCTGGAATTCAAGTTACAAGGGTGTGAGCATCCATGTGGGTGCAGGAGGAAGAATTTGGATGCTGGACAAGAGCAGTGGGTATTCTTAACGACTTAGCTGCCTCTATAACCCTTAAATCTCTTTTAATGTTTAACTACTCACTAGATAACATTTTATTCCACAGGAATTTTAAGTTGCTATTTTGTTTTCCTCAGCAGACTTGAATAAAATAATTAAAATTCATGTTTTCCTTGATTAATACATTTTTTTTTGTCTTGGTGAATCTTTTCAAAGTATAAATTCTGTTTCTGTTCTCAATTTCATATCGACCTGGAGTTTGTGAGTTCAGATTTTCTAAATTCAGATCTCTCTAGTTGATCACTTGGATTTTCCTTTGCAGTGAGACAACAGCTGCTTTGTACAGCATGTTGGCCTGTATCAGAGGGTCACACTATTACATGTGTATATCTTATGTTGAAATATTTGTTTAGTTCAGATGGTATATTATTGACATGCAATAACTAACCAATAGTGTAAGGAAGTAAGAACCTCAATTAACATTCACCATCATAAAAGTAAGGAACACATTTAGCACCCAAAAAGGTCATCCTTAACTTTCAGGAATTCTACTCACTGGCCCCTTCCATATTCCTTAGAAAGCCATCAATCTACCATGGAAACTAAGATTATATTGCATTTTATACAACTTTATATAAATGGCATCATACAGTATGTGCTCTTTTGACATGTTGGCCCAATATATCTTTAAACATGTTAAAGAATTTGACAACTTTCCATTTTCCTTTCAATTAAGCTACTTACTAAAATAGCTGAAAATCAGATAGATTAAGTATTTTTTTTAAGTGTCCAGCCTTGTGTATAGCTGAAAAAATCAAACTTGATGCAGTGTTCTTGCTTTGCATTAACAATACTATGAAGTCAATAGTTCTGGTAGACTCATTTTAACATTGCATAAACATGAGTTAACATCAGACAAGAATTCCAAATACAAAACAGACTAGAGGACGTATAAGGTTTATTGAGCTAATATGATGAGACTAAGTTTTCATCATAACTGATTATTGATGGATTTCCCTCCTACAGATATTGATGCTTTACTTATTATAGGCAGATTAAAAATAAGGAATGTCATACATACTTTCAGTATCTGTACCTAAATGAATAACACAGAAACAAATAACTGTGAATGATGTCAAGCAAATTTGGAGCTAAAAATTCAAATAAATAATTAAATGATTCTTAATTATTAGTGGGCTCTAGTACCTTATGTTAAAACTATAGAGATTTCTTTAAAAACAAAAAAACTACAAATGAACCTCACTTTCCTGGGAAATGATGGCCCGAAATTTTATGGTTCTACAATATTTATATTTAGGTCAATAAAAATTACATCCAAAGAATGCGTGTTTCATTATCTTACAGGCTCCAGAGATCTTGATTAGTTTAGTTCTTTTCCCAAATTGTCAATACCAGTGTTTTTAAATGTTTAACCGACAAATACTAATTGTGTGTATTGATGGGGAAATGTAGCCTTGTGATATATGTATACATTGACAAATGATGAAATGGGGCTAATTAGTACAAGTTATGTCCTGTGCATCACTTGTTTCTTTGTCTTTAGAGTGTATCTCTGTATTTTTGCTGTTTTACACACAGAGTATCATTAAGCTAGAGACTCCATGCTAAAAAATGTGACACATTCACTTCTCCATTTTCTATGCTCGGACTCCTTGCCACATACCTCACCTAGCTGATTACAGTCTCTTGTGATTAGCATTTTACTTCTTATAAACTTGCTTTTAGATTATACACATTAGTAGGTTCATAGTGGTGTCCCTATGTGCCAGTTTCAGTTCACTTAAAATAATGTCTTTCATGTTCATTAACATTGACAATGATAGATTGGTTTCCAGTACTTGATAGATGAATATCACATTATTGTTTATGCATGAATCTACAAAATAGATATGTATGTATGCGTATATATATATATTATTTTCTCCATATCATGAGAGCAGTGATACTTTAAAAATCTAATGGGTAGATGAGATGCCTGCCAGGTGGTTGCTACATGTGGTTTCTCTTTCTTTTTGTAAACTGAAGCATAACGTAGTCACCAATGAATCTAACATTCCAAGATCACTGGACTCCTCTAACATCACCAAAAAGAAAGACCTTCCAAGTATGGTGTTCCTTGGTTCACGTTACCCTCCAGCAAAAGTATGTCATACTATATTGACACTTTGTTACTTGTTAGTTCTAGTTCATATAATGTCATCAATATAAAGTTCAAACACAATCCTCAGTGAGATAGAAACTTTCCTATTGGCCGTCTAAAAGAAGATGTAGTCAATTTCTCTTGTACCTCTGGTTTTAGAAAATGATTGTACAAGGCAAATGTGTTTTGTTGTTGTTAACTACTTATAATATATATATATATATGTGTGTGTGTGTATACATATATGTGTGTATATATATATATGATATAATATGGCTATGATAATTTGATATTTGTGGAGATTATTATTGTTGTAGTGTAAGGAAGTCAACTTTTAGGGAATTATTGTGTGTCTTAACTCCTTTTACCAGAAGAACCACCAAACATAAGTCAGGGCAGCACTTGGTAGTTTGGGGATAATTTTACTTTACATTCAGGGCACAGGGGAAATGACCATCATATCTCTAATTTGGAATATTTTTAATTTGTTACTTGAATGTCATGAGCCATCATATTTATATTAGATCATGATTGTGTCTTGTTATTCAAAAATAAATTCTACAATTCTACTTCAGAGTACTATCACTGAGAAGATTCTAGTCATTTTAATTTTATAGCATGTAAACAATATTCTTGTCTGTGGCTCAACTTTCCTGACAGAAGATTCAAACTACACAATTAGTAGTTTCAGGAGATATCTCAGTTAGTGAACTGCTTTCTGTGCAAACCTAAGGGCCTGAGTTGAGTCCTTTGCACTCCCATAAAACCTGAACATTAGTGGTGTGTCCTATAAACCCAACACTGGTCAAGTGGATTTCTTGGATTCCAGTCCAAACAGTCTATTCTAATCAGTAAGCTCCAGGTTCAGTGAGAAACCCTGTCTAAAACTGATGTGGGAAGTGATGGAGGAAGGCATCCATTGACTTCTGTCCTGCATATCCATGTGTGATCAAACATATACATACATCCTCAAAAACATATGCACAAACTCACATACACACATTTGCACACACATGAGTACAAATACACACACACACATGGGAATATAAGCACCATTGAAACATGCTTTCCAAGTACATTATTTACATTGTAATAATAAGACGTGTCAGGAGCTTCTCCCCTCTGTGTCAAGCTGATAGGATGCCTCCCTCTTTCTGAATGGAGATGGAGGAGGAGTGGATAGAGATGTAGTAGTTATGAGGTGGGGCGAGGGAATGGGAGGAGAGGAGGGAGGGGAAATCCTGGTCTGTATATAGAATAATATAAAAAATTAATTAAATGAAATCATAAAATAACCTTACAGGAGGGAAAAAAAAAAAGAATTAGATGTGTAAGCAAACTCGGGGCTGGAACTTGGTGAAAATGTTAGTTAAAAACTTGGAAAGCTTAATATGGAATAATAATTACTGAACACCCTTTATTCAAATTAATTTCACAATCAACGAATTCCTGCCATGTATTCAATTGCTATGATGGTTTGAACGCTATTCAAATGTTTCAATCCACCTGATCTGAGACTATCTTCTACCTATAGGGAACCAGCACAGACTAGAACTTTAATATGCTATATTTGCTATGAAACCAGGGAGTTAAATTAAATGGATGGTGCCATCTTCACCTTCCTCTGGAAATTCAAAAAGCCTTTGCAGAAAGTAGTGAGAAGTTTACTTCTTATTCTTCAATGTTCATCTTTTTTGTTGTTGTTTTTATAGCTATTCAAGGTGAGAAATTTGGATCATTTCTTGAGTAACAACATAAAGGCATTTTATGTTTTTTTTTTTTTTTTTTTTTTTTTTTTTTTTTTTGCAGAACAGTAAACATTATTTAAGAAAGAAGTTTCCTACTTACATACACAATGGGTGAAAGAGTAACTATGGAGGCAGACTGGAGAAGACATGTTTCTGTGATAGAATCTGGAATAAAGGTAATTTTTGGATTGTGAATAACATATGAAACCATATGTTGAAAGGATAAACAATGGTACACATATACAGAGGATGTGGTAACAGAGAGAAAGGAAGAGACAATGAGAAAATGTAGAAGGGAACCTATTTAGCTTCTGAATGCAATGAAAAGACATCCTTGGAAATCTCTTTGCTACAATATTTATTGTCAATTTACTTATATTATAACCTATCGTAACCTATAACATTTGGCTACAGATAATTCCTATGTTACACTATCATGGAAACAGTTCTTAAAATCTAAACTCACATTAGAGATCACATAGTACCTCTAGCTAGAATTTCACTGATGTGAGACTCTGCCTGTCATGAGCTCATTAGTCTCATTCGACTTCTCTCTATTCATTTCCCCGATTTCCTGTATAATTTCAATTATGGCTCCATTCTCCAAATTTCTCATCCTTGAATCTTAGGAATTGTCTTTGAGTTTTTCATCCTTAATCATTCATCACATCCAATGAGGTGATTCTTGTTAGATTCAAAGTTTTGAAATGCTTACATCTCTTTCTAGCTTTCTGTGAAGTTTGACTTAACCTCCGTGATAATTAAGGTGATCAGGTCTACTGAACCTAACAGTTTTTATATGGTCTTGAGTGTTCTGATTTAGTTTTTCTTTCCAATATATGTAGTGGAATTAGTGTTTTTAGTAAAATTATTCCTTAAGTTAGCCAGTGATACAAACTGATCAAAGAATCTCCTTACAAGCCAGAGTAATTCCATATTTGCTATATATTTCCATTCATCATAACATCTGTAATAAAAAATAGTTAATATCTTTAAGTGGTAACTTTTGACATTGAAATATAATCCATCTAAAATAAAATCCATTTACAATAACCTATTGAGCGTGCATTTAAATTCCTAAAACAATTTTAGTGGCTTGTTTTGGTACCACATTTGTTGCCCATAGATTTTTCTTAGTGCTTCTTAATAATGTTTTCCTTTTCAGTACTTTAAAACTGTACTTGTTATTCTGGCATATGTGATTGGATGTGTGTATGTTTAACTATGTGCCAAGAGCTGCTAGTGGAGGGCAAATGACAGCTTTGTGAGCTACTCCTCTTGTCTCATACTTAAATTGCTTCCTGGGATAAAACTTAACCTGCTCAAGATCCAAGTAATAGTTTGTCCAATGTAATTACTGTAGATATGAAGAATTAACTATTACTGTTTGATGAGAACATTTGTAGCTTCTAAAAGAAATGAAACCTTTACAGTTATAAATGAGGCTAACAACAATTGTCCTGCATTCTCAAAAGAAACTTTCTGAGACCAAGTGCATTTAATTTAGAATAAAAATAGCCTCATAATACAAATACATTGTATATAAATATCATATCATAGATTTAAAAAACGCTAAACCCACAAGAAAAACAACCAAAAAAAAAAAAAAAGCTAGATAAAGGAATGCCATTTTTAAAAAAGTCACGAAGTTGTTGGTCACACTGATATGGTTTCTGGCCCACACTAAATAAAAACTGAGCATGGCAGATGGAAGATATTTGAATAGCAAGTTCAGTAGCAAGAGATCTGTTAGAGACCATCTTAAACAATGGCACAGTGCTATCATCCTCACTGTGTACTTCTGGACTCTGCAGTCACCCCAGGGCTGTCACAGGAATTGGAGGAAGCCACCCAGAACTGCTGTTTTTACTCAGCTTCAATGTAAATAGTTGGTTCTGCTTTATTTAACAGATAGAAACAATTCCCAAGGTTTTTTTTTCCAGAAGTTTCATGATTTTTCTCTTCCTCCTAATGCTTCTAACACAATGGCAGCTTGAAAACCCTGGTTGTAGAAGACCTTTCATTTCTCATGCAATGGACAGAACTTTCTTACACCACGGTGAAGTAGGTGAACCAGGAAATGGTGATGGTTGTTACTAAGACAATGACACATGGATTCATGTAGTTATCGGAGAGCAGCAGAGTATTCATGGTGGAATGAATAAAAGCCCATATATCTGCCTATGTCCTAACTCCTAGAACCCAAGAATGTCATCTTACATGGCCAGAGAACTTGACTGGATCTAGAAAATGTGATTAAGTTAAAGGCCTTGAAATGGGGGTGTGACTAGGATTACCCAGGTATTCCCAATGTGACTACAATGATTTTTATATATTTTTGAGGTTTTATTATAATTACAACATTTCTCCCTTCCCTTTCTTCCCTTCAAACCTTCACATATAGCCCTCCTGGCTCGCCTTCAAATTAGTGGCCTGCGCAGTCTATATAATGTTACTGGCATGTCTGTTTTTAGGCATTACCATTTGGCACTGAAAAAATTGTTGGGATTTTCTTCCCCTATCATATCACTGGTGTCATTCCTGTTCTGATCACATTGGGACACTGCTGTTGGTGAGATGTTACAGGTGTAGCTCCCTAGTGAATAGATACAGGAGGTATTGGTATGATAATAAGATAATCTTAGGGAAGAGTCCAGAGAGGGATGTGAAGCACAGAAGTAGGCTCCATTGACCAAGGAATACCACTGAACATTAGAAGCTAGATAGGACAAGTAGTAGAATTTCCTTTTCTGTTGTCAAAAAGACGGAGGCTCATTGGCTCTGTCCCGGTGAAAGGGATTGTAGACTTACAACTTTCAGAACTCTCAGGGAATAAATTATCTATCATTAGGTGAGTGGTATTTGAAATGGTTGCTCTAGTAAACCACTATAGTACGCAAAGCAAGGGACTACCCCTGTTTGCAGTAATAATAATACACATACCAATCTTGTAGTTTCCTGTGATATCATTATCTAAGAAAAGAAATAGCCATGAAGATTTTCTAAGTCATTCATTTATAAGTCAAATATTGAGCATATATTAGTTGCTAGTTTATAGAAATACAGTAAGCAAATTTTTATCACATACAGAACTCGAGTTGGTAGGAGTCTGGTATAAGGGGCAGATATTCTAGAAGTTATTATAGAAATGGGTTGCATCCATCAAAGATTGGTATTTATAAAAGAACAAAGTAAGACCAGAATCTGAGTAAGAAAGAATCTGGGAAAAACTCTAAGCAGTTCATAAAAGGGCTGACTTGGGCTAATTCCATAGTATTGGAAGGAAATTTCCAAGCATTGCAAGTATAAATGTGAAAATTTACACCAAAAAAATTTAAAACTTGACAACAGGAAATATGTTAGATTGTTTGATCAACTACAAAATTTTAGAATTTAACATAAGCATAAAAATAAAAAATAAGAAGTAATTGAATTAATATTTTTAAATACATATAGTGACCTCCAATACAGCTGTTACCTCTCTTATCTGTTGAACTGTGAATAAAAATAATATAAATAACAATTTTTGTGTGAAAAAAACAAAAACCATATTAAAAAATTAACACTGTTTGGGGTGTGAGACCCAAGGTTATATGCTTATAAAATTCTGGAAAGCTTAATTGAACGTTAGTCTGAGTTCCTAAGATGTCGGAAATAACATCTCCAGATGCATCAGTGCAAAATGTGTTTGTCTGAGATGCTGGTTTTTAAAATTACCTTTAAGGGAGTTATTAGTGCGTAGCATTGAAAATAAGTGTTTCAAACATTTTTATGTTGTCATTCAAGCAAACGCCTGATGTCTAAAAGGGTTATTTGTTGTTGTTTGGCTTTCCCTTTGGCTCAGCTTGTTTGCTTCATTTTCCTTTTCATTAGAATGTTTATGGATTAGGGAGCCACAGTCAAGGTCTTCATTTATTCTGGTCTATTCAGGTTAACCTCTTATTTCAGGGCTAGCAATTTCACAATCCTCACCCCTTTGCCTACTGTTCTGTTTTGTGAAGTATGAATATCTATTGTTTGCCATTGCAGTTACTCGTTTGATGTGAAGGCCACCTGTCATTGAAAAGAGGTACCTTGCTTCAGTGAGGCAGACAAGATGTTTTTAAGCATATTCTAAGATTTATTTAATAGGTTTGACCTTTCTAGAAATTGTCCTTATCCATCATTATAGTGCATGATCAATCATCACATGTTTCATCATCTATAAAGCAGGCATTAACAATAGAGGGAAGAGTTTACATTCTGTTCTCTGGAGGTTTATATAGAAACAGTTTGGACAGCCTTGCTAATTAAGCAAGAGTCTCCAAATCATAGACAGATCTGAGTACCCTATGCAAGGTCAGGATCAAAACTCTCTGAATCTGTATTTCCCTTTAAACATTAAGACATAAAGACTGAGCCCAGCAAGTTTGGTTTATTTATTCTGGCATCTATTTCAATAACCATGCCTTGAAAATTGAGTTCTTTGCTGATTTGTCAGTATCTTGATTGGATTAGGAACCAGGCAGTATTATTTATTTTTAAACATATACATTTTAAAAAGCAAAGGAACTACAAATAAAATTTGTGCTGTGTTTAAGCACTGCCCCAAATTTAATTGCTTCAAGATTTAGTTTGTTTTTCCGACCATATGGCAATCTTACTCTAGCAATGGATAGATTGCTGGAGAGGGTTTACTCAATGAGGTATTACTTATGATGGACATTTTTATAGATGCAGGTTTTAACTAGTATACTTTATGAAAACTAACTTCTGTCAATTAAAATTTTAATAATTAAATTAAGAAATTTAAATTAGAAATTAAGAATAAAAATATAATTTCTGAAAAAAGTAAATAACGATCCCCCAAATTTCAGGAGCACATGTTTACTTATGTCTGTCCTGGCAATGACAAGATAAATTATTACATCTATTTGAATGAAAATGATATTTTACTATCAGACACTGTACAAGCGTATGAGATACTAGGTGAGCTAAAACATGTGAGAAAAATTGAAAGGTATTTCATTATAACTTCTTTCTTCATTATTCTCGAAGTACTGGAGTAGCAAAATGGCTGACCAAGTGTTTTAAAGTTCCGCATTAAGGAGAAGTAAACCAAATCTACTACTCTCTCTGGGATTACTCTTCCCTGGAATTTAGCAAATGTGGTTAAGAAGGCAAGGCTTGTGACTGGGGTAGACAGAGAATCAGATGAGTTCTGTGGACAATCTGATGCTGAGATGCTATTCTGATATCATTTGAGTACATGTGTATGTTTATTTCTTCCTGTACCATGGTTGAGCTCATCCACTTGGCTGTTTAAATGCTCAAAACTTTCACAAGGGCTAGATACCCATTAGAAGTAGACATAACTCTGCTGAAGATCAGGTAACAAATTTATGGTTTTGACTTCTATAAACACTCCATGACATGGAATATATAAAGTAATATAAGCAGCTATAGCAATTTTTAATCCGTCAATTTACCTATGCTAAAAGTTTTAGATTTATATTTGTGTGAATAAAAGTCTAGGGATTTATAAGTCTAGTTAAATTATGATTTTGATATTCTATGGTTACTTTCATATATAGATTATGCTCATAAGTGGCAAAATATTTGGAAAAATAATAATAGCTAAAAATAGAAAAACAATACAAAGTGAACATCATTCCTTCAAATGTTTTCCAAAACTGAAACTAAATATTTGAAAACATCTGGATGAGTTGATTTTATACCATTTCACTTTTTGTAGAGATGTGGAATAGTAACTCTAAATAGGTATGTTAATCTGCTTATGACTGAGTCAACTCTGAGGTAGATTCACGAGATAATGAAATATCATAAATTAGCTTTAAATAATAACCCACAGAAATTTATTGTATTTTGAACCAAGATTTATTTAGTAATTATTTGACAATGCCTCTGCTTATAATAATAAGGGGACAGCTTTCACTTGTCTCCATATGGATTTACACACCAGCCAAATTGAAGAAGTCAGCTTTACACCAGAAAACCACAAAGAATGTGATGGGAGCAGAGAAAATAGCTGAGAAGAGCAGCAGCCACACAGAGGAGCTCCTGAGTTTGCGCCCGTGCTCAGCTCTTCCTTCTGTATTGATTCTATGAAGACACAGTTCCTCACTTGAGCAGCTGCTTCATTATTACACTATTAAACTTAACACTGATGATTAATGTGTTTTGTTGGGATCTGCGTGTTATAATTTGAGATGATTTCTGTGTAATTGATATTTTTCTATTATTCTTCTCTCATACACTATATCCTGACCACGATTTCCTCTCCCTCCAGTTCTCACAGTTCCCCCCACTACCTTCCCTCCTCCATATCTACTCCTCCTCCATTTCCCTTCAAAGAAAAAAGGGAGAAAGAAAGAAAGAAAGAAAGAAAGAAAGAAAGAAAGAAAGAAAGAAAGCAGGTGATCCAGGGATATCAACCAAACATGGCCTAAGAAGTTACAATGAGACTGGGCACATACTCTCATATCAAGGCGGGGCTAAGCAACCCAGTTGGAGGAAAGGGGTCCCAAGCACAGGCAAAAAGAGTCAGAGTCAGAGAAACTCCCCCCCCACTCACCGTTGGGAGTTCTACAAAGCACCAAGCTACACAACCATAAAGTACACACAGAAGACTTAGTTCAGACCCATACAAGATCCATGATTTTTGCTTCAGTGTTTTTTAGCCTCTATGAGCCCTTTTTATCTTTTTATGGTGTATTTTTGGTGTTCCCCTCCCCTCTGGCCCCAACAATCCTTCCTCCCCTTATTCTTTGGGATTCTCCAAACTCTACCTAGTGTTTGGCTGTGGATATATGCATCTGCTTCCATCAGTTGCTAGATGACACCCCTCTGATGACATATGGGTTTAAGTACCAATCTATGAATATATAAAAATATCATTAGGAATCATTTATCTTTTCCAAGTCATGATTGTTTTTATTCTGGATCTCTGGGTTATCCTGTCTATGAATCCTGGCTCTCCAGTAAGGGTCAGGCCTGGACTTTCTCTCATGGAATGGGCCTTAAATTAGACCAATCATTTGTTGCCTGTTCCCATAAGTTCTATACCAGCATTACCCCAGAATGTTTTTGCAAGCAGAACAGATTGTAGGTTGAAGAGTATGTGACTGGGTTGATGTCCCAGTCCCACTGCTGGGAACCTTTCCTGGTTATAGAAGATGGCCAAATAGGGCTACATATTGCCCGCTACTAGAAGACTTCATTAGGGTCACCCTAGTAGATTCCAGGAAGTTTCCACTGCAGTAGGTTTCTATTTCACCCTCCTAAATGCCCCAAATTCTATTTTCCTCTACTAGTCCCTCCTTGTTGCATGAAAAATAAACAATCCAGAGACAAATATTGGGGAAAACTTCAAGCTGAATATCAGAAAAGCAAAGCAGCCCGGCACTAGCTCTCACTCTACCTCAGATTGAAAATTGATTTTGGCTCCACCAAAACCCAAACTGTTGCTTCTCCTCAGCATGGCTGGAGAATCCTGAGACTCTAATGTCTTCCTATCCTCACTGTGCCTGGAAAATGAATGCCTTATGTTGACTACTGAATGCCTTACCTATCTTTTATACCCATCTAGTGCTGTAATTAAAGGTGTATGATCTCAGACCATCTTTATGTGAGTTGTTTTTCTTTAGGACTGGATCAGTCTTGTGTAGGTGTGGGTGGCCTTGGACTCAAAGAGATCCATCTACCTCTTAATCCTGAGTTCTGGGATCAAAGATGTGTACCACCATCTCCTAGCTTCTGGTTGCTGGGATTAAAGGTGTGTATCACCATTGAATGATCTCTATAGCTTGAAGCTGACTTTGCTTTCTGAATCCCCAGGCAAGCTTTAATAAAGCATAAATAATACATTACCACACCTCCCACCCTACCTGATCCTTCTTGTTCACATCTCCACATACACCCCAATCCATCTACAAAGTCTTCCCTTCCCAGTAAGAAATGTTTGTTCACCCTTGAGCTCTCCTTGTTACTTAGCCTCTCTATGTCTATGGATTGTAGCAGGATTATCCTTTACTTTACTTTATCCTTTACTTTACTGTACCACTTATGAGTACATGCTATGTTTGTCTTTCTGGGTCTGGGTTATCTCACTCAAAATGACTTTTTCTAGTTCCATTCATTTGCCTACAAATTTCATGATGTCATTTTTTTTCTTTACTAGTCAAATAATGTTCCATTGTGTAACTGTAGCACATTTATTTATCCATATTTTGGCTGAAGGACATCTAGGTTGTTTCCAGTTTCTATCTATTATGAATAAAGGTACAACGAACATTTTTAGCCAAGTTTCCTTGTGGTAGACTGGAGCATCCTTTGGGTATATGCTCAACAGTATTATAGTTGGGTCCTTAGGTAGATTGATTCCCACTTTTCTGAGGAACTGTCATATTTACTTCTATAGTTGTTGTATAAGTTTGCACTCCCACCAGCAATGGAAGAGGGTTCCCCTTTCTCTACATCCTTGCATTTAATCAAGGGATACTATTCTTTTTTATAGAAAACTGGAGGATCATGGGAAGACAGTGAACATACTTTGAATGTAGGGCAAAGGGTTTGTTTGCATCGGTTCTTCCTTCTGCATATGATGTTACATTCTCAAAGATTAATTTAAAGATAAATGTTAATGTAATCAATAACAACTGGAGACATTTAATGAAGAAAATACAACTTGAGATTCAAATTCAACAAGCTTCAGGCTGTATTTAACTGTTATTGGAAGTAATAAGAAGGAAACTGTAGGGAAAGCAATGATCTTCCTCCACTGCCTCCTGAGCATGGGAATGTGTCCTGTGAAGGGCAAATCATATCACATACAACCATACACAAGTCATCACTAAATGACAACTTCACCACGAAGACAAAGTAAATCTATTTAGTTTACTGAACTAAAACATGACTGAAGAGTTAAAGAATCAAATGCATAACATTCTATAAAACTCTTTATTTTAATCTTAACACAAAATACTTTCCACTTATATAACATTCATATTAGTGCACCCAAGTCTCTATGCCAATATTTTAGATTTAAGTTATGGGCTAAACACATTTCAATTACAATTTTTTTTTTAGTACCAGTAATTGATAAAGGGCTAAGAGGAAAAGATGCCCTTGAACACAAGCATGCACAGAGAAAAAACCCTCAAAACAGCACAAGATGCAGGACAAAAGTCCAGAGGACTAGAATTTATGTGGATAGGAAAGCAAAAATTAGGCCAAGGTCAGAATGTCTGCTTTAAAAAATGTAACACGTCACTATATGAGGCCATCCTAGTATGCATTGGGGTAAGAGTAAAATGTACTGAAGAGAAATTTGAAGTTGAATTAGCTCAGAATAGTAAACTTATAAAAGGCCATACTACTTTTGTGAAAACTTTAAAAGCTGATTGTAGTGAGATAGTTACTTTGTCTCCTTCTGTGGCTCTGACCACACCCATTTGGGTTGGGGGGTAGAGCCACGGGCAGAAGTGACCTGGGGAAGGAGGTCTGAGGAAGAGCCGGGGGGGGGGGGAGAGGAATGCTCTCTTGCTGGCCAGACTCGGACAGGAGAGCATCCGGTGGAACTTGCTGGTGTTCATCTGTCCAGGTTGTAAGTTATTTCTCCCTGAATAAACATCTGTTCAGCCTATTTGTTTATCTTGATCCTTATTTAACAGCAATAGTTTATTTTTTTCTAACTTTGCTACAGGATTGATGGGAGATGTCATTCTGTATATGTTTCTCATACGGGTTAATAATAAAGCACTGTTGGCCAATAGGAAAGGAAGATAGGAGGGACTAGGAGACAAGGAGGAAATAGGAAGTAGGAAGGAAGAGCCAAGATGGAGAGTCGGGAGAAAGCAATATGCCGCCGGCTCCCCGGTAAGAGAAATACATAGATCAGCAGAAATGGGTTAATAATTAAGGCCGAGCTAGCCGATAAGAAACAAGTAACCGGGCCAACAGCATTGTATCAAATACAGAGTCTCTGTGTGTTAATTGGGGCTGGCATGGCGGCAGGGCAAGACCAGTGGCGGCGGGAGGAAAAACCTATACTCGTTACACAGGATTGTAGATAGAATTTATAGGTTAAATACTAACATGCATTGATGACACAAGAATATCATATTGGTCACTTGTCTTGTTCCATTTGATGCCACCTGAATAACTATCTTGAAACACAGATTGCAAGGTCTAATAATGTCACCAAACACGACTCTCAATCTTTTATCGCCATGTAGAGACAGAATTAGTTAAAACCATACCTCATCTCACCAAAATTCATGTATACAGACCTCAGAAGTTCAATTATTTAAACATAAAATAAGTTTTTATTTCTTTTAAAGCTTTATGTGTGGCATCAATATTTCTAATAAATTTAAATTCATAAACACTTTTTTTTTTTAACTTTCGTTTTCTTAATAGAGTTTTTCTGTGTAGTCACAGCTGGCCTGGAATTGGAAATTTCTTTCCTCAGCTTTTCAAGTGTTAGAACTTCAAGTAAAGAAAATCACACCCGGTAAATTAGGTATTCAACTTATTATTATATTCATTTTTGTTTGTATGAGAGTACACATGGTGAGCAGTGTGTGTGTGTGTGTGTGTTTGTGTGTGTGTGTGTGAGTGTGTGAGTGTGTCTGTGTGTGTGTGAATGGGCCAGGGCTGATATGTGGAAGTCAGGGGACCGCTTGCTTGTATTGATTCTTTCCTTATACTATGTGGTTCCCAGGATCAAATTAAAGCTTGGTGGCAAGTTCCTTTCCTAGATGTGCCATCTATCAATCCCTAGGACCCAGAATCTTTGTCTTTAGATTTATCTATTAATTTTGAGTGCGTATTTGTGTGGGCGCAAACGTGCTATGGCACTGCCAGCTACAGCACATATGTGAATGTTGGAGTGACTTGGACAACTTGAGTCCCTCCTTTTACCAAGTGAGTTTAAGTGTGAAACTCACATTACCAGGCTTCACAACATGTATCTTTACTCACTGAATCATAATTTAGGTCTTGATATTTCTAAAATATCACATAAGAAAGATTACTTGAGCAACAGTAAGTTCATGGAATCCACAAAGGCATCTTCTCACATGACTTAAGGGTAACCTGTGGTACCTCAAAAGAACAAATGAAATAGGAAGCCCCCAGTGTACAGAACATTGCTGTGAGATCGACCATGACAGGTTCAAGAAGTATTTCCAGACTCTTCACTTGTGTGTAAGACAACTCTTCTTATATATTCCTGAAACACTTGCTCTTGGAGATCCGGTAAGCATTAACATGAAGTGTGGGGCTTGGTAGTAAAATAGACCTTGGACTGGAGTCCTGCCTTGTTAAGATGAGTGAGTCATTTAATCTTGGTTTGACAGTTAATGGTAATAGGGTTGCTGGGTGTCATTTTGCTCAGTGATGTAGCTACTGACAAGTTGTCTTTGGTCCAGTAAATACCCATCCCCACCTGTGATAATCTCTAATTAAGCTTAGTGGTAATACCCAAAGAGAATACTTGAAAGTAGTAGGGAGACTTTGTTGGGATAAAGAGGCAGAGAGAGGGAATGAGACTGTTAAACAAAAAGTAGGTGATTGTATCTTCCCTGGAGTAGATCAAGCAGGATCAAAGTAAAGCAATTGCCAAGCGCTTTCAGTATAGTGCACATGCTCACTACCACTCGAGTGTTAGAAAACATAACGATATTTGTAGGTCAGTATACAATAAGTGCTGGTACTGGGAGTGCATTGGTTTGAATCTCATAAAAATGCCTTTCCAGTTCATATACCCATGCTAAGTCATCTTAATTTAAGATGCAAAGTTGTACCTTTGTATAGGATGCATGATTAAAACAAACAACTAGGATAACTTTCTAGTGCCAAATACAGTCATTGTTTTATTGTTCCAAGACTTCAAATGTGTCATTAAACTGCATTTAAAAATCACATAAAAGTTTGTACACTCCAGTTGTACTCTTTTGTGTTTTAAATAATATTTCCCAAAACTGTCTTTGCATAAATAGCTCAGTTACACCCACAAATCACTGAATCTATTTAGCATCTCCCCCCCACCACCACCGCCACTATTGGCTTTTGAAGAGGTGTAATTTTTTGAAAAATGTGACATTTGTTTTGGTGCTACTGCATTTGTCAACATTAGTGTAATTAGCTCAACTTTCATCAACTGGCTGTTGCAATCTGTTCAGAAAGCAACTTCAAATTAGTGATTCCAGATACAGTTGAAGTTTGTACAATATACATTTGTGGGCATAGGAAAGGCAGAGAAAGTGCCTTTAATACAGCAAGTACAGCTAAAACCAATCCAGTGAATAGAACAAAAAAAAATTAAGGATTGCACAGTAATAGCAAATTTTCAGGAAGTAATTAAAATAATTTTCTTCAATAAATTCCATTATTACCACAAAATGGTTGTGTGGTTTTTTTTTTGTGTGTGTGTGTGTGTGTGTGTGTGTGTGTGTATGTGTGTATTCATGTGTGGGTATGAATGTTTTGTCGACATGGATGTCTGTGTACTGTTGTGTTCCTGACTCCCGCTAAGGTCAGGTGCCCTAGAACTGAAGATAGTCCTGAGTCACTATGTGCCTGGTAGGAATTGAATGCAGGTGCTCTGGAAGAGTGGCCAGTGCTCTTAACCACTAAGGGACAACTCCAACTTCAAGATATGATTATTCTCATTAATAACAGTAATATGGCACATTAACAGTACAACTATTTTAAAAGTAAAGAAGGCTCCAACATTAATTTATATACGTAATGAAAGGACATAGGAATTTATTTTCACTGCAAGGTTAGGGTCTGCTAGACTTCTTTATATAATTATTTTACAGGGTCACATTAAAATTTGTTGTATTTAGTGTGTGTGTGTGTGTGTGTGTGTGTGTGTGTGTGTGTGTGTGTATGATGTGGTGTGCATGTGGATACTAGAGGACCCTTGCAGAAGTCCATTATCTTCTTTCATCATGTATGTCCTGCATCTAATTAACTGTTTGGACATGTCACAGAGTTTCTTAACATGCTAAGCAAACTTGTCTCTCCTATGTGTCTACATTTCTATTTTTAAAAATTTAAATTAGAAACAAGTTCTTTTTACATGCCAATCCCAGTTCTCTCCCCTCCTGCCCCCCAAATCCCCTATTCTATCCCCCCAAGGACAGTGAGGCCTTCTCTGGAGGAATCTTCAGAGTCTGTCATATCATTTGGAGCAGTGTGTAGCTCTCCCCCCATGTGTCTAGGCTGAGAGAGTATCCCTCTATGTGAAATGGGTTTCCAAAGTCTATTCATATACTGGGGATAAATACTGATCCACTATCAGAGGCCGCATAGACTGTCCAGGCCTCCTAACTGACACCCACATTCAAGGGGTCTGGGTCATTGATCCTATGCTGATTTCCCAGCTATCATTCAAGGGTCCATGAGCTCCCCCTTGTTCAGGTCAGCTGTTTCTGTGGGTTTCTCCAGCCTGGTCTTGACCCTTTGCTCATCACTCCACCCTCTCTGCAACTGGATTCCAGGAGTTTGGCTCAGTGTTTAGCTGTCAGTATCTGCTTCTGCTTCCATCAGCTACTGGATAAATGCTGTTGGTTGGCATGGCATATACAGTAATCATCAATTTCATTATCAGAGAAGGGCATTTAAGGCAGCCTCTCCACTATTGCTTCTATAATGGCTCCCTCTATTATGGTGTCCCTTTTCTTGCTCTCCTCTATTCTTCCCCTGACTCAGTCTTCCTGTGTCCTCATGCCCACCTCTCCCCTCCACTTCTCCCCTTCTCTTTCTCCTGACTCCCTCCCTCCCTCCCTCCCTCTCCCTCTCTCTCTCTCTCTCTCTCTCTCTCTCTCTCTCTCTCTCTCTCTCACACACACACACACACACCCAGCTCCCAGTTTGCTCAGGAGATCTTGTCCCTTTCCCCTTATGTCTCTTAGGGTCCTCCTTGTTTCCTAGCTTCTCTGGTGGTGTGGATTGTAGGCTGGTGATCCTTTGCTCTATGTCTAAAATCCAAATGTGAGCGAGTACATACCATGTTTATCTTTTTGTGACTGGGTTACCTCACTCAGGATGCTTTCCTCTAGTTCCATCCATTTGCCTGTGAATTCCAAGTTTCCATTGTTCTTCCCCACGCCCCCACCCAATGTGTAGTACTCCATTGTGTAAATGTACCACACTTCTCCACCAATTCTTCAGTTGAGGGGCATTTAGGTTGCTTCCAGTTCCTTGCTATTACAAATAATGCTGCTATGTACATAGTTGAACAGATGTCTTTGTTGCATGGATATGGATCATTTGGGTATATGCCTAAGAGTGGAATTGCTGGATCTTGAGGTAGACTGATTCCCATTTTCCTGAGGAACTGCCATACTGATTTCCAAAGTGTTTGTACAAGTTTGCACTTTCACTAGCTTGGAGGAGTGTTCTCTTTCCTCTGCATCCTCTCCACCATAAATTGTCATTGGTGCTTTTGATTTTAGCCATTCAGACAGAAAGAAGATGGTATCGCAGAATTGTTTTGACTTGCATTTCCCTGATGACTAAGGATGTTAAGCACTGTCTACATGCCTCTTAGCCATTTTAGATTCCTCTATTGACAATTTTGTTTAGTCCTGTTCCCCACTTTTTAATTGGATTATTTAGTGTTTTGGTGACTAGCTTCTTAAATTCTTTGTATACTTTGGAGAGCAACCCTCTGTCAGATGTGGGGTTAGTGAGTATCTTTCCTATTCTGTGGGCTGCTGTTTTGTGTTGTTGGCTGTGTCCTTTGCCTTACAGAAGCTTCTCAGTTTCAGGATGTCCCATTTATTAATTTTCTATCTCAATTCAAAGCAAGGCTTTATCTAGTCACATTTTGGGCACAGATGGTCTTGTATTAGAATAAGGATTTTAGAAAATGTGAGAGAAAAGTTATTTTATCTTTTATGTTCTAGTTCAGAATATTCTGAGAAAAAAACCATATTTGAGAAACAAAGAATAGAAGAACTATCCAAGAATGAGAAAAGCTATAAAAATATTCTCTAAAATTGTCAGCTTTCTGAGTGCATTGAGTAATAAAATAGAATAGCCAAGAGCAGAAGGTCAAAAATATTCATTTTTATATTGAATAGGAAAATTGAAGAATTAAGAATTCTTCTAAAAACCATGTGGGTATTTTCCAAATATACCTTTGGTCACAGCAAGACACATACTCAAACAAATACATACACACCTACTGCAGGCACTTTTTCTAAGGAGTTTGTGCTAAAATGGAGAGAAAGATAGGTATACATTGGGAAGCAATATTATTGTCAAGGAAAGTCAACATTAATGTTAATATCGTAGCACAGGTGGCTTATTTTGAGCAATTATTTAAACAGGCAGAGTTGTGTTCTTCTATAAGCAATTTAGGTGAAAGGTGTGATAAATAAGTGGATGAGAAAACCTGAGTGGTCAAATTATGTAAATTAGGTGCATTTGATGGGGTGAGCTCGTAAAAGGTCTTCAATGTAAGCACTTGCTCCTCTGTGGAAAAACCTTCAAGAGTTGCTCATTTTTAAGCCAAATGTTTATTTCTAGTAGGAGATACAATCAGGATAGCATTAGACATTTAAATGATGGGAGATGACATTCTGTAAACATGTTTTTCTTATTGATTAATGAATAAAGCACTGCTGGCCAATAAGAAAGCCAACAAGATATGTGGGACTAGGAGACAAGCAGGATTCGAGGAAGTTGTGAGGGAGAGATTCAGGATGGAGGACGGAGAGAGAATGCCAGCCCCTCTCTCCAGTAAGATGAGACAACATGGAAGTACTTAGATTAATAGAAATGGGTTAATAATTAAGACAGAGCTAGAGGGTAAGAAACTAGTAACTGGCCTACAGCTTTATATCGAATACAGCGTCTTTGTGGTGTTATTTGGAGCTGGCGCGGTGGTGGTACCAGACCAGCTGTCAGAAAAACCTACTCCTAACATTTAAAATAGTAAAACTAGAGGGATGTGAAGAAAACATGTGCCACCAAAAAAGTTTCTAAGAGAAATTGAGCTTACAAAGGGAGAAAAAATATTTAAGAAGCCTTGTAGTTCTTGTACTTCTTAGGGTGGTGATGCACCCTGTGCACAGGAGATCATGGTGAGGCGCATGTAGGCATCTTGAAGGGGAGCACATTAAGAGGTCCACCAAATTTGTTAAGAAAAACTCTCTTAGGAGATATCTGTGAATGTTCTACTGACAGGGCTCAGTCCCTTTAACCTTATTCATCCCGTTTCTCGGGTTGAATGTAAAGAAAGAAGAATTTAATATTGAAAAAGTGGGATTGAAGAGACATGTTGGATAAGTGATAAATGCCAAAAGGTACCTAAAAGTGTTGAGAGTGGCAGCCAGCCCTATTCAGAAATGAAGAGCTAGCATTCAAGACAGGATTTCTCAGTGTATCCTTGGCTGTCCTGAAACTTGCTTTGTACTTCAGGTTGGGCTCAAACTCACAACTATTGATTCACTTGCCTCTGCCTTCAGGGTTCCAGGATTTAAAGGAATGTGCCACCACTTCCCAGCTTGATAATCATTTCCTAAATTTAAAGTATTTCTAAATTTATAAACACGTTTTAGTGAAATTGGTCATTAATAGTCCATATTTCATGGCTTTTAATGTTTTATCTGTGTACATATATTTCACTATGTATTCTAATAAAGTTCTTATTTATATGAATAATTTGTTTAATTTAATTCTTAGAAAATTTTCCCCAGTAATCAATACAACGTTACAAACAGAACAATTTTCCTTTTCCATTGTTATCATGTATTATTAATATTTAAATGTTATTACTTTTGCATATTTCCTTTTACATGAACAGCTTTACAGATCACACTATTAATTAAATACAAATCCGTGCTACCACACTAATGCTTTCTTTTGAGCTGAGCTATTCTGTGTTTGAAAATTCCGATTTAACTTCTGATCTAAAAACATTCATAACTACATTTCTATGTCACTTCCAGGGAGTTCCACCATAACACCACGCGACAGCAAAAGACCTTAGTCTTACCTTCCTTATCTTCTACAAGACCTTAGTCTTACCTTCCTTATCTTCTACAAAATTTTGGTTAAGTATGGCTTTAAAATGTTTACCACTGAAATCAATCTGTTTCCATTTAACATATTTGTCATGATGGAATAATTTTATTTTCTTCCATACGGAAAATAAAGATTCATTCTGCCACTCATCATTTTACACAACTGAAATGTTTTATGAATATTCTAATTTCTGGTTGATAATTAAATGGGATTTTTTTTTCTGTGCTGTGGCATTAAGGTTCAGCAGAAACCATTATTTAAAGGTAAGGAGTAATGGAATAAATGCCAGGTGACTGAATTGATAGAATTCGTGCTTCAGTCACGTCTCCCCACTTGGCCTCTGACCATTGCAAAAGCTTGATTGTCTAGCTCGTAATCTGAGCATACTCACTTCTATGTTCGCAGCTTTCTTTACTTTTCAGATTGCTTTTATTATGCGATTGGACTTTATCAAGTCACTGTGATCTGTGGTTGTTATTTAGAACTTCTCTATTTTGAAATTTCTCGTTTTTCTTTTGCAAATAAAACACTAAAGCCAATTTGATCTATTTTTGCTTTACTTTTTATTTCTCTTAATTTAAGCTTTCAAACTTAATCAACTATTCCTATTTTATTTGTGGATTTTTAGCTGTTGCTTTGTAAATTTTTAAACAAAAGTATTTATTTTATGATCTTACCTTCTTAATAATTTAGACACTTAAAACATTTACCTTATATTTATTTTACCAAAATAGTGGTTGTTCTTCATTTCTTTTCACATTTTTATTTCCTTTTCACTCAACACAACCTTAGTTACTGTAAATACTTTATAATAAGCACTGTTATCCATAGCCTATACAGACAATATTACCTGTCTAAAAGGTCCCGTAGATTAGCAAGATAAAATTTAAATTTGCATTTGTTCACCACTATGTACATGTATTCCTCTGTGAAGAATAAACTTAAGTGACTGGTTTTAGTAGCACTCTGTGCAATCTCAATCTTGGAATGATGAGGCAAAGATACCTTATGATAATATCAAGATCTTGCATGCACACATGTGTGCATGAGCACATACATACACAAACACACACACACACACACACACACAAACTACATAAAGTTAAAAGCACATCTTTTATCATAAATTTTGTAGTTGAGCAAATAAATAAATATGTGGCTGAGCTAGGCCTTAAATAGTCAAATTCAAATAAAAATATTTGTTACATAGAGCAAGTGAAAGTCTTGTAACATGAGTAGGACCCCAGGTAATGTTTGAAACGAATTATGCTTTTATTAATATTTGCATTAATTTATTTTTATTAAAATTATTTAAAATAAAATATAAACATTGATATACACAATTTTACGACATTTATTGACAGAGCAACACTATCACTGATATTATTTACTCTTTAAAAACCTTTAAGAAACTAATAAAAATGGGCTCCTAAAGAAAATGCGCAAGTTAGTAAATATAAAAAGTGGCTATGAAAGCTTTTACACATGTAGACATGTGATTCTGGCACTTTCGTGAAGATGGTTAATATACAGGGACCATAGCACATGCTTATTTGAGATGGTCTTACAGGACCTTCCATGCTTTGATGTTCAGCAGGAGACCTACTGTTACTTCTCTCCAGAATACTGCAGTTTAGCTTCTTTATTTGAGTTATTGGTTCTTTAAATATTTGCATTTTTGTTCTTTAAAGTTGTCCTCAACTGTTTTCCAAAAAGAGAATTCACAGGAGTTCTCCATGTGTGCAGAACTGGCTTCTGCTAAACAAAAACAGAAATGAATTTCTATTGGAACCAATTGACCATTGAATGTCCCTGGGTAGCAGAGTATGGGAGATGATAGAAAAGAGTAGACAATGTGATACTGGAGAACTCAACACTTGGAAGAACAGAAGATACATAAGGAATTAAATATGAATAAAAGGAACAACTATGTGAGGAAGTGTGCATTGTCCTGGAATCCTCTTTTCTTAGACAGATGGATTTTGAGCGGAGTCAAGAATAGGTGGGTGAATGTGAAGTGTGACACAAAGTGCTGGAGATAAAAATACAAAAATCTGAGAAAACAACTCACAGGGTATTTTTTTTTTCTTTCAGAACCTCATGGATATTCAAAGGTCTTAGGAGGGCAGCAAAACAATAAGCTAAACACTAAGATACTAGATGAATAAAAAATTGTGACTTAGATGTCAAATATAAAACCATGAGCCTGTTGTGACAGTTAGATATTAATGCAAAAAAGTGGGAAAGGCTTTCAAAATGAGTGTCCAGTAGCCTGAACACAGCATCGGGAGGTAAAGGGTGTGGTGACCTCTAGTCACAGGCTGTGGGGTACAGAAATGCCATCTAGAGAAAATACCTGGTGCTCAGTTGTGGTGAGAATATACTAAGAACACCAGAAAAAGACACTGAAGTGTTAAGAAGGTCCATTTAGCATCTATTACCATATACAATTAGCATATATCTGAACACACCACTGTAAAAACAAAAACTCATCTTTCAAACATCACTATTAACAATTGATTTCCTATTTGCCTCAAGACCCTTCTTTGCTTTTACATTTTCCAACTAGTAAATAACATCTACACAGCATTCCTGACACTGCAACCCTTCAATACAGTTCCTTGTGTGGTGCTGACCCCCAATCATAAAATTATTTTCATTGCTATTTCATAGCTGTATTCTCACTACTGTTATGAATCATACTGTAAATATGTGTATTTTCCCATGGTCTTAGGAGATCCCTGTGAAATAGTGGTCCAACCATATAAGGATTGTGTGGTTGTAGTAGACCATGAGGAGGGAAAACCTCCCAGCACACTCACACTGTCTGTGATGCCTTCAAGGAAAGACAATGCTTCTGCTTTTTGAGTTGAAGCATTGGCAGTAGGAACTGAGAGAATGTTTTCACCTGGATTGCTGGTAAATTCTCATTTAAATTGTTTTAGACTGATCTACATGATGGTTTCGTTGGTAGTAAGCAAAGCTAAGTTCAGTTAGGTTCTGAAATCTCTGTGTAGAAAATAATATGGGGAAAGAAATGTGTGGTGTTCTACAGTAGCCTCTGAAGTATTACATTGAGGATGTGAGGCGTGCTGCGTTTAACTAACTGTAAGATTAGAAATCTAACCCACCTGTAGATCTTGTCATATGTGAGAGTTTTCACATCCACAGATTTTAAAGATATAGCAAGAACACATTGGGGATTCCTTGGTAGGTCAATTGTAAGTTTACATTAGTCTCAAACACACACACACACACACACACACACACACACACACACACACACACAGTTGTGGTTTGAAAGACAATGGTCCCATAGGGAATGGCACTAATAAGAGATGTGGCTTTGTTGGGCTATGTGTGGTCTTGTGCAGGAAGTATGTCACTGTGGAGGTGGGCTTCGAGGTCTCAGAAGCTCAAGCTACACCCAGTATGGCACACAGTTCATTTCCTTTTACCTGTGGATCAAGATGTAGAACTCTCAGCTGCTTCTCCAGCACCATGTCTGCCTGCATGACACCATGATCTCCACCATAATGGCAATGAATTAAACCTTTGAAACTGTAAGCCAGCCCCAATTAAATGTTTTCTTTCGTAAAAGTTGTAGTGCCCATGGCGTCCGTTCACAGCAATAGATGCTGTAAAACCCACACATACACATACATATGTAAAGGATCAAAGACAGAAAACATGTACATGTGCGTGTGCGCACGCATGCACACACACGCACACACACACACATGCACACACACCACAGCATTGAGGAGGTAAACTAATCACACTAGTTACCACACACATTCCTGGTACAAGCCTTCTTTCACCACTGTTTAGAATACTCCTTTAAACATTTTAAATATTGGTGCACCCGCTTAAGTGCCTACATAGTGTTTGACAAGAAAGATTTCTTTTAGATACATAAGACAAATTTTAAAGCATTTGGGACTGTTTTCTTCATATTCTAAATATAATGCCTATTTTAACCTTATTCTTTTCTAATAGGTCAACCCATTTTCTCCTCTCAAAATGTTGACACCCAAGGCCTTATGTATATAAATAGGTCCAATGAAACGAGTTATCTTTTCTCACATTACCCCTTTCCAACTAGGAGAATATGGGTGAAATGTGCTATATGGCATTCTAAGCCTGTGAACTTAATATAGTTAGGTTTTTATGACAATTACACAGCTTGCTAGTTTTATGACATTTACCAAGTTACTTCTCTGGGTCTGTGCTGTCACTTTCTCTCCTTTATTAATCTCAGCCTCTAATTACTAGATTTTAGAATGCCATGTTTTAAAAAAGAAGTAGGAGGTCTGACTTTTCTTATTTTCAAATCTCTGAATGTAACATGCTTTTAAAAGACCTTCAACACATAGTATTTGTAATTTTCTTTTGGCCGTTGTACCCATGTCTTGGATTTAGGGGAGGCACACTGTAGCGATCATAGATTTTCATGCTCTCCTTCTGTAACATTGTATGCAACGATTTGTGAGGCCACTGATGCTTCGTAGAGTGCACATCCTTTGTGGCTTTCATCAGTGGTTCAAAGTACACTTATGTTTTCCTCCTAGACTGGGTATATCCTATAGGTTATTTACCCTAAGGCTGAACTGAGAGCATGAAAAACAACATTTTGAAATTTTGATGCATTATTAATTGGTACTTGAATTATTATAATAGTTGAACACGACTAAATTATTAAGTAATGGCTAGCAGATGAATGAGTGCTTTATTGGCTCACTCATTATGTGGAATATCAAGTGACATTTTTAATGCAAAGTCTAATTTAAAGAAAATAATTTCGTGATTCCTTACAAGTTCTAATGTTACTGCAGTCCTGTTTCCCCACTGTACCCATTCCTTTGAATATTTCACTACTTCAGCCCGTAAATTCTGTCTCTAAGCTTCTATGAACTCAAAATTAATGTAGACAATCAGTGTTCCCATCTGATTTGATTTACAGGGAAGCACCTAACACAATATCATAGTAAAACTCTTCAGTTATCCATGAAACACAGTTTTCTCAGTATTTGTGACAATTCCATTCCAGTTTTCCTTCAAGGTATTCTAAATCTTACTTTTTTTAAAAAAAATATTTATGTGAAAACTAGTCCCCACTTCTCTTATTGGTAAAACTGTGTCAGTTTCTTATCCTAATGTCTTTTTCATTCTTTCTGTAATCACCCAAACTTTGTCTACTTAGCACAGCCATGCGAATATTATGTATATTTGCATTGGACTGTAGTATTTGAAACATTTCAGTGGATTCCACACTCAGACTGTAGAGGTAACAGATTTGTACGCTGCCTGCTCTGTCTTATGTTTCTGTGTTTAGCTTTCTGACCACACTAGGTTCCTCTAATTCACCTCTTTGTGGACCTTAATTAACTTCAGAGTCTTTCTTGATATCCTCGGTAAAACCATCTTTCTTCTTTTAATGGTCAATGACACTCTTTTTTTTCTGTAATCAACATACACCTGTAATTTGCCAATCCTTAACTTAGTGCTTTGAAGACACCCCTTTTAGTCATCTTCAGGTATCTTCTCATTTTATATTTCTTTTGCCTAATCTTTACCACGTTAACTTCCACATCATAAATGCTATAATGGGCTTTAGAACTATGTGTTTCTTATTATAAAATACCCTCAAAGTAGATTACTCATGGATATAAGGATTTTTGTTTCGGTTACTAACAAACCTTTTATGTTGCATGTCACATATGAAGAACTAATGAATATTTGATGATGTTCAAAAAAGCATTAGTTTTCAGCCACAAGAATACAGATATATGGTAATACAATATTTTAGTTTTAATTAGTTAATTTGCATGTGCACACACACACACTCACACACACACACACACACACACACACACACACACTTTGGGTCACAAGTGGAGGGCAGAAGACAACTTTGTGGTGTTAGTTTTCTCTTTCCAACATCTTTCAGTAGAGGAGCTCAGGTCTTGAAGCTTAGTGGCAAATGTCTTCACCTGCTGGGAGATCTAGCCACATGCTGCTGGCCCTTGTGCTCAATTTTTACCTATCCTGATTTTGTTTCCTAGTCCAGGATCTATAACTTAATTTCATACTCTACCAATTGAAAAAATCTGTTTTTGTTTTTGTTAACTATTATGTAATTCTGAGGCTTGCTAGATTATTACAGTTGTAAGACTTTAATTCATTCAAACATAAGAGATTGGACCTCTGATTGGGGATATCTAGAATGGTTACTATTTTAATGACAAGCTATTCATGCTGACTTTCTGTGTTCTTCCAGTGTTGAGAGTGTTTCTAGCCTTGCAGTATGTACTATGTCAGAGACGTGATCACTAAAGCACCTTGGAATAGAATTGCAGGTTTCAATTAGAAAACATCTTTTTCATCAAGACTCAAATGACACAATCACATCATTTATCTTAGCTTTCACAGAAGTTTATAATGATTCAATATTTATAGTGCTGTGGAATATGTAACTTGGGGGTTTTCTGCTGTCAAAATCATTTAGGGAAGATATAGAAAATAATAACTAAATGTGGCAGATACTAGCTTTTGGAAATAGACCCATTTACAGAATTAATTCACTATCAGAAGTTTGTTGAATTTCATTAATTTTAACACTTTGATTCTGGGGTGCAACTTTCCTAGATACATGTATGTTTGGGACTATGTTGTACACAGTAGTTGAGGCTTACCTTAGATTACAGTACACCTGGCTAAAACTATTGAGTGCTTGGATTGCAGGTGTCAACTACTATGCTGGACTTACTATGATTTAAAAGGTTGTTCTTAAAAGTACACACTTACATATTTCAAACAGATTTGAATTAACTAAGCTAGCTATGAACAAGAAGATCCCATGTGGGTCCCCATTATTAAAGCACAGTGCATACCACTGATCCATTTCCATGAATATGAATTTCCTCTATAGCACTAGAATTTAATCATATAGAAACAGCATGGTCTTAACTAGTGAAAAAAGCACCTAAGAGATAACCAATCCAAAACTCTTAAAAATGCTTCTAGGTAAAGAAAAATCATGTTCTGGAAGCAAGTGTCTATCGTGTTAGCATTACTAAGACAAGATAAACATAAAATAAGCTATAAGATGCCTTTGTTGCTGATTATAAAAAGCCACAAGTTGAGTCTCAAATGAATTTATCTCTGGACTTTTTTTCTATTTTACTTTGCTTGGGGTAGTTTTTTTATGTTCCTCAGTTGGTCTTGAACTTGCTATGTACCTAAGCATGACCTGGAACCTCTGATTCTTATGCTTCTACTTCCTCAGTTCTGCTATTCTGGACATGCTACACATCACATCAGCTATGGTATGTATAATCAGGAAGACATATCGAATAGCAAGCAGCATCATTTCAACTGAGCTGTACCCCAAGTGCTAGGGTACCATCTTGAGGGAGATTCTGATTGCTTTTTGTTTACTTATTTTATTGTAATTTTGTAAAGATTTATTTGTTTCTTTATTCATATGTGTATGTATCTACATTCATGTGTGTATGCCATGCCTATGGATGACAGAAGAGCATAATAAATACACTAAGACTGGAGTTACAGACAGTTGTGATTTGACATGTGAATCTGGAAACTGAGCATGAGTGTGTTTAAACACCCATCTTTCCATGAAACCTTCTCATTTAAAATCTATAATACACAATTTTAAATAGTGGGCTCTGTAAGATAAGTCATTGAGTCAAAGCACTTGCTTCCAAGCCTGATGACCTAATTTCAATCACCAGGACATACATAGTAGAAGGAAAGAATTGACTGAACTTACTCCTGTAAGTTGTCTTTTGAGCTGTGCATACACACACACACACACACACACACTCACACAGACAGATACAAATGAGCCTGCACTCATGTACACAACATATACACACCAACTTTTCAAACAACCATTAAATGTTTGTCTTGAATGATTAGCATTTAAAAGTCTCTACACACACTAAATCTATGTGTTTGATCTAATGGTTCTTGGCTATAGTAAAAACTTTCTGTACCAATGCAAAGAAATGAAAAGCCGTGACTTCTACTTGGTTGTCTCCTTAGAGATGAGTATCTGTAGAAGAAGAGAGGTAGATATACAGGTAGAAATGACTGATCTTTATTCAGATGATTGGGGTAATTTTCTTGAGATGCCTGCTGGTGTTCTCACGAAAGGCAACTTAAGAAGCTAAGGTTCAGTAGAATATGGCAAGAAGAGCTTGACAGTTTCTGATACCATCTGCCTTATGCGGGCAGCACTTGCCAAGTCACCCAATTACTATCAAGGTAACATCTTCAGTTGCAAAATTCTGTAATTTTTTCCTAGTAATAATCTTGTTTTTAACAGTTTATTTAGAGATTGGAATATATGTCATTCTGCAAGAGCTTGCCAAAAGTCATGACTATAAATACATTTATAAAAAATACACTAGATTCCTCACTTCAGATGTGGGACAACACAGAAAAATTATTTGTACTTGTCCAGGTTTTTCGTGGTGGTTGAGTCAACCACATCAGTAACCTGCTCTATAATGCATCTGTGTCTTTCCTTTCTTAGTGAAGCCTTCTTGTAGCCCTTTCTTCAATAACATGACTCATATATTGCTTGTCCTCATATTCTTGTCTGGAATGAAAAAAAAAATCTCACCCAAGGTTTATGGCAGATCAAATAAACATGAAGAAATGAAAAGAATTAAAGCAGTTTCTTATACATCAAGTGTTGTAATTTTAAATCATTTTCTATGAGCTAGATTGAAGAAGAAGCAACTATTGAAGCAAGGATCTGAGGTGAGAAGATCTGACAATGTGCACACAACAGATTGGAGTAAACAGTGGATACAGAAGCAACCATCAAGAAAATGCTTACATATTTCTGAAATAGTGAAATGACGATGAGCTCTAAATTAGAGTCAGCAAAGGAGAGACTGGATGTAGATGAAACCGATGAGTGAAACTAAGGTGGGAAAGAGAAAGACCACCTAGATCATTGTACTCTGTCTTACTCTGAAAAGGAATAAAATCCACAGCATAACAATGCATGGATTGATGTTTGGGGCTTTAACTCTGAGACACTGGTTTCTGGGTCCTTTATCTTTGGAAGAAGGAGATTCATCATGTAAGGAAGGGGGAAAAGAGATGTCAACATCATTATTTAGACACCAATGTTCTCAAAGTTGCTTCTGGTTCCATACATTCTATGCTGGCCCATGGTCGATCATGGTTCTGCTCCAATAAAAAGGATATAGATTTAGGTGGATTTGCTATCAATATTTCCATATTTTATATTATAACAGAGTAAGGTTATCCCAAACTAATTTTTATGTGGACACTGTGACATTCCATGAAATATTGTGACACTGACATTTTTAATTATCAAGAAGAGTCCTTTTTTACTCCCTGTAGAAGAAATAAATTAGTACTTTAAGAAATACTTATTTTTAAATACTAATTATTCAAAGATGTCATTGTCTTTTAATAAACACAAAGATGTTGGTTAGGAAGTAACCCCCACCCAGAAAATCATGCTTGTATTTCTTATTTATTTATTTATTTATTTTGTGTACTTGAAGGAATCAAAGGATAACTTGCAGGTGTCTCTTTTCTTCTCCCACCATATGTGTCCCAGGAATCAAACTGAATTTATCAGGCTTGGCAGTGCCTTTACCCTCTAAGCCATGTTGCTGGCCCCAGTGCTTGTATTTTATGAGTCTAATCTCCAGCAACAGAAATATACTAATTATCTAAAGTCTGTTTTGATGTTATTTAAGAGGAATTACATGAATTTTTTTTTAAAAAAACAGATTTAGGATGGATTGCTAATTTATCCTTGTCATCAATGTTCCTGACATTTAGGTAAAGGTCTTAATGTCCTAATATGAGGAGATAAGTCACCTAAACTGTGGGTTTACAATCATAAATTGCAGAAATCCATCACAAAAGGAAACTCATGAAAGTTTTAACCTTTGATAAGTTATATGGCCATGTCTCATTACAATAGACACCCTCTGGTAACCTTCTCTTTTTGTAAAAGAAGGAAGTTGGTATCAATTTTACTAAATGGTGTGGACTCTTCAACTTCTGGTACTAAGTCTATGATGTTCTATGTTTGGCAGATGAGACCTGTAAAGGACCTGAGTCCTGTCTCCAGTAACAAAACCAGACAGTTCCCAACTGCCTGTAACTTCCTTAGGACAGGATGACCCCTTCTGAACTCAGAGGACACTGAGCTCACACGTACAGACTCTCACACGGATTTTATTTTCTATTCATGTGGATGAACATATATCTGGGGACAAAACTCAGGTCATTTACAGGAGCAATGTCACCTCTTCACCAATTTTGGGTCTGAAGAACCCATATCTTAGTACTCTTTGTGAGTTTGCCAATTCCAAAGCACACTGAAATTTTTTGATATTATGTATTTACTTTGCCTCTTCTTCCTCAATACTTTAAAAAGTGTTACATAGGAAACATAAAAAACAATATAAAATGTGCATGGATTACAGAAAACATGGATGATAGATTGATGGGAGATGTCATTCTGTAAATATGTTTCTCATACTGGTTAATGAATAAAGCACTGTTGGCCAATAGGAAAGCAAGGGAGGAGGAACTAGGAGACAAGGAGGAAAGAGGAAGTAGTAGGGAGGGGTCAAGATGGAGAGACAGGGGAGAGTACAACGCCAGCCCATTCCCCAGTAAGATGAAACCACGTGGAAATACATAGATTAACAGAAATGGGTTAATACTTCAGACAGAGCTAACCGGTAAGAAACAAGTAACTGGCCAACAGCATTATATCAAATACAGAGTCTCGGTGTGTTAATTGTGGTTGGTGCAGCGGTGGGACAAGACCAGCAGCGGGAGGAAAAACCTACTCCTTACAATAGTTAAGAGGCTTTATGTTGTTGGGATTGTTTTCCTTTGTTTTCTTTTTTTAAAAAATAGTTTTGTTCTCTTCCAGTCCCATAATCTCACTATTGAGAAAAATCACTAGACCGTTGGTAAATTTCTTCATGCTTTCTTTTTTTCTGGTTTTATGTCATATTAGCGTTTTTCAGGAGACTCAGGCTGAGGTGTTGTGGACCTATATCTTCACTTCTCTTTGATCTGTGATCCATAAGGCAGCCAGAGGTTTTCCCTAGGGAGGGCATTTCTCTGTGTTGATGCTGGCAGTTTCATACACTAACACTAAGATGTAGGATTGCATAGTCATATTCCATAGTCAGTTTTGGTAGAAGGAGAAATTGAAGCCAACATTTAAGGAAAGGCAAGGTTTTCTGGGTAGTTTTTGCCAGCTTGCCATAACTTCGAGGGAATTTCAAATGAGCAACTGCTCCTATCAGAATGACCTATGGCCATGCATGCAGAATATGCTCTCCATTGCTAATGGATGAAGGAGGTCCCAGGGTACTCTGAGCAGTATATTCCCTAGGCGAGAGCTTGAGTGTGTAAGAAAGGTAGCTGAATAAGCCATGAGGACCAAGATAGCAGCATGCACCCATGGTCTCTACTTCTATTCTCTCCTCCAAGTTCCTGCCATGACTTCCTTTGATGGTGTACTGTAAAGTACAAGAGGAAATAAATCATTCTCACGGGTTGCTTTGGTAGGTGGTTGTCATAGCAATGGAGAAACCAACTGGGACAGAAGGAAGGAAAGAAAAAAGACTGTGATTGATTTGAAGTCTTTGTTATACGTTTTGTTCCCTGCTACCTTTTTAAAAATTTGATTTTACTTTTTAAAACAGAGTCTTATATATCCCAGGATGATGTTGAAATCACTAAATAGTCAAGGATAACATTGAATTTATGATCCGTCTCTTCAGACATCCCAAGTGCTGAATTACAAATTATAGGCATGCACCACAGAGACAATTGGATGATGCCATGCTGTGTTGGAATCCAAGGTTTTCTTAAGGTAGATAAGCACTTACTACAGTACACCCACCCTGATTCTGCACACAATTCCTACTTTTATTTTTTTTTTTTAAAAAAGGGTTTTGATAAGTAAGTATATTTTACATAGAAATACACATTCTGATGTTGTTTTCTTCCCCAGGTAATAAAGTATTGATCTTTCTTGGCTTATAAGTTGAACTAACTTCACCCATAGCTGGGTATGAACTTTGGTATAGGTTATAAACAGAAGTATTTTCCTTTTTATTAAAAATAATGATATTACATTCTGTAATTTTATCATAGTTAATTAAATAATTATACATTTACAAATTATAATTTATAATGCCCATTTGTTTATAAAGCTTTTTCACAGTATAGATTATTATTCAATAATATATCATAAAGATGGGATTAAATATCAAGAGGATGAAGATTTTAATGGTTAAATCCTTGTTGATAATTTGCCTACTAAAATTGATAAAACAATTTATTTTCACAAGAAATATATTCACATCCAACACTGCTATTTTTTCAATATTTCTCATTTTGAAAGTGAAAAATGAAAACTCATTGATGTTTTAATCTGTGCATATGCTATGACAATGAGGTTAAATATATTTATACATGTTATTATTTTTAATACATTTGACCTATTTGTAGAAACTAAAATTTCACCTTAATGAGAATACTTGTAATTTCAGGAGATAGAAACTTAACTAGACAATTAAGGAATAGATGTTAAAAAATATTAAACTCACTCTTTCCAACAATAGTGCTAGTGGTTTTAACTTACATTTGAACATTACCAGGCAAAAATTATCACATAAACTTCCCAAACACAGGACTTAGGCTGGAACTCCTCAGTGATCTGCATTGTTAAAGTATATTTTGACATATGTAGATAAGATATAGTGGTTATTTACTCTAAAGTGAAAAAAATAAATCTATTTTTGTACTTCTCTCCATTGTCAAGAATATCTTAGTATTAAGAAAAGCACCACAACTCAGTAGCAGGTTTAAAAAAAAAGAATCACTCTCTTTCCGAGTAGCAGCGTGACTTTTGACACTTCCAGGCAGATTAAGAACTGAAGTCACAGTGGGCAGCCATAAGAGTCTAAACACACTGAGCAATGGGTCTCTCCTTTGGTGGGAGGAAATTAGTGACTAAAGCCCTTAAAACCATGGATCAATGGTAGCAACGTGCTCCAGGGAATCTATGAACAAGCGTCTTTCTTTTCTGTCTCACAGAGGGCGTCAGTAGAAAGTACCATCTGCAGAAGTCAATAGAAACCATTGTGACAGTACCGTGTAGGTGTAGATTTTAGCTGATCTGAGCTTTGGCCTGAGGAAAAGAAAATGTGTGTCTAACTCTGTGGTAATTAGCTTCTATACTATAAGAATACCTTAGACACAAACAAATTAATAATGGCAAAACATCAATGGAAAAAATACGCTGGAATTCTTGTTTATGATATGAGCTGGTAGTATAATATAATGTTTTCACTTCAGGAGCAATGGAGAAGACACATGCTCTTTCTCGTGACTGAAATGGGAATGTGTTTCCAGTTTGTTGTAATTAATACGATACTTACAACATGTACAGAAGACTGAGTGCATGAACAAATGCATAGCTAAATGTAAGTCCAGATTAAATACACACGCACTTACAGGTTAGGAGTCTTCATTCTGCTGGTAAATCTTGAGCTCTTACTGTCCACTTCTGTCTCAGCCTGATCTCTTTGTATCCACTACTGTTAGGACTACACGGAACCAGCAGTGGCAAGTGTTCAGCTGAAACATGCATAAGGAAAAGGGCAAAACCGAGAACTGACTGAGAGGGAAGTGGCAGAACCTTAATGCATACTTTCTGACCATGGTCGATTTCCCCCAACATGCAATGTAGCAGCTCTCATACAGGTACACGAGTTGTCATCATTTATCTGCCCTCCCCCCCCCGTGTGTGTGCAAGGTAATACACACTTTACTTTTTTAAATGAAAGCAAATTTTATTTTATGTGTGTGTTTTGCCTGTCTTTAAATACACACACTGTAAGTGTGCATCAAGTGAGTGTAGTGCCTTTGGAGGCCAGAAGAACGCATTAGAGCCCCTGCAACTAATATCAAAAATGGATATGAGTTGCCATGTGGGTTCTGAGAACTGAACCTGAGTCCTCTGTAAGAACATACAATGCTCTTAAATTGGAATCTACCTCTAGCCCCTGTCCATCCATTAAAAATACCTTAACAACTAACCCTAATGATGCATGAATTCTCTGTGAAAACAAATCTAGTCTCATCGTATAGTCCCTCTGCCCCAACCTCCTGAGTTCTGGGATTACAGGTATGTACCATACCCTGTTTATTCAATTTCCATTCAATAAACTTCACCATAAGCATTTCTAGATAAATCATTGACCCCTGCTGGTTTGATGATGATTTAGCTCATGTTGTCTCTAGAGTCTTCTAGAGTCTGAAGATTCCTCTGTGTCTCAGATACCCAGGTTGTGTTGAGACCACAATCATCTTTCTGTTTTTCCTGGGCTAGTTACCTACTATCTTCTCATTCAGTGTTCCTAACTTTGCCATTGTGTAACTTTATTTTGCTTTATAAGACTATCCTTTTAAATGTTTAATATTCTCTTCCTCTTAATTGGATAAATTGTTTATCAGCTTATTCCCTGGACATATTTGGTGTTTTATACTTTTTGGTGTATTAAGCCTTATGTCTATGTTATATATTTATTTGTTTACTGTTTAGTTTTATAATGTAGTATCTTAACGATACCTGATTTTTTTTTAAAAAAAAAATCCCCTTTAGGGCTTGTGATCTCTCTGTCCAAAGACAGATGTGTGCTATTGTTGTGTCCAAAGACAATGTGTTCTATGGCTCTGGAGCCTCAGCTTCTGTTATTTGTTTCACTGCTGGCTTACCTGCAACTTGTTGGTTTTCAATAATTACCTAGTGCTAGAATCTTGACAGCATTCTGACCATTTTCTTCATTTTTTACCATCTCATAAAGTCTAATTTCTAAGCAATTTGCCTTCCTCCTTCATTAATGTCTTTCCAAATACTTTACCTTAAAAAATGTTAAACATGATTGTCAACTTTTAAGACCAGGTGTGGTTCTATCTTCATAAGACAACCCCTGCATGGACACCCAAAGGCACCAGTGTTTCCATTTAGCATGCATCTTTTGAAGACTCTTCCTCACACAGTGGTGCCCTGTCTCTTGCTTTGTTAGTGACCTCTCTACTCCGGCAATTTGAGAGTCTTCTTAAATGTCAGAATATCTCTAGGAACCAATGATTATTGGTATTCCTTTGTCAGTTTGTTCCTTTCCATTATATGTCTTCATAAGACTTACCACTAATATCCACACAACAGAGTCTATACGAGTCTGTTTTGAGAGTTCTTCTGCCAATGGAAGTAATCTAAAATGCTTCTCTTTATCCTCAGGCAGAGTCTTAGGACAAGGGCAAAATACAGCCACTTTCTTCACCAAAGTACCACAAGAAAGATTTCTAGGAAATGTGTTAAAATTCTCATCTGAATCCTCTTGAGTGAGCCCTCCTCACCCCTTCCCCAAGTTCAAATAACAGTGTTTCAGCATCACTATCTTTCATGTTCCTATTGTATTGGTATGGCCCATTATGTAGTACATAAAGCATCACATTGCTTTCTAAACCCAAATACCAAGGTCCAAATTCCTTCAAACAAACACATGATTCTGCCTATCACAGCAATACCCCAGTCCCTGGCACCAACCTCTGTTTTATTTCCAGTTTTAATTGCTATGAAGAGACACAGCACTTAATTGAGGTGGTGGCTTACAGTGTCACAGGTTCAGTCCATCATCATGATCAGGAGCACAGCTTGGGTTTAAGGAGATGTGGTACTAGAGCTGAGCATGCTCCATCTTGCTGGCAACAGGAAGTCAGCTGAGACACTACGGGGAATTCTGAGCATAGGAAGTCTCACAACCTGCCCCCACCGTGACACAATTCCTCTAACAAGGGCATACCCATTCCAACAAAGCCATACCTCCTAATAGTGCCACTCCCTATGAGATTCTGGAGGGCTTATAACATTCAAACTACCATAGAAGGGAATAAACTTTGGCAGAAAAAGTGAATATAACAAAGGAAACATCAATGTAGAACCTTGAAGATGTATCACCCATGTAGACTTTAATTACAGTCCTCAAACATCTCTCTACAGTCTCTTTCAATTTTACAGCATCATCACATGATTTCATATCTCCATATGATTCCCATTTCATTTCTATTCTTCCTCTTCATGATACAATGCTATGTAGAACTTTGAAGGAAAATATTTTGTGTGTCACGCTTTGCCCTAAGTACTTTTACCTCATGTACTTTCTTGACTTTAGCATTGATACACACACACACACACACACACACACACACACACACACACACACACACACACATTTAAATTAGAAACAATCCTATTTTACATATCAATCCCAGTCCCCTCTTCCTCCTGTTCTCCCATTTTTCCCACTGATGCCCACCCCATCACATCCCACATCCACTCCCCAGGAAGGGTGAGGCTTTCCATAGGAGATCATCAAAATCTGTCACATCATTTGTTTGGGACAGGGCCTAGGCTCTCCCTCATGTATCTAGTCTGAGAGAGTATCCCTCCATTGGAAATGGGCTCCCAAAGTCCATTATTACACTAGAGGTAAATACTGGTTCCGATGACAGCATCCCCAAGGAACCTGAGAAAATTGAGATAATGATCAAGTCCTGGGAAAATCAGCCATAACCTTTTTTGCACAGTCTCTGTGAAATCAGGAAGCACAAGGCTTTTCTGCTATTCTGGCTGGAATAGACTGTAAGGTTGGACCACCTCAACCAGGACCCTTGAAGGTGTTCTGGATGCGGAACTGCTGTTACCTGTGCCGGGAAGCAGTAAGTTGCAATTGAAGTTCCAGTTGTCAGCCCACCAGAAGTGAATCATCTGGTGGGTCAATCATGTGTAGGCAAGGCCACGGAACTACAGAACTTGAAATGTCTTTTGTTTCTGCTGTGCCTTTACATGTTTGTTTCTCTGGAAACTAGCTCTCTTTCTCTGGTATCTAGCGTGGTGTGAATGGACATGTGGGAAGCTCCACTTCCTGAAATATATAGTGTGTTATCTCTTGGAAACATCCTGTTTTGGGCATTTTTAGCTGTGGATTGTCAGGAAAATGACTCCTTCCTAATCTGTAATGTCTAGTTTGATAGTAATAATAACTTATAGATATTTTTGATGAATGAAAATAAACACAAAATCGTGCTTCATAGCTAGGGTCTGTGAGTTTCATTTAAGGAGCTGCGTGGATTGTAGCTCAAGTTAAGGATTAATAATTGAGTCCCAGTAGCCTAGCTATATTAAACTCTTTTAACCTTAGTGTCAGGAGATGTGTTCACATGTCTTGCACTACATCATAGCTGAAACAAAGCTTTGAAAATAACAAAGCTAGATTAAGATATTTTGGTAAATAACTTTGCCCAAGAAGACAATCTAAAGTTTTAGAAAGACACAAAGTTGAATATGGAACTCTTTAATGTCTGGGAACGAAAACACAGCAGGCCAATTGTTTCTGGCTGACCAACTCTCCTTGTTAGGTTCGGTTGATGACCAAAGGTGATGGTTAACTCAGTATTCTCATTTCTGCCCTCAATCTCTTGATATTAAAAAAAAAAACTGTTAATGAATGGATATGTACCTAAAGATTTAAAGTAGAGCTGACTGATTCTTTTTCATATATAAGTTTAGGTTTGTGCTTCCCTTAAGACTCCTTATAAGATTATCCTTCCAGATTAGAAAATAAAGTAATTGGACCTTTATTTGTAATTACAAAATACAACCTGCAAGTAACCTACCTGACAAGAACACCTTGCTTGCCCACATGGTTAATTTATAACAAGATGCTTGGGCATGAATGTATGTGGGTCCTTGGGATAATTTGTTTTCTACCTGTAATACATAAAATGTTCAGTCATTGAAGCAAATGAAAAACGTGTTTCTATCTATAATCATTTACTTGAGAAATAGTATGCAACTGTTTTGACTCTTGTATTGGAACATTTTCTTGGAGAATAAAAGCTGTGAAAAAACACAAGGGGGGAGAAAAGAGGAAGATACACACACACACACACACACACACACACACACAGAGAGAGAGAGAGAGAGAGAGAGAGAGAGAGAGAGAGAGAGAGAGAGAGAGAGAGAGAGAGGGAATAAAGAAGCACAACCTCCCTCAGATAAAAAAGTCTAGCCTTGCCAACTCTGTGGAATCCTCACGCTGCTGGATGTCTCCCATATTCCTTGATATATTCACTTCCTTAAGAATTTCATAGGTATAACTAAGTATATGAATAGTGTTGATAAAGGATTAAAATATGTTCTCCTCAGGAAGAATATAGACAAATTTGGTAGTAGAATTTGTTTTCATATCAATTAGAATACTCAACATGGAACACATTGGATGTAGCGAATTTTCCTTACACATGGTAATACTGACAGAATTCTAAGTCGTCCATTTTACAATGGAATAAAGGCTTCCTGTGGAGCATGGTGGTTAAGACTCACTTCACCTATGTAACGATTTATGTTCCAACCCTGGGATTAAAATCAAAAGGGAAATATATCAAAATTAAATTATTAGACACATTGTATCTATGACTATTTCTTATGTGACATTAAAATTTAGATAAAATATCCTCACAATTAAAAAAAAAACTATGTAAAGGCTGAATGAATAGACAAATTAAGGAACGTTTCTAAACTTTGTGTTGAGTACACTAAAATAGCAACCCTTTATATGTTTGCTATAAAAGATAGGATTCATATAAATACCATAAAGTGCAGCAGTTAAATGACTTTATTTTAATCTGTCACTTATTACATTTAAAACTACATGATGAAAGTTTAATGAGTGAGTTTTCTCTCTTTTTATACCCTAATTCTACTTAAGACAGGCCTCAATGATGTATTTCCTGTTACTATCTCAGATAAAAACACATTATCTGTTTTTCTTTTCAGCTTTATTTTCATTACAAATGTCATCCTGCCTATGTTTGAGAAGGGGCAAAGTGAATTTGTGGTTTTCCCAATTTTCTAATGAAATAAAACTACTGTGCTCCATTGCTCCTAGAAATCATTTCTGAAAAATGTATTCAGTTTTACTTAATCTTCCTGTTACTTCAAAATATGAAAGTAATGATTTCTAACTGCCATTTAAATCCCTTGTTTCATTTCAGTCATATTTTGGCTGGGAATTTTCTGGGGTTGTGGATAATCTGAGCAGTCTTTGTCTACTGGGTAGTGGAATTTTCCTCTGGTGGCCCTTGCACCAAGCACCTCCTTCTAAAGAAAGCTTGCTGGAAAAGATTTACTCTGAATTTTCATGTTTGTCAAGGAGGGAAACAAAAGTCCCATGGGGTTACTAGAGGGAGGCAGATGTGTGTAATAAACTACAGATCTACCCTGTGCCCTGCCACACTCTACCTTCCCTTCCATATATCACCATCCAACATAACAAGATAACAGAAAACAAGTTTGATTCAAGAATGATCTCAGTTGTTGATGACAAATGAAGTAGAACAGACAGCCTGCTTTCCATGAGTTCAATTGGACTTGCTGTGCCAAGCACACAACACGAGCACAGAGATTAGCAGGCATGACAAGGGAAAAAAAAGAATTGATGTGCAAGCACAATGGCACTTGGAACAAAATAAAAGAGAGTTATGAAAATGTGGCAATGTATAGATACTGAAATGCTGGCAGAGACGAAAAGCCCTAAAAACACATTATATAATGTTGGAAGCAATTGTTGTAGGGAATGAGGGCCAAGTGAATGCAGCAAGTTATTTTCAGAATTTTAAATTTGGGCTACATAAAAAAATCATTTGATATTTTTGGCATATAATACAAGTAATTATAGTGACTATAAATGATGAAGTATAAAAAAGGAGAATCTTACCAGGTGACATTCACAAATAACAGATTTAGCAAACCATCCAAGCTTATTTTATTTGTCTACCACCTTTGGTGAAGCTAGTAGCATCCCACCTCCATGGAAACAGTTTTATGATTGTACTATAAAGAATGTGACAGGATGCTTCTGCAACTTCCAAATTACTTACAAGTAAATGTTATGTATTCCTTGCTACATTGAAATCCCGTACATGAAGACTTTGTTCTAAAAAGTCTATATATATTAAGAAAAACGTGTTTCCATTCTATTGATAATTTTGGACCAAAATAAACACACATAATTGTGTTTTTCTCAATTTGCCTTAGTCCTCCTCTGTTTTAGCTTCTTTTTTTGTTTCTCAGACCAAAAACTGTAGTTAGAATTTTTGGGGTAGGGCACCAGCTCATAAATAACAACACAAAATCTTATTAATGGTGAAAGCTCAGTGGTAGATTAGGTTTGTTCCTAACTAGTTATTGTGATGTAAATTAACCCATATTTTAAAACCTGTGTTATGTCACATGGCTTATGACCTCATCTCTGTACTGTCCATGCATCTTCTCCCAGGTGTGGTCAGGGACTCTGAATGCCTACATTACTGCTCCTCTTTTTACTTCCCCCATAAATCCTGTCTGTCCTCTCCTGTCTGCCTATTGGCTATTCATCTTTTTATTTTACCAATCATGGCAATACTTTTCACACGGTATACAAATATTCTGCAACATTCCCCCCTTTCTGTCTAAATGAAAAAGGGGGTTTTAACTCTAACATAGTAAAACTCTTTATAATAAGAACAATTATCAGGTAAGAATTAGATTTATAATATCGATTCTATATATACATGACAAATTTGGAGAAAGTACTCTACTATCCATTCTACCTTGGTGAGTCCAAAGTTCTGTAGCTAATTCGTTTTCTATCTTAATTTACATTGAGTGACCAAAACTATCGTTTTAGACCTCAAAACATTTTCTTAGATAAGTTCAGCTTTTATGTCTCTCAGCCTTTATACATTTTAATCTCTTGTGTAAATTTCCCTTTTGAATTTGATGACAACGACAACCATAAAAATCATTGTATAACTATCTAACCTTTAACCCCCATCAGAGACCCAAAAAGGATAGAGTATTACCTTAGTAAACAGGAAGGGGAGAACAAACAATATCCTAAATTATAGAAGTGACAGAGACAGTTGGATGCCTTGACAGTCACCCAAGGTTTCTCTGCAATGTTGGAGCATCCATCATCAGACTATAGACTTAGAATATCTGACAGAATTTTGTGTGAGGCAGATATTTTGAAGGACTGTCCTACCTTGTCTTGGAAAAGTTTAGTCTCTTTTGTTTCCTGCTCATCAAATTTGGATAGCACATTGTCAGTAACTGAGGTAGTTACAAGTTCTTGCCTAGCGATTAAATTTGTCACAGTAAAATCAAACTTCATATGGACCTTCTTATATGCTCATCATCATTTTTTGAAGTAAATTGGTGCCTCACTGTCATGAAATCCTTATGGTACTAAAATATCTCAAATGCCATATTCTGTAGGTCTAAAGGTGTTTGAAGACTATCTAAAAATATATCTGTTTGACCTTCAAAACATGTTATAGATGACTTCGTACTAATTATATTACTTAATTATCCTGAACAGTTTGTAATGATAGCCTTTAAACACTAGAACTATACATTACATTTTAAAATGATCTGTATAGGTGCAATACCTTAGACAAGTATAGAAACATATATACAGTGTGTTAAAATAAACATAACCTTAAATTTGTATCAATATACAAAAATTATCTTAAAGAGACTAGTGACGAGTAGATTCAATAGTTGGCCTTTTTAACCTCTCACTTTTTATACCCCTTTCTTTTTGTTAGAAAGAGATCTCTTAATATAATCAAGGGAATTCAAGTAGTTGGCATACTATGACTTTTTTATTTTTGGGGTAAGGGGAAAAGGCACTTGCACTCTCCCTTGATGATTTCCTTCAGACCATTTCTCTTTCCATATTTGCTATTCTTTATTTTCCTGGTGAGATTATTTCCTTCTAATTCTATCTTTCCCTATCCTTATTCTCTCATTCTTGATGATTTTTCTTCTAACCCAGAGTTTCTTCCTAATTCTCTCATTCTTTTTATTAGGAGAAATTTTAATTACTTTCATTGAAAACTGCACTGAATGCTAAAATGTCCACCTTTACAGTAAACAATTACAGAAATGGTAACTCACACTAAAACAAAACATGCTTTTGATAGCCATTGTTTTTCTCTTTGAGGCAGTTTAAAGTTTTTCTTTTTTGACACAAAAACAGTAATGTACCTATAGAAAGGCTCAAAACAGGCCGTCTTTAGAATCGAAAAGGCAATAATTCACAAAAGACTATGAAGAGAACATGTAGCTAGCTGATACAAATCTAATAGGATTTGTTAAAATCAGTCACATCTAATAAAAGAACCTGAAGTGTTCGTTTATAAAATATCACGTGAAGAAGAGAATTTATCAATGTCGAAAAAATGGGTTTATTAATAGACAATCTGACAAGTTACCATAGAAATTGTTTCCTGAGACATTAGGAAATGCAACATTATTCTTCTTGAACCCTTCTTGTACAAGACTTTCCACTCAATACAATAGCTGAGCATCGGAAACTGAGAAAAAATATTTAAGTACAAACAGATTGTGAAACTTGATACCTTTTTCTTTTTGTTCTTTTCATATTTTTTATTTTTGTTTTTGCACCATCAGAGGGTTTTACTGAACTTACAACCAGCTTTGCCTGCTCAGAGTTGAAATACTTCTGTACAGGAGATTTTTACTTCATGTTGCAGTGTTAAAGCTACAAGACCTAGAATACTGAAGAAGTATGGAAAGACTAGAATGTGATTTATTATTTACCAAATTCCACTAATATTTTAAAGATAAATATATATACACACATACATACATACATATATAAATATCGGGATATTGAAGGCAAAAATTAGTGTCAGAAATTAATTATCACCTTTGGTCATGAACCAATCCTAGAAAGAAAGGTACAGCAATTAATAATAATTGGGTACTTAATTCATGTTCCCTGACCTTAAAAAGTTCTTCATTCAACTACATGCCTGTCTAAAAGTTTAGATTGTTTTCTTAGATTTTTCACATCAAAGCTATTTGACAAAAACATTTTAGTCTAACTTTAAGCTATGTTCAAGGCTTTGTTTCAGCTATGATGCACTACAAAACCTGTGAACACATCTTCCAACATTAAGATTAAATTAATTTTTTTGTGTGTGTTTTTTGAGACAGGGTTTTTCTGTATTGTTTTGGAGCTTGTTCTGGAACTAGCTCCGTAGACCAGGCTGGCCTTGAACTCACAGAGATCCACTTGCCTCTGCCTCTGCCTCTGCCTCTGCCAAGTGCTGGCATTAAAGGCATGCACCACCAATGCCCAGCAAGAATAAAATAATTTAAGTTAGCTGCTGTAGCAGGAATAATAAAAATCCAGAGATAGATATTGTGGTTCAAACTGAAGATCAGAGGAGCAAAGCAGCCAAGACACTAGAGAGTTCTAACCTCTAACAAGGCTAAGACCAAAGAGGAGTGATACTGTATTCAGAGTGACTGCAGACTGCAGTGCTCTCCATGAAAACTCACACTGCACAGAGTTCCTGCCTGGGATTAAAAGCATGTTATCCCAAGTGCTGAGACCAAAGGTATGACCTCTGTCTCTCCTTTAGACTGATTCACTCTCATGTAGCCCAGGCTGGCCTTGAACTCAGAGAGATGCATCTGCCTCTGTTTCTCGAGTGCTGGCATTAAAGATGTGAGAATCACTGCCTATCCTCTATGGCTAAACAGTGGCTTAGTGTGTGTGTATGGCTAAGTAGTAATTTAACTTTTAATTAGATGTGTAATTAACTAGTGGCTTAGTGTGTATGTGTAGCTAACTAGTAATTTAACTTTTAATTAGATGTGTGATTAACTAGTGGCTTAGCTTTGCACTCTGATTTTCAGACAAGCTTTACTTGTCCATGAACTCCCACTTGCTCAGGTCAGCTATATCTGTATGTTTCCCAAGCATGGTCTTGACCCCTTTGCTCATCACTCTTCCTTCTCTACAAATGGATTCCAGAAATTTGACTCAGTGATTAGCTATGAATCTCTGCTTCTGCTTCCAACATCTACTGGATGAGAGCTCTATAATAGCATTTAAGGTAGTCATCAATCTCTTTATAGGGGAAGGGCATTAAGGTAGCCTCTCCACTATTGTTTAGATTATTAGTTGGGGTCATCCTTGTGGATCTCTGGACATTTCTCCAGTGCTAGATTTCTCTTAAAACCTATATTGGCTCCTCCCTCTATTAAGGTATCCTCTATTCTTTCCCTGACTCGAATGTTATTGATAATTTTATATCTGTAGTTTTTCTGTTACTTAAGAAAACATTTTTAATTAAAAGAGCATATTGTTTTGCAGTGTATACTGAGAGGATTGTATATTTGCACTATAAAACCATGCCAGTCAATTCAATTTTATCTGTGTAAATTACATTTAATATTGTATATGAAGATAGGAAAATCACTAACCATTTGTTCCATCCTCACATGCTGGCATTCAATGGTTTCTATATGTTTGTGCTTTTGTGCTTTGATTTACTTTTCTGTCCTATGGCTTAATTTTTGAAAGCTCCTGTAGAAAGTTGCCATAATTAAGACTATATACACAATTTTATCATTTTCAGAATTGCCAGTTTTCTTTTTAAATATGGTTCTATTTAATTTATACATATGAGGTTTCTTACTGACTCATACAAGCAACAGTAAATCCGCAGAGACATTTAAAAATCATTATTTTTTGTGTGGCAACAAACATTTTCATGTAAAGTTAATGACTGTATAAGTTAATAATTGTACATGGAGAGAGGGGAATTGCTTAAATTGATTTATGCCATGGTTTTCTCAGTGTCCTTGAAGAACGTTTTTATCTTGAAGTCAGATCATCATGATCTGACCCTAGTGCTGAAATAGTCCTGCTCTTTGGCTTCTTTGGGATTCTTTTCTGAAAACACTACTCATACCAGGAAGGATCGTGTCTGCTTCTCCCAAACTTGTCCTTGAGGACATAAGCAACATGATCTCCACGAGTTAAGCAATGAAAACCCACTATTCCCTGTTTGCTGCGGAATGGCTCTTGGCAGAAGTAGGGCAGAATATCTCAGGGAATTTTAGAAAAATGGAAGAATTCCACAGCTGGGAGCTAGTGATGCTCTGTTTAAAATTCCTTTTGCGAGAATCTGCTTGGGACTTCATTGCAGAGTATCATTTGCAGCCCCTGTGGGATCACAAACCTCAAAGTAATTCACCTCTGGGCTCATCTGGCTCTTGGCACAGCAATTGAGAGTTGAATTCCATGTCTGAAAAGAACTCATAGTAAAAATGTTAGATGCTTTACAATCTTAGAAAACAGGAACAGAACTACTTTTTAAAGCAAATTAAACAATTATATAAGTTTCTTGGAAATAATGTAAAGCTTGAAATAAGTATTGTAAAAATTAATGTAAAATGTAGATACAAGAGGAAGGATATATATATATATATATATATATATATATATATATATGTACACACACACACACACACACACACACACACACACATATATATATATATACATATATATATATATATATATATATATATATATATAATACATAAGTACTAAGGGAATGTGCTTATTTCAGTGAATAAAAGCAAGAATTATAGGCCACACTATACCTTTTATTTCTCCTGCCCCATATTGATTTTAATAAAAACTAAACAAGGTATGTGTTACATGGTTTATGATAGTGTGTCATACCAAGGGGCAGAAAGACACTAAAAAGTAATTTAATCTCAAGTACTTCACTAATGAGTTACGGATTGCCACCTTATTCAGGAGTTAAAAACTCTTGCACAACTTTTTTTTTTTTTTTTTTTTTTTTTTTGACTACTTTGAGGTTGTTGATCGTCTCCTGACTTTGTAGGATTCTTCTTTCCCCTTGTCCTCCTTTAGGTGGTCTAACTATGTAGCACAGGCTATCCTCAATATCCTCAAGTTCCAAATCTTCTCACCTCTTACTGCCAAGGGCTGGGATTGGAGACATTATTAACATAATTGACTGCCTGGAGGACTGAATTGGTCTACATTCTGTTTTTTTTTTTTTTTTTTTTTTTAACAAAACAAAACATAAAACCCCCACTGTTTTCTTAGAAGTGAAATCTTAATTTAAAAGTTGTCAGGGAAACCTGTTTATGTATTATATGAAATATTTTAAGTCACGCTGACGAAACTACTTAGTATAAGCTTTTCAGTTCCTAGCTGTACCATCTCATTCCATAATCATCTAGAAAAGTGAAAATAATTGAAGAAGAAAAGGAGTAAAACTGATTTGGTTATCTAATTGTACAGTAGCTAATGGCATTAAAAGGTATAACTTGATTCTATTCCTAAGTATGTAAAATCAGCCCAAGAAACTTGGTAATTATTCCCATTATGATTCTTCTGTGAAAGCTATGAGCTAACCCATATTAACAGAAAACATGGCCAGTGCTTTCTTCCATTCATTTCCTAACTTGCCATTTTTAAATTTACTCTTCTAACACAATACATCCCTGCTGGAGGCTGCAGTATCTCTTCCCTCTGTTCCTCCTAGTTCCTCTCCTCCCTCCCCTAAATCCACTGCTCCTCCATTTTCCTTCAGAGAAGAGCAAGACTCCCAGGGATATCAACTGAACACAGCCTACCAAGATGCAATAAGCCTAGGCACAGACCTACCCAGGAGAGGCTTCCTCTGTCAGCTGATGGGAATAGATGCAGAGATCTACAACTGAACATTAGGTGGTGCTCAGGGAACCCCTCCTCCCCATGAGAGAGGCAAGAGAGAACTGTGGGAGCCAGGTGATCAAGTCACCAGGAGAACCAAAAAAATCAAGTAAGCAGGGCTCCTAGGGGCTTATAGAGACTGAAGCAACAATCACAGAGCCTACATGGGTCTGTGATCAGTCTTCTATACATACACTGTCATCTTTGCTTGGTGTTTTTGTGGGACTCCTAAAGTGGGAGCGGAGGTATCTCTGACTCTTTTGCTAACTTATCATTTTAAACCCAACTTTAGTCTCCAAGCTATATTAGTGAAACATTCATTTGAGATACTTGAAAGATTTTGAACATCAAATTCCAATGTGGTGTATGTGTGCAGAACACATGTGTTTTGATTTTCTTTATAAAATTACTGACATTAAAAAATACCCAAGTGAACAATAACTTTAGTTTTAGAAGATTAAAAACTAGTCTATCTCTATATAATTAGCCTGAAAGTTGAATGTTCCATTATATTTCATTGTGTAAAAGTATTAACAATTTTGACTGTTAATCTGTGAGATTAATGTTTAAGAAAGAGCAGGCGAAATGGTTCAGATATGGAGTGCTTGCTAATTTTGAGAAGATGAATGTTCCATACCAGTGCCCATGTCAGGGAGTTCTCAGCTGCCTATAACTTACAGCTCTAGTGATTCTTACGGCCTTCTTTGACCTATGAGAGCATCTGCATCCTACTGCACTTAACCATACCCATGTACACATGCAAACACATGCATTCTACTGTAAATATCCACACACATATACACATGCAAGCATTACACAATTTAAAAAAGTCCTTTTTCTAAAATACGTTATAGTTTCTCAATGAATCCGTGGCTCCAGTAGTTATTTATACTCCTTATAAGTAACCGACTACAAGACTACCTTGTAAATTTGTATCCCTAGATGAATGTTTCCTTTTCAAATCTGATCAGATTTGTTGTATAATGTTTCAATCATCATACCCAACAATCTAACCATAAGTCAGTTAAGCAGAATTTGCCTCAAAATTTTCAGAGGAGAAAATGGTGAAGTGAGATTTTAAAATTTTTAATGAAAAATTGAAATCCGGCTAACAATTTTAAAGATGAATTTCACTGTTACCTAATGAGAGGATCTACACTTTTCTCATATATAGTTGGCTTTGAATTGTATTAAGGTTTACTAGTTCTGTAAATTGCTATCGAAAACCAAATATAAATAAGGAATGGCCCCTGTTTTGAATTGGATGGTTTCAACAGAGTGACCTGATAGAGCACCTTTGAGAAGTTGAGTAACCCAGATCTGATGAAGGAAGAATGAGAACTTACTAGAGTTGAAGGACTGTATTTATGAGGAGGTTTTATTTATTTTTTAGACTTATACTTAAAAGATTTATTGCAGTACGTTAGACTTTTGACGAACATTTATTTTTAAGATGGAAATGGGAAAAAAGAACATCCCGAAAAATGTTGTATCTATGTTTGTACCAAAAATTTATAAAAATGAAATTGAATATTATGATAGATGTCTTACTCTTCAAAAAAAATCATTCCATCCATCATGATCTTAGCTAAATTAAAAATTCAGTATATTCTTGTGGGTAAAGAGAGAGAGAGAGAGAGAGAGAGAGACCACAGAGAACTATAAGAGGTATGTTATGTTGTCTTTACCTAACAATAAAAATGGATACATATCTAGATATATACTTTATGAAAAGTTTTACAATGTGACAAGAGAAATTATTTAACTTTAGAAATTAAAATATTTGGCCAAGAAGAAAGAATGAAATAGTAATCTTAAGAATAACCATTTAAATTTAATGAAGAGAAGAAAAGAACTATAGGGATGAAATTAACTAATTTGTTCACTGTTATTATATTTTTTAGATGATAAATATGTATACATGCAGTACCATGTATATTTTGATATATATTTGCTACAGAATGATGATCAAACCAAGCTAGTTACCACATCTAGAATTTCAAATATTTATAAATGGGCCACAAGAAATATTAGCCAGTCTTCAAATATATAAGTAGACTAATATGTTATGGTTCTCCTCTGGGAAGCCTGACCTATCTAGCCACAGGTTTGGGCCCTCCTAACAGTACTACGCTTGGGTTCCATCGCTTGGAGTGGTGCTTAGAGCCAATCAGGAAGTGGTTGGTTACTCCCTTAACATTCATGCTATTTTTGCACAAAGGTACTCATCTTGTCAAACCAGTTCCTTTTGTAGCTTCAAGGGTTCACAGGTGGGTGATGCTTCAATTACTTTTATCCTCTAATAGTGTACATAGCAGTTTCCAGCACCGTGAAAATCACCCGGTAGTGTGAAGTCTTTAGGTAAGAAACAATCTGATTTCTCCATATTCTGTTACTCATGTGTATAGTGCTTTGAGTATGATCTGGAAGGTAGCCAAGGGTAACACAGATACCTTTTAATTTTAAGCTTAGGGGTTTATTTAATCACTTTGGCTGACAACTCATTCCTTGTAGTGAGGCTTTTATGTGCTGTCTTGAGACATCTATGTGAAGAATTATTATGGATAATAATTATATTGCTTCCTAAGAAAACATTGTTTTAAGAAGAAGTTCAGTGTGAGTGACAGAAGAAACAGAAATGGTCAAAGTGTATGATATCTGTGTATGAAATTCTTAAGAAAAATAAAAAAATAACATGATGAAAATACAATGAAATGTAAATTTCAATTGTAGGCAAATGTAACATAAAATGCAAATAGAAATAAAGATAAAGTATGTTTTAATGCTATTGTATATACATGATAATGGGGGACCTATTCTGACCGAAGAGATTCAAACATTTATCATTTGATAAAGAATAATATGTGAAATAAATACTATTGCATTTCAATAGGAAATGTACTTTATGATACAAATGGCATTTCAAAAGATTTTAGGCAAAACTTTGTTTTCACTACATGGCTTTAATGATCAAAAAGTTATATAAACTTGAAGGAAGACATATGGAAGATATAGGCTGCATGAACTGAGCAGACATTTTGGGTTTTCTGAACTCAGCAGTACATCATGTCTCTTTTTGTACACAGAGACCATTCTCTGGAATAGACCACATATTTGAACATAAAACAAATATTAAATGAAAAAAATGACTGAAATAATTCGAAGCATTTACATACCAGAATGGGACAAAATCAGAAATAAATAACATCAAGAAAATTCATAAACTTGTATAAATGAATACATTTTAAAAGTAACCAATGGTTAAATTAATACAAATTGACTATTTCCACAAACAATAAAAGCAATCCAAATATATGTGGTAAGCCAAACATGATGCACATAATTCCAGAACAAAAAAATTAAAATTTAATTTAATTAAAAAAAAAACCTTGTGCAATTGTGCAATGACTTCCAACATTGAAAGAAATTTCCAAATAAAAACAGGGGCAAGATATCATGATACCCAACTACAATAAAACGAATAAAGACATAGCTAAAAATGATCTATGTAATAGCCATCACTCTTAACTCTAAGCAGCACGGAATGTTATGGTTCTGCTTTGAATCAGACATGGATGTCATTTGGCTCTTGAGACTTGAAACCCAGTACCAGGCCTTCTATATTACAACAAGATGTGAAATGGCTAGGTGACCATTACCAAAACCCAGACCATATATGTCCCTTGTCCCTCTTGGTGAGATCAAGTCTTAGCTGTATGTCTGAAGGGGTTCTTACCTTTTTTCAAAAAGAATTTCACTCCATTATAAGAAACCAGAACCATCAGATGCACCGAAGTCTCCTGCATTTTCTTCCTGCAAGTCAGATGAGGCTCCGTCGAAGTAGTTTCCTTTGGGAGAAAGATTTTGATTTTAGATACCACCATACTTTGTCTATAGTTTAAGTGGTTTTTACCCCCCACTCTCTATCTGTATCCCACTCAACTTTGTTTTCTTTCCATTCATCCTTGTAAAATCCTAGCAGAGCCCCTGGAGGAAAAATTGTGAAAATGAAGGGGTTCCTGGAGGGTTTCACTTCCAAGCTCCTCAACCTGAACCTCTAGCATTTCCTTAATTGCCCTTTAAGTATTCCCAATGGTTTCCTACTAGCTATTTGCTCCTGCAATTTAAATTTTTTGGTAGTTTGTCATTCTCTTTATTTTTCTGTTTCTTCATTTCCCACAAAATTGAGGCCCTTGACCTCAATTATGTGATGTATCTGAGGGAGGAGGTGTTATTTTTTTACTTTATCCAGCTCTTTTTGTTGTTGTGATCATGAAAAGTATTTCCAATCTCTATCTGTCAGAAATGATACTAAAAAGCATTCCATTAATGCATATTTTAATATGAAAGTCCTTTCAACTTCCATAGAACAAGGAAGATGTGTTGTTTCAATTCATAATAGTCACATATTATGAGAAGCAGATAAAAATAAATTCTAAGGTTTCAAGATTGTTGAACCAAAAATAGAAATATATTCAAAACAAATTTAGGGTTGATTACTGTACAGTTCTAAACTTGGAGTTTATCAACCTTTAAAGTAAATGTCAACATGGGAACCAAAGTACTCAATTTCATAGAATGGAGATTTTGGAATATGAAAGCTTGAAATGCTGAACAGGCTTCCAAGTCACAATTGTTACAGTTTTGGGGAATTCAAAACAGTAGTGCTAAACATGTAAATCAAGGAGTTGAATCTGTTAAAACCATGAGGCTGAAGGAGATAACTGGATGATACAGTCTGAAGATTAAATTCTGCAACACAAAAGACTAATTTGGGAACAGAGTTTAAGAGAGTGAGGAGGAACCACTAGCCATGCAGGAGGCAATCCCCTCATGAAGTCCAGGAAAGTGTAATTCTTAAAAGAAGGGACATTATTTGTGGCAAATGTTAACCAGCATGAGGTTTAAAAGTGACTGATGCGGTTAAGTAATAGCCATATGGTATTCTTGCTGTCCCAAACTCAGTATCTAAACACAGAGAACTACTGATGAAGGATTCTAGTTTGCAGCAGAGTTTAAGGAGTTGCTTTGCTCTCTCTCTCTCTCTCTCTCTCTCTCTCTCTCTCTCTCTCTCTCTCTCTCTCTCTCTCCTTCCTTCTTCATAGTTTCTCACGAAGGAATTAAACTTGCCACTTGCCACCAAGATCCTTCAAACACCTTTGGATCCTAAGTACTAACTTGGGGCATCCATCTGTTGTCTGTTGTCAGAAACTCATGCAGCTAAAGTGAAACTTGTAGAGAACCGACACCCTGTATAATATACTTGTCTTCTAATTATCAAAAATAATATCTAAACTTTGGGAGGAAACAAAAGGGACATTGCCTTCTGTGGCATTTGTGGTTTTTATCTTAACCTCAAATTGTAAAAGGGGTGTGCTCCCAGGTATGTAGCAGTGTGTGAGCTATCTATTAGTGCTCTTACAAGCTTGAATCATTACCTCTCATGTTTGTATTAAAGATAAGCACAGCAATACTTATATATTCATAAACATATTTAATATATATTAAGTTATATACAGTGTTTAAATTGATAATAATCACATATATACCAGCTAAAAAGAAATTCCAAAGTTTCAAGAGTATTGGACCAAAAATAGAAATATATTCAAAATAAATTTAGAAGTTGCATGCTATTATTCCACTTGGAGTTTATCAACCTCTCATATATACATATATGTATACATATATATGTATATATATGTATACATATATATATATGTATGTATATATATACATATATATATGTATACATATATATGTGTGTGTGTGTGTGTACATATATATATATATATATATATATATATTCAAAATAATGTAATGTAATCCCCTATAGCTGAAGACACCATATACTTTGCACCCAGGACTCTGAGGCCCCACTTCAGGCTGGACCTGTGGCTCTGACCTGAAAGTTTCCTCCCTATGGAGACTCTACACTTGTACTATAAGGCACCATGAAAACTTCCAAAAGAGGAAAGCAAAGAACAGTCCTGCCCAGCTATGATGACTATTAACCATAACCGTGGGCAGCGTGGCTCATAGTAAGGATGCAGGTAAACTTGGATGTAACCTCTTACAGGAGACCATTTAACAGGAGGGCAATGAGGTTGGGTGCTGGAGACCTAGTCATCTCCACAGAGTTAGTGAAGTCATGGGTCTTAGGAGAAAAACTGCAATTTTAGATTTATTAAACCAGTGTGATCCCTAACCACAATCTAAAAATTTGTCCTTTAACTGCCAGATAAGCACAGTTCTCATCCCTCAATAAAAAAAATACTTCTTTTTGTAGCAGATTGAGACCATTGAGAGAAAACCACAACCAAGCAAACACAGAATTTTGGAGTCCAATCCCAACTCCTAAACCTTAGGATCTGGTTTAATTATGAAAAGGAAGAAAGATTGTAAGGGGAAAGGAAATAGTGAATTATCTATGGGATTTTTTTCTCCTAGGAATGTGAGAAGCTACACGCATAAAGTCTCAGCAACATGACTGTGCAAACAGTCATGAGCTGAACAAGGACAAGAACAATAACAATGGACACGCTAACACGGGTGAAGTTAAACTCAGTAGGTCTTACCCTGACACATAGAACTACAGGGGACAGGAATCCTGAGAGCAGGAAGAATGGTCTTTGTCAGGGAAGAGTACATGTAAGGAGTACAGTTTTTCCTCCCGCCGCCTGGTCTGGTCCCAATTAACACACAGCGAGACTCTGTATTTGATATAAACTGTTGGCCCATTACTAGTTTCTTATCGGCTAGCTCTGTCTTAATTATTAACCCATTTCTGCTGATCTATGTATTTCTCTTACCAGGGATCCGGCCGGCATTCTGCTTTCTCCAGACTCTCCATCTTGACTCTCCTTACTACTTCCTCTTTCCTCCTTGTCTCCTAGTCCCTCCTATCTCCTTTCCTATTGGCCAACAGAGCTTTATTCATTAACCAGTATCAGAAACATATATACATAATGACATCTCCCATCAAGTACACCCATTGGTTATCCCATACCAAATGGTCAGTCTTGAGAACAAACATACAAGCAACATGAGGCAGACTCAGCTGATTGCATGCTCTCGTCTCTTCTGCAGTTCACAATTCAATATGTCTGGATATGACTTATGTCCACAATTTCACCAAGAAAATTATTGTTATGTCCAAAGCAGGTTACCAAAACTACAGTGCTGTTACCAATGTCCTGAACGACAGTGGGCTCAGCTCAGGCTGGGCTGTAAGTAAATGTAACAGACAAACAGAACCCCAAATTGGCATTCCTCAGAAACCTTGTGAAGTGGGAGTCTATTTGTCAGGAAAAGCCACTATTTCCCCTATCTATCCCCTACAGCCAACTACATCCACGGGCATCTAGTTCCCAATAAACTCAAAGAAACCTGTAACAGAACAAACTCCACATGTTAGCTCACCAGCCTGGCTCACACACATCCTTATTGGTCCCTATCCCTATCTACTACCTGTTATCTTTAAACTGGCCAGGCTTTTCCTGGCTATTATTCTCTTTGCCACAACCTCAACCTGCTTACACCACATTGCCCCACAGTGATTGACAGTGCCCTCAAACCAGTAACTAAAAGACTTTCCTTTCATCTAGTGTTTTTTGCTTGGTTATCTTTGGCTTATCTTGGTTTGGTGAGGTATTTGGTCACAACTGTGGGACAAATAAATACTGCACTTAAGTTTCTCATAGCACAGCATTTTCTGTTGCTGGTGAAATCGTTGAACCAGATGGAAAGACCAGAAGTCCAGATATAGCTTAAACTTCATAGTCAATCAGATCATTTAGGAGTTTAAATCAACACGGAAAGGCATGCAACCAGTACAGCTGAGTTGTTCTAACTGGAAGTCTCTGTAGAAGTCATCTGGGATGTGGGACATCATGGCTTGCTCTCTCTGGGTATTCTGATAAGGAGTTAACATGAGTAGACAGGAGACAGAGAAAACTGCATCATGCAGGGTGTGAATACTGACCAGTGCTGAACTAGAAAAGAACTTTACAATCAGCAAACCAAAATGCAACTACAGCTTAACCATACTTACAGTCAAGAAGACCAGTTGGGGAATGAAGGGTGTTTATTTGAGATACATCAGATGCAGAATGAGGACAAAATTTTCACTAAGATAGTTGATAGCCTTTAAGGTTCAGTTATAGATACCCAGTTACGAAGTGAATAAGATAAAGTGGGCAATGGGCAAGGTCAAAAGGGGTTCAAATAGATAAAGGACCTACTTCAAAGAGAAGAAAGATACCATGGCATAATTAATGTTCACCTTATGTATTAATAAAAAACAAGTATAAAGTCTTATGATATTAATAGGATAGGTAACATGAAGGATAAGCTTGAAATCCCACCTTGGCTTGCAGATAAAAATGATCCTGAGAAGGTATATTGGGAATAAAGATGAGGTTACAGGGAAACACAATGTAATGAGCGTATTTAATTGATGTGTCTATGAGGCCAAAATGAAGTGACAGTAACACTTGCCAGATGTCTTACTTGTATTATTAGTTAAAATTATTTTAATTTAAAATATTTTACTTTTTAGACTATCTTGTACTATTTCCATGCATTGTAAATCCTGTTTAATAGAGGGCATATTATTTTATTTTCTCCAAATAATAAATGTAAAATTTCCCATTTTGCTCTAATTTATTGATCACTTTTGTTTTGCTGAGGGTCGCTTAGCATTTACATCTTTAAATTTCATGACATCATTTCATCCTAAAGGTATGTTTTCCTTTTGGAATTCATAAACATCAACTGAGAATAATTTACTAACAAATAACTGTGGTGACCATATCTTGCATTTTTATTACTAACTGGGTTAACTGAATATCTGTACCCATATTTGCATGCACGAACTCAGTTAAATAATGTTTTCTGATGTTTCTTTGCTGACGTTTCTTACCTTCTAGGAAAGAGCAGAGATTGTAGGGGTTAATTCAAGCACATCTAAACAATAAAACACACATCCTGCTGCTGAAGCAATGTTCACTTAAAGGTATTCAATCATAAAAAAGTCATCCATTTTATGTTTGGGATGCTTTATTAGCAACATTTATTTGATTGCCCACAATAAGTATTTATTTTTAATTGTGTGAGTTTTTATGCTTACAGAGGCAAAAAAAAAAAAAAAAAAAAAAAAAAAAAAAAACACCCTGGAACTTAACATTTGTCCCTGATATACGTCTCCAGAGGTCTTAATACAAGTTCTTAATACTCAAGAAATTAATAAGTCTTATGTGTGTTTAAATCCTTTCTGAAAGGAAGGATTGTGTGCACCCATTAGTTATGTCTTTATGATCTAGCTGTAGTGTATTGTTCTAATATTATTTCCAATTACTCAGCTTTCTTTCTTTTGCTTTTAGACATGTTTACCATAGCCCACTATTTGTCATGTAGCCCAGACTAGGCTCCAATGCCTGCCACAGCCTCCTGAATACTGAGATCATCTGTATGCTCTGGGAGCCTAGCTTGATTAAAAATGTTTAGCACTGCATTCTCCTGCATATGAGGTGGATACACATTTGCTGTGATTATAAATGTCTATTTCTTGTCGCAATTGGGTACCCATATATTTTCTTGTTCAAAGAAGAAGAATGCAAAAAAAAATGATAGGGAATAAATGGATATCTTCAATCAAGATTTAATTTAAGAAATTATTCTTCATTCCATGATAGTGGAAGTTTTAATTTCCTACCTAGTAAATTGGGCTTATTACACTTATTTCAGAAGGTTAACTGAAGGGGGCTCACTTATGCAGCTTTCAGATGCGATCTTCCCATAAGTCTTACCAGGTGATGTGCCTCCTTAATCAATGTAATTAACTGAAGGGGTACAGGGATACCCTGGCAATAGCCAATGGGTGCATTGAAATACCTGAAAGTAGCAAGTATGGAGTTTGGTTAGGTGGAGGCCGTGATAGTACTCGCATTCACCCCTGCTATGGACGGTATCACTTGCAGCCCAGCCTCAGCTGTCTTGCCCTCCAATGACTTGGTCATGTGAGAGAGTCTTTACAGTAGGGAATAAACATCCACGTAGCATAGTCTATGGTCGTTTCTGAGTAGTCACTTAATATTTGATAAAGGAGAGGATGAGATCAGGGCACTCGACTAGACGAAAGGGGTGGTGTAAGAAACAATTAGTTGCAACTCTGTTTTTTTCCTTCATGCTCTATTGGACCTAATTAGCATTTTTCCTAAGTAACCATTTTCCTCCTGAATCTCAAGACCAATTGGTAATCAGAAATTTTTTCTATTTCTAGTAGCCCTCCTGAGATTCAAAAGATTGCAGCTCTTGGGAAGATGAAATAGCGGAAAGGGAGAAAATGAGTTAGAAGTGAACTACCCCCAAACATCTATACCACCAATAATTTCCCACATTAGCATGGGTGACTACACCTCAAGATCTGCATAGAAGAAGCACAACTTCACTCAACCTTTCACCCATTTGCCCTTACATCTCATAAGACCATATTTTTGGGGATTACCAATTTTCCTGTAAGTGACTTCTCACCTGTGCACCTGTAATTAATTCCAATAATCCTATTGACTGACAAAGCTAAACAAAGATGTGATTTCTTCTTTTGTTTTTGGTGTTGTAAGGATAGACATGTTTTCATATCTGCTTAAGCAAAGTGATGCAGCATAAAACTATGTCAATATCCGACACCTTTTTAAGACTTACTACAGTCCTTCCCTACTTTGTTTATTCCAAAAAAATATTCTATCATGCTTCATCTCAGGTTTATGAGTTTATGCTAAGGAAAGATGTCCACCTTACTACATTGTTTTCACTAACCATAGTATTTTCTGATATTTCTACATGGTTGCTATCTCTGACTTTGGCTGTGTAGGTGGACAATGATGTGCCGATCTTCAAGTGTATCTACTTTAACAGCAAGTGATTGACATAAATCAGAGCTGATTTGATCCACAAAAGTTGATTTCCTAACTCTATTTCCACCTCTGCACTCTTGAATTCTCTGTAACTATCACAACATTTAATTGGTTTCTGTTGAAACTTCAGTCTTGTAGACTTCTTCCTACACAAAGTAAAATTCAGATTTTATTTGTTTCTCCTTCCCACACCATGACTTGGTCTTAAATATGGAATAGCACTAAACTTTTTTTTGTTGTTGTTGTCATTTGGACTCTTTCAGCTTCTTCATATATTCCAAGGTCCCTTGAGTATCAGACGCTCCTCCTCCCTTGTAAGGCATACCTACTGAATTGCCTCAAGGGCCCTGGGTTCTGCAGTCTACTCTAGTTTTTTTTTTTTTTTAAACATCATGTTTCAGTCTGAGATACTCTTAAATTCTGTTAAACAACAGACTTCTCCAGGTAACACATTCTCTTTTTTTTTTTTTGAGAACTAGTTTGAGAATCTTTGTTCTATATGAGCTCTTCTCTCTTATTTAATTCCTCTCATTTCAAGTAAGATTCATTGTCCTGACATTGAGGATCTTGATATGGATCATGGGTAAATAAAATATTACTTTACTGCAAGGCTGAAAATCCTTCTAAAATATTTAATGTTAGGACATCTTGGCTCAGTGGCTTGTTATATATATAGCAAATATTAGATGGTAGATATTTAAGCCACAGAAACATAATATTTATAGTTACAGATCTTCCAACATCTAGTATCAAATCATCTTCTGTATGTAGAATCAAATCAATCATCTTTCATACACAGATCTTTTTCTCTTAGATTCATTCAATGGAAAGTGTAGGTTAGCTCCACAAGCCTTTTTTATGACAGGATTTGTCCATTTCAGGTAAGTTCTACCTCGATGATTTACCCACCCTCAAGTGCTATCCCCAAATAAAATCACATTGAAAGTTAGGTTTTAACACAAACTAAGTGAGGGACTGCTGCTTGACCATTGTTTCTAGGTTCATGTGAACACAGAACTACTCATTCCAGATAAGGATATGGTAAGGGACCAGAGTAACATGTCACCAATGTCCAACTTGCTAATACAATGAGTTTTGGAATAACAGAAGTGGGACAGACCTAAAGACAGCTCCAGCACTGAGAGCTCAATCCCAGCATGGATGATGGGCTCATGAAACTGGAACCTGGGAGTTCTCTCACTGAATTACAGGAAGCTGAAATGTGAGACTGTCTTATTAGGCACGTTGGCTGGTCTGAGTATTCTCAGGGGTCCTTATTGCTTGTGCAGCATCAGAGAAGGAGGGATCTGGTTCACTGGGTCAGGTTCAGTCACTTCCTAAGTCTTGACTTGTTACTTTCCTAGTCTTAAAAAACTTCCTTTTAGAATTTTTGGACTCTTCTGTAAACTGAGTTTAAAGATCAACCTCAAAAGCAAGAGGAGACTTCATTTAACCTGACAGGGACACTCGGGACCCAGTGGCAAGCAGGGGCAGCCTGATTTGAATGGGGCTCCTAGCTAAGGCTACGGTTTTAAGAGAAAGGCAATGTAATTCTTCCAGTTCCAGAGTGTTATAATGGGTGCCCCATATTTCATGATTTGCTTAGAAACTTTTTTCCTAATAAATAGGTCTTCATGGATCCCAGCTGTGGCTTGAATGTGAAATGTCTCCCACAGGTTCATGTACTGGAACACTTGGTCCCCACTTGTTAGCACCATTTATGGATGTTCTGGAACTTTGCTGGAGGATGTATGTCACAGGGGACAGGATTTGAAAGTTCACAGCTCACTTCCGGCTCTCTCTCTCTGCTTCCTGTATATGGATAAAAATGTCATCTCTGAGAAGCCTATATCTATCATTGTGGAGTCTCTCTCTGTAACTGTAGGTCAATGAAACTCCCCCTATTCAAGTTAAAAGATAATATCTGGAGTCTAAAGGAGTCCTTATTTAGAAATTCCTGACTCCTAAGGAGCTTCTGTTCAGGATAAAAAAAAATCTACTTAGAATGAACACTCAAGAAACAACACTGTCAAAGACAGGCAGTCCTCAAGGACCATGCTAAGCTTACAAATAAACTTTTGTTTTTGAATTAGACATATATATCTGATTCATTGAGAATTCACATCATACACCCCAATCATGCCTATTTTTCAGACCATCCAAATACACCTTTCACCCTTATAGTTTCCCCTTCCCCCACAAAGGAAATATAAAAATGAAATAATAAAAATGAGATAAAAATAAAAAATTGAAGTAAGAATACTAATTAAAAAACTAAACAAGCAAAACAAACAAGCAAACAGCAACAAACAAAAACAAACAAAGCCACTTTCTTTCTCTCTTTCATGGTTCTCCATTACCTCTTCTTCATCCATCTTAGTGGCATTGGGACCTGCTCTGCATCAGTCAGTAAATCCTTTTGTCTAAACAGCATTGCTTGAAAATGACCAGGTGCAGAAACCCACAGAGACAGCTGACCTGAACAAGGGGGAGCAAATGGGGCCCCAGACTGATAGCTGGAAAACCAGCATTGGACCGACTAAGACCCCCTCAACACGGGTCTCAGTTAGAAGGCCTGGGCAGACTAAGGGACCTCTGACAGTGGAACCCGGATGTATCCCTGGTACAGGAAAGTCTTTGGGAGCACATTCCCCATGGAGGGATGCTCCCTTAGCATAGACGCAGGAGGGAGGGCCTAGACCCTACTCCAAATGACTTGACAGATTTTTATGATCCCTCCTGGAAGGCCTCACCTTCTGTGTGTAGTGGGGTCCGTGGGATGGGAGGGTAGGAGAGAGGGAGGGAGGGGGAACTGGAATGAATATGTAAAATAAGAAGAAACAATAAATAAATTAATAAATAAAAAGAAAATGTTCACTGTGTAATGAGTTGGTCAGGTTCAAGTCCTCCGGCTTCCGGCACACCAACAATCCTGGATGCTCACTGGAACTCCTCTCAGATACCCTGCAGTTGCCCTGAGTCATGAGGCATGGAGTTTCTGGGCACTGGCTCTGCAGGGCCAGTCCCTTTACGCACTCCAGCAGGTCGCAGATAAGTAGATGTTGGGGACCACCAACCCAAAGCTAGCTCTGGATATGTGTTTGGGTGGTAGCTGAGTTGGTATGATCAAGCCTTTAGGACCACTACCCTCAAGTGAAGGGTAGGATCAGTTTTGCAAGTGTGTGTGTGGTGTGTGTGTGTTTTTGTGTGTGTGTGTGGATACTATTCTATTAGGGGTGGAACAAGCTCTCCAGTATGGTGGGCATCAGGTCCGTTTTTCCAGGGCTGGTGAGGGGCAGGGGTCAGCTCAGTATGGCCCTCACACACATGCTTCACATGGATCTACGTGGTAGCACGGCCAACAGACATCGACATAGACCTCAACTGTGACAGAACCCTGAACCGAGACATGGCCAGCAGCATCAGCTTGGGCTCAGATGTCACCATGGTTCTGGGTGGGAGCTTAGGCCCCTCAAATTGGCATGGGCAGTCCAGCAGCATGGTCCCTGGACTCCACATGGCCCCAGGTGGTGGCTCAGACCCTGGCAAGTAACATGGTCTTGGGTGATAAGAGGAGGCACAAACCTTGACATAGACCCTGGCTGCAGCAGGGCCACAGACCAAGACAAGGCCATACAACTTTAAGTTTTGCTACCTATTAATTACTTGGCTGGTGGCCATAGACTTTTAAGCTTTGCTACATATTAATTACATAGCTGGTTATCAAAATGCTTGCTGGATTCTATTCAGGATATATAATCATTTTGCAATCACGACTAAGATATGCATAAAGATCTTCTTAAAACTTTATTTCAAAATTTCAGAACTAAAGTAGTGCAGTAAGAGCAGCCTATGCTTCTATGTGTGTACATCTCACTGGACTTGCGTAGTTAGAATACTGTTCTTCAGAGGTGACACTATTCTTAATTGTTTACCATTGTGTCAGTATGCATGGGACAAGCATCTTTCATTGTTTTTCAGATCATAGGTGTTAGTGTTGACAGCTTTCCTGTGTCACATTGTTCTACACCTCATCCCTCTGTTTTCTTGTTTGTATTTACCTAATATACTTGCCAAAGACCAATACACTTTTCTTCTCAATGAATTTTTTTTTTCAAAAAGAAGGTTTCTGGGAAAATTTCATGCTGAAGATGTGGCTCCAGTATGCTTAAGTGCTTTCGGTTAACACCTCATAACTTGTTTTATCGTATTGATTCTTCCTTCCTTCTTTCCTTCCCTCCTTCCTTCCCTCCCTCCTTCCTTCCCTCCCTCCTTACTTCCCTCCCTCCCTCCCTCCCTCCTTCCTTCCTTCCTTCCTTCCTTCCTTTCTTTCTCTCTGTCTCTTTCATTCATTCTTTCCTGGAAAAACAACCTGTACTTCTGTAAATGGACTTACACACACTGGCATAACTACATGGATACACACACACGCACAAACCAGCAGAACTAAGTAACTCAAGTGGGTTTAAAAAAAATCGGTGAAGTTTTGAGGGGAAAGTTGGGGTGTAGGAGGATAGTTGGAGGGGAAGGAGTAAGGGGAGATTTTTTGTTTTGTCAAAGCAAAATTTAAGCATGTATTAAATTCTCAGACAATAAAGCAATTCAAAATGGCTGAATAGCATGGGATTAACAAACATTTCCTGAAAATTGTGTTTTTAAGTAAATATGGAGGCTCTATCAACATGTCAAATAAAAGCTGAGGCTCATGTTTCTGATGGTAGTATTTTTCAGTTCAGCCACTTTGGGAAATAGATTGGCATTATTAAGTACATTTACAGTTATAAATGCCCTATGGCCCAGTAATTACATTGTCAGTATATACACTGCTAAAACTCATCACATTCAGGTCTGGGTTCATGCACAAGAGTTCCAGCAGCACCGTATTAGAAATATAACAACTCAGACACCTATCAACATCAGAATGGAAAATGAATAATGGAGTATGTATTCAATAGGATATTAAACAGCTAACATGAAAATAAACCCTACAACTTCAAAGCACACATCTCACAAACACAACGTGAAGAAAAGGTGGCAAAAATTATAAAACATGAGAAACATTAGGCTGTGGTTTTGTTTATGTAAATACTCAAAATAAACAGAAATCAAATTAGACAACAGCTTGAAGGTCAAAGTTGGCTGTCACCTGCCTTGTCAATCATTTTTTTTTTTTTTTTTGGCATACACGTTATCTAAGGTTTTGTTTCAGTGGCTAAGTTCAGTAAATGCAACAGCAGACCCTATGACTGCAGAGTGTAGAATATTTGCAAATTGATCTTTGCAGAAAATGTTTGTCAGTTCCTGAAATAAACCACTATTTGGGGATGAATTATGCTCTGAAACGTTAAGAAAATAACCAATATTAGAATAATGTCTATATCAATTTCTGTTGTCAGAAGAAATAAGTATAATGAATATGAGAGCAAATACCTTCATTTTGAAAGGTTCTATTTAAGATTTATTTTAAGTGTGTGTGTGTGTGTGTGTGTGTGTGTGTGTGTGTGTGTGTGTGTGTGCCCATGTGTGTACTTCCAGTCCATGTGTGCGCAAAACAGCAGGTGCCTAGAGAGGCCAGAAGATGGTGTCAAAGCCCAGATACCTAGAGTTGCAGGTGATTGAAAGCCCTCAGTGGTGGATGATTGGAACACAACTCAGGTCAACCCCAAGACTGGTAGATGCTCTTAACTGCTGAGATAACTCTCTAGCCCCACAGTGTTCTTTTTATTTTAGTTGTATTTTAAGGTTATAATATAATTGCATAAATTCTCCATTGTGATTATTTGCTCTAGAGTCACTCTATAAGTATTTATAAAGCTGCTTCATTTTATACATTTTAATAAATCTCTACAGTATGTATTTATGATTTTAGGTTTATTTGACTTACAGAATATGATCCATCACTGAGAGAAATGAGGGCAGGAACTCATGGTCATAACCTGGAATGGGAACTAAAGAGGGCATGTTGAAAAGAAATGCTGCTTACTGGCTTATTCTCCTTGGCTTATTCATCTTATTTCTTATAAAACCAGGATGACCCACCCAGGGATAGTATCATCACTGTGGAATGAAGTTTCCTGCAACCATCATTATCCAAGGAAGTGCCCTACAGAATTTCCTGTAAACCAATCAAATGGAGGAATTTGCACAGTTGAAGTTCACTCTTCCTTGGTCACTCTGGAATGCCAATTGTCTCCGGAATCTAGGAGAAAGGCAAGGGACAGAGTAATCCTGAATGTCAGAAAGAACTTAGCATCTGACTCCAAGAACTGTCAAAGAATGAATTCCGGCTTGTCATGACTTCCAGTCTGTGGGACTTCCCTTTGGTAGTCCTTGGGAATTTCACTGTCATCTCCAAGAGCTTCCTGCTGACTGAACATAGGGCTTCTATCATTATCATCAAAACTGATGAGCACAAAGGGGTGCATCAGATACTCCCATAATGTACTATGTACCCATTAGGAAAGAGTAAATCACATTAACAAGTAGTAACATTAGTGAGGGTGTTGGTGAGGGGAGACTCAAAATCTACTGCTGAAAGAGTGATAAAATTTATACAAGAGTTAATAACCCTCTATCAGGGGGACATGCTTTTCTCATATATAATAAAGAGTACTGGACACATCCTTGGTGTTTAACTTCATAGCTATTTATAGTTTTGCTGTCTCAAGACTTTGTCATTAGCAAAAAATAATTGTTTGTTGTTGATTGGCTGTTTAATGCTGTCGGGTTGAATGGTATCAGGGTCGAAAGCTTGTAAAGAGACTGTGTGGTTTATGTATGAAGTATGGGGTCCCCTGAGGGATGGAGGAAAGGTTTGAATCATACATGGAAAGTCTCTGTCAGATCTCAGCGTTGTCTCTTACTGGAGTTAGCAGATAAGCAAGCCTGTGAGAATGATGTTTTTAAAAATCTTTTTAGAACAGCCTTGTGCAGTCCTATATGGGTTCCTGAGGAATCACTCCTTCTCTGACTCTTCAGTACTAGGAAAAAACACATTCTCCCTAGGTTCACCTCTGGTCTTGAAAATCACATTCCATTTATCAGTAGCAGAAGTTGTTTTTGTCTTTGTTGTTTTTTATTTAGTGCACTTATTCTTAATGTAGCAGAAGAAAAGGCTTCATTTTTAGATCCTCATTTTACCTTTCTGGGAGGCAAACCTAGCTAAAATTTTAAGAAATCTATAGTTCTGTGATTCTATTATTTAAATTTCAATTACAGTGGTAGACTGGATTAGGTAGAGAAATGTCATTTAGTGCCCAAGGCTACATAAGGAGTCCCTGTCCTAGGAAGAGTTGGAGTCCAAGCCTTTCTGCCCCAGGTCATATTCCTCTCTACCATATTCTTTTACTGACCTAATCCAGCTCTTTTACATATTTAAATAATACATATATTAAAAGGGTAACCGATTCTAGTATAGAATTTCATTTTCCACATCTTATAAATCAGACCACTCCTCACAGTCTCCTAAATGATAAGGAATTCTTCAGAGCACAATGAAGTTAGTTCAATGTCATCTCAAATGTTTCCTGCTATAAAAGCAGGTGCACCAGTGTGAATACGTGGCTGTTCCATATTGCAGAGCCGAGCATCTCACAGTTAGGTTCTGCACTCAGAAATAAACAGCCATATGGCAGACAAACTTACTTTTTTACGGCTGTACTCTATTTGTTTTAAAATAGTGCATTGCCACAAATCCTGAATATTAACAGTGCCCCATCTGGAGAAATGAACGTTGCAGGGATCTTCGAGTACATGTTAGCGTTCCGACCAATTTTGGAACGTAAAATTACCACAGACTTGGAACCAACTCCAGAGCTAACCCAGTGTGGCTTCCCAATGCTACCCGAGTGGCCCTGTTAACAGTGAGAGTAAAAAGAGAAAATGAATGCATAGTTCCAGAAAAAAATTGAAGTTGATTTCCTTGTATATAATTCGTGATTTCATCACACATAATTCTCATAGGCTGTCAGGCAGAGCCTGCATGGGACCAACCTAGGCCCTTTACATATATGTGGCAGTTGTGTAGCTTGGTTTACTTGTGGGACTCCAAACAATGTGAGCAGGGCTGTCCCTAATGCTTCAGCTGGCTCTTGGGAACCTGTTCCTCATCCTGGATTGCCTTAATAAAAAGGGTGGTGCTTAGTCTTACTGAGACTTGAAGTACCATGCTCGGTTGATACCAATGGGAACCCTGCCCCTTTCTGAACAGAACCAGAGGAGGAGTGGATGATGAGGTGGTGAAGGGGGGAGGCAATGGGGTGAGGAGAAGGAGGGGAACTGAAATCAGGGTGTGGGATTAATTAATTAAATAAATAAACAAAGATGCTGACTGATACCCATCCTTATGAACTTATGAATCAGGTGCCTTTGTTTACCGTTACTCAGAAAAAGTGGACACTGAACATGTACAGACTTGCTTGGTTATGTCCACTAGGCTCACTGAGAGAACCATCTACTGAGAGACCCATCTACTGAGAGACCTACACCCTGAAAGTCTAACCCACTAAGAGAGACACCTTTAAAGAGGAAAAATCCACTGAGTGACTCACAGACTGAGGGACCCATCTATATCAAATGTTGATTTCTCACCTCATCATCATAAACCACTTTGGATGGCCTGTGAATAACCAGTCACAGGAATTCAGTATCTTAAGAAGTCAGATGGTTCCTGTAATGCAGATGGTTCCTGTAATGGCCTATCTCTGTTGATAGAATAATGAATTTATAATACCTTTGACCCCAGAGTAATACAAATGAGATGATTCACTACAGAGAGGTCTGGGAAGTCATGGAAGTAGATCACTTTTAATTTTTCCTTTCTTTGATTGTAGCCAATGAATATTACTTAAATAGCTATGATACGGTGGTCACTATGCTATCTATTGCAACTACGTGTCTTTAAGACATATGTAGTTGGGCTGGGGAGATAGCATAGTCAGTAGAGCTGAATTTGAGTTTGTTTCTCCATTATAATGAAGACACCTAATATTGGTCTATAGTCTACACATGCATACACACACACACACACACACACACACACACACACAAAACACACACACACACACACACACACACACACACAGAGTTCTCACTGGTTAATTTAGGTATTTAGACTATTCTTATCTATCCTTTAAATTGTTAGTATCCTTAGCAGCCTACTCTGACTTATATTCCTCATTGTTGAATTAATTCTTCTGTGTGGAAATCATTTGACTGTTACTACCCTAACAACCATCTCTAAAAGTCAGACCATATATCACAAGACATATTTTTTATCTCATTTTATCACTTCTCTCTGCTTTTTTTCCCTTGTACACCTCAATGTTCTCCATGTCTCATTAGTAGTTTGAATTTTAAAACTAGACATGAGAAAAAGCTTGTGTATATATTTTTGATAATGACAATCAACATTTCTAAGTACAGAAATCTGGCTCCTGGCCTCTGTGAAAGGTTAAGTGATGTCTCTGGATTTCTGCTGATAAAACTTTACAGTATCACTTTGGAAAATAACACTGAAAAGAGCTCTTTAAGAAAGGCTTAAAGTGCAAATCTGTGGGCTTTCTCAGATTTAGCAGGTTAATTCTAGAGTTAGTGCTCCCTCGTGGTATCTTAGCATTTTAGCATGTTAAAGATAAAACACATTTAATGATCACAAGAGAGAACGCAATTACCAAAGCAAGCTCATTTGCTCTCTCCTCCTTGTCTATGGTTTATCTGGGAAACTGGAGTAAACATCTGTGTGCATTTACAATCTGAAGAGTATGAAAATTGATTCTTTTAGATGACATGATTCCATTTCTAGCCTGGGAGCCACAAACAGCATGGAGACATCATTTTCAGTCCTGAGTGTTCCTCTTCTGTTTCTGTTCAGTCATCTGAATAAATCCTGAAGTGTCTAACCCAATTCAATTTTATTGACAATTTAAAAGATATGATATTTTAGAAATGTCTTCTAAATTGTAATATCATGGTGGTAGCTATGCTAAAAGCTATTAATTAGATCCCCAAATCTCCCCCCAAATTGCACATGGAAACAAAGGCAAGAAACTGTTCTTGTTTGCTTGTGTATTTGTCAAATTACAACATTCTATGTCCCCACACTTGATTTCCAAAAGTCAAGAAATTAAAATAAACTTAAAAAAGCAAAATACAGTGTCAAGGAAAACCACTGCAAAGATAACCCTAGAAAAGCCACAGTATGGACACTTGGGTTTAGTGCAAACATCTGACCTGCCTATAGTTAAAAGGCAGATGACAATTATTTTAGCCATGGACTGGGGGGATGGATTAGTCAGTAAACAGTTTGCTTTGCAATCATGAGAATCTGAATTTGATCCCCAGAACCCACATAAAGTCAGTTGTGGAGATGGAGATAGGAGAAATTCCAGATAACTGATTCTAGTATAGAATTTTATTTTTCCATGTCTTATAAACCTAGTGTGCATAGCGCTAAACAATAAAAGACCCTGCCTCACACAAGATATGTTGTGAGAACTAGACTGAATTTTGGGGTTGGTCTATGGCCTCTATATGTGTGCCATAGCATAAACATACATCATAGCAGTGTGTGTCCACATTCACACAACATACACACACACATACACACACACAGAGAGAGAGACAAATAAGAAGGAGGAGGAGAAGAAGAGAGAGGAAGAGAGTTTTAAAAAGTATAGTTGACATACAACAAACAGACAACCCCAAAAGCAGAGATGGGCGTGCCAAAGAGGGAGGCTATATGTCCACAGTACTGTGGTTGTTTTTGGCAGTTCTGTTTCTATGAAAGTCAGAATCATCCTGTGTGTTTAATTATCAGAACAGTGTGCAAAGATCATACTTACATTGCTCAAATTTATTCTAAGAAACAATTCTGTAAAGGAGCTCAACTTACTTTACAGTCTTGAGTTCAGTGATTTCTAAAGACCTTTGCAGCAGTTGGGAAGGAAATATTTCATGATATTTTAAAAATAGAGTAATTTAAAATTCTGACAGAGCTGATCCCAACACCATGATTCAATTAATGTTCATTACTTGGAAAATGCTGACTTAACATAAAATCTAATAAATCAGAGAAACTGGCTTACAAATAATGATCTAACATTCTTCAATTAAGCATTTTCTGGGCAGTGTTTCTTAGATAATACAAGTAGCAGGGTTCCTGCGTATTTACTGTAAACAATTACAAAGGGAAAAAATGTAAAGAGTGAGTGGAAAAAAATGAAAGTGAAGCAATCAAGATTTAGTCACTTATCCCTAATTACAAAAGATGATGCAAATTTATCCGTGGCAAATAACTCCACCTAACATCCAGATTCTTTTCCCATCAGTTCTTGATGTATAGCCAAGGACTAAGGTGTTCATAAATGTTATATTAGGAGTCTTTTTTCCTTTATAATGCAAACCATGCCTGTGACCCAAAGGAAGAATATACGATAGTCTTCTGTTGGAGATTCAGTCCCTTTCATTCCTTTGATGCTCTTTCTCACTTTCAGGGAAAGGAGCGAAGGGAGTTCAGGTTTGTGGCCTGTCCCCCTGTTGTCCTTCATTCTGTAGTCACTGAAGACTCTGGGAAACCTCCACTGCTCACTGGAGCACAAATGCACAACCCACTTGCTTTCATCAGCAACTTCTCTGCTTTAGGAAAGTTTCTAACAGAGAGCCATGTGCCTTATTATACAGTCCATTCTCTCCACTCAGCATGGCCGGGCATGAAACAAGGATTAGCACACAGCTCTACAAAGAGTTCTCCATCACGGAGATCCTCAAATGAGCTCTTTGTTCTTTGCAGCAATGAGGAACTTGTGAACTGAATGAGTCTCCATGGATCTGGAGTACTGGCGCATCAGAAGGTTTCTAATGTCCCCGGCAACCTCCTTCATTTTTTCACTCACTCAGAGGAGCTACTGTGGATTTGAGTCTCCATGAACAAACTTCCTGGCCTAAACACTGTGCCTCAGATAACTTCTCAGGACTAGTGGGAAATGAATTATACGGCTATTTATTATTGTTGTGTTTTATTTTCTGTTTATATTTTTCATATACTATTACATGTATTATAGTTATATGTATAATATATATGTGCATTTACATATGTATGTATTCATGCATGTATGTATGTATGTATGTATGCATGTTTCAATGACTCTTTTCCTGATGTGTTTAGAGATAGATTTGGGAATATAACAGTAATAGAGTTTCACCAATGTCTGGTGTACATGTAAGACCCAAAGAGAAGTAAATCAATGAAATAAAAGATAACAGCAAGGGATGGAGAGTATGCCCAGAGCATAAGAACACTTGTTGCTACTGCAGAGGCCCATGAAACCCTTCCTACCATGTGCAAAGCTGCTTACAACCTCCTGTAGCTCAGTCCCAGGTAAGGGATGTTCTCTTCTGGCCTCTGTAGCACCAGATGAATACACGTACAGTAAATATACACATAAAATCAATTGATCAATTATTCAATCAATAAGCCAACCAGGAAACAAATGCAACTTTCAGCACACTTTTGATAAAACATGAAGTAACTTTGTTCCGGGAGGAACATATGATTAGGCTTCTTAATCAGGTAAGGGGTTACTACCAGTATTTAGTCAAAAGTGTTATGTGTCCCAGAAAACATTCATCCTTCATGGAGCAGAAAAGAAAAGAAACATATGCCTGATGTACTTGTATTAGGAATTTAATGTTCAGGAACACTAATGACCAAAATATGCATCCACAGCTGGGATTTTGCTTGCAATTCCTCATAACTGGTTGTTATAGGCTTTATGAAACTTTAAAGTATAGATATCATATGGCTATCAATTTGCAATGTTCATTTAATAATTAGTAAAACCTATGGGCTTTGCAGTGAAGGCACAAGAATGAAAGGGAAAAAACAGACAGGATCCTTAAACCTAGACTTCAAACAAACAAACAAAACAAAACCTCTCTATTCTTAAGATCTTAAAATTTCAAGGAGATAGAAAATAAGTGGAATAATAGAGAAACCAGTTGATAACAAACACGCATTACAATAAGGTCAATAAAAATAATTAAAGCCTAATTAAAATCCAGATCTAAACAGAGAACTGCAAAATGTTAGAATGTAAGCCCCAAAGATGATCGGGGAAGAGGTCAAGGGGCAAAAAGAAAGTCAAAGCACAGGTATGAGTTCACAGATAAATGGATTATTTAGGGACAGGCTCTGTGGCTATATTCTTGTGATGTGGAAAAGTGAGGTACTTCACATGGCTTGGTCAGCAAAGTCAGACAGATTCTACTGGATAACTGATCATAGAGGTCAATGGCAGGATTTTCTGTGTTGCCTTGCAGTAATCAGAAGTCAGTGTGTGGCTGCTGAGATGTCCAGTCACATGTGAGTTTCTTCAGAGTATATTGAAACTAGGCTGGGAACACACTCTCATTAGGTGAGGGACAGCTTCATCATTGGGAAGGTGCAGAGCCACAGGGGAGACTGGGCTGATGAGGTTTTTTATGCTGAAAACAATTAAAAGGACAACTCTGAAAAGTAGAAAATGAGTCATGACCAAGGGACCAAGCCAGCGTCACTTAGCACATTTTCAGTCCTAAGAATCAGCACCTCCCTGTAGTCTTACATGTTTCCATCCTGATGGGAAATGCAATTCTTACTACATGGATTTTCAGAATGTCCCCTTAGATTCTAACAATTAGCAATCTATTTTTAGGTTTATCTACTCCCATTATCTCACTCTAGAAGAATATAGGTGACTTTTGATGTTTGTTCACGCACAATAATATTGATGGTAATCCATGTTACAGAAAAAGTTTTTCTGCCATTTAAAAGTTATGTATTTAATATCAGTGCTTTGTCAATATGTATGTCTGTGCCTATTAAATCCAGACATGGAAGGTGTGATTGCTTGGAACTGGAATAACAAATAGTTATGATCTACCATGTGAGTTTTGAGAATCAAACTTGTGTCCTTTGGAAGAGCAGCCAGTGCTCTTAAACACTAAGCCATCCCTCAAGTCCCCATTTTGTCATTTTTGATGACTAATAATATTCCTTTACATGATTATATCATCATGCACTCTTCTCTGATTATCAATCAGCACACAGCTCTTAGCTACTGTGAGTAGTGGTAACATAAACATAATGCTTTTGGTATGCAATATCTGGGTTCATATTATAACCCTAAGGGAAGCTCCCAACAGTTGAAATCAACTTTTGGAAATGTAAAATGATGTTTACAACTTTTTCTTTTCATATTTATTTACAACTTTAATACATGGAGTAATTACAATATTGAGCTTTTTGTTGTTATTGTCTTTTATTTTAGTGTTTATAGGATGGTTCCTTTTAGCTCTGAGTATGTTAGAAGATGATAGACCTAAAAAAATATCACTGTCAAATTAATTCTAAAAATTCCCTAGGCCATTTTGTTAGTTTAATAGTTTATACTTCCTTATTTCTCCGCTTTGTAGTGCTTTGTTGAACATAGATGATTTTAATTTGTTAATATAATAATATGGAAAGCAGGGTCCCTACCTCTTCAAGATTTTGTTTTGTCCCTTTGAAAATCAGTTAGTTATCACTCAGGTGGGAAAGTTGAATACCTTGAGAGATATATAATATTGGGTTATCCATTGTCTAGAGATGGTGACATCTTACACTTTATTATTATACACACAATAAATAGACAGGTGAGGCCAGTTAGAAAAGATTTTACTGAGAATGGAGAATTGGTCTAAGGAGAGTTTAGGACACCCTACATGTGGAAGTAGGAGAAAAGACAACCGAGTGAAGAACCAGAAATTCAGGAAAAACTAAAGTGAAGTGATTTTCAAAGGCAAGGAGGGGACATGAGGGAACAGGAAGACCGAGACAGGGAAAGAATAGAGAACAAGAAAAGAGATACCATAATAGAGGGAGCCATTGTAGATTTAAAGAGAAATCTGGCACTAGGGAAATAAATGCCCAGAGATCTACAAGGATGACCCCAACTAACAATCTAAGGAATAGTAGAGAGGCTACCTTAAATGTTCTTCCTTGATAATGAGATTGAAGACTACCTTATATGCCATCCTAGAGCCTTTATCCAGTAGCTGATGGAAATAGAAGCAGACACCCGCAGCTAAACACAAACTGAACTCCTGGAATCCAGTTACAGAGAGTGAGGAGGGATGAGCAAAGGGGCCAAGACCAGGCTGGAGAAACCCACAGAGACAGCTGACCTGAACAAAATGGAGCTCATGAACCCCAGTCTGATAGCTGGGAAAACAGCATAGGACCATCCCAGAGCCCTGAACGTGGGTGTTAGTTAGGAGGACTGAGCAGTCTATGAGGCCTCTAGTAATAGAACACTATTTATTTCTAGTATACGAATGGACTTTGGGAGCCCATCCCACATAGAGGGATACTTTCTCAGGCCCTTCCCCAAATGATATGACAGACTTTGAAGATGCCCTATGGAAGGCCTCACCCTCCCTGGGGAGCAGAAAGGGGATTGCCTGGGGTTTGGTAGGGGAAACAGGGGAGCCTGGGAGAGTGAGATAACTGGGATTGACATGTAAAACAACCTTGTTTCAAATGTAAAGAAAAAAAGGGGGGGGGGGAAATAAGGTCAAGAACAGCATCCTGAATGGGCATGGTAACATGACTAATGTGGCTTGATGTTAGAAGAAGGAATCACAATTTCCTGGAGTTCAAGAGAAGCAGACTAAACACAGAGACAACAAAAATAAATATTTATGAAAATTTCAGAATATGAGGAAGCAGACAATGAGAATACTAAGAAATAATTGTATTTTTGCCATTTAAATTCATATTAACATGTAGTAGGGAAATAAAATGTGATTTTGGAAAGTGTAAATTATTGTTTTATTTTAAACCATTTACCAGAGATCTGGAAGCATGTAAGTATATCCCAATATACAGCCACTATTTGTTATATGATATAAAATTCTTCCTTAATCTTTCAGATATACAAATCTTATTTTTATTACAATTCCTTATATATTAAGATAATTTATACATGTTATTATATTTATATACATATATATTAGAAATTTGTATGTTATTAAAATTCTCACATTTACTTACAACTATACAATGCTCATTTATAAAAAATTTCTTTATCATCTTTCTTTTGAATATTTTACTTATTTTAGTACTTATTTTATTTTTTATTGTACTTGTTACAATGAATATTCCTGCTTATACGTGCTTATGAATATGTGAAGCATTTATTTGGAAAATATATAAATTCCCTTGAACAAAAATTAGAATTAAAACTTAAGATCCTTAGAAATTAGTATTTTTCCTTATTTATCATTGCATTGAATTTTGAGCTAAATATATTTAGTACGAAATTAATTGAGAAAGAAAAGAACTAAGAATAAATGGGAAACTTTTAAGCAGAAGGAAAACTAATAGCAACTTATAACCATAGTGTTTCTTCACTCCACGCATAAAAAGTCCAACAAAGTGAAATGATGAATGGAAGACTCAACTTGCTTTGTAATTTTAGTGTTAGATAAAATGTAATTTCTTGATTCTTCAAGGAAACGACGTTTAAAGAATCAATGAAGGAAAACTGAAAGACTGATTTGATGCATTAAAATCAAATTGGATTTGTTACTCTTGTTTACAAAGAAAACTCTCATAATTTTTCATAAATTCTGGCTAAAGTAAAAGAGACATGGTAACTCAAAAATAGCAGCTAATCAAAACAGTCTATGGTCTGAAAATTTTGTTTTCGAGGAGACAACCTTGCTACAAGTAGGCATGCAAAAATTTTTTTCCTTTGTAATCTCTGTCTGTTAATATTGGTTGCAACTCTTGTGCTCACAATAGCACAATTCCAAGTGAAAACCTCAGTCTCTCTGATGATACTTGTTCTGTATCCAAACACAGCTTGATTTCACCTCTGTGCTATTGTTAAGAAGACCTGTTCCAACATGCAACATAACTCAATGCAATCACCAATGTGCATCAAATACACAATCACAATAATGAAACAAAACCAAGAGAGCACTTTTGCATTTTGTAAATTCTGTATGTTTATAAGGACTGTAATTCCAAGATGGGGCTGAACTTGTCAGCACCATGACTCGAATTTGATGCCCCAGGATCCAATTTGGGAAAAGGGGAACTGGCATCCAAAAGCTATCCTCTGATCTCCCCTGGTAGGTTATGTTGTATGTATGAATGCACTCTCACACTCGGTGGTAGTAGGCATTGTAATAATAATAATAAATAATAATAACAATCTGAAGTGGTCAGCTATTACAATATTCAAAATATTTATTGATTTATTGTGTTTCCTTGAGTGAAATTTCAGACAAGAGAAAGATTTTTGGCAAATGTGTTTTGCTAATAGTAGTTCAATATTATATGACTCATAACAATATCCAAATATTTGCTAGCATTTATTCATTCACTTCGTGGTAAAACTCATGCTAAGGATGGATAAAATGTAGAAAGAAACTAAAGCAAAAGTCTTGGTTGTAGTTTTAATATGAGTCCTTGTGATAATTTTGTCTTTGAACTACTAGTCCTAAGTGGTGGAATTACCAGCATATGTCAAAACACCTGTTTTTAGTGTGATGAGGCTGAAACATGTAAATTTATGTATGAATGTAAAAGAAGGAAACAGAGAAGAAAGATAAACAACAACCCAGCGACAAACCCTTTGATTTATAATTGTACTTGCCTACAGGGGAGCAAGGGCAATAATGGCACAAATATTGGGATAGTAACCAACCACTCTTTGACTGGCTTCAAGGTCCCTTCTACTAAATGCCTGACACTTTTCAGGTTGCTAAGAACCCAATAATAGATGGGCCATGGATAGACAAAAACACCAAATACTATTATTCTACTAACGGAACATAGAATAAAAGTCTCCTAATGATATTCTGCAGTACTAATAGGTCAGTGTCTCCTTCAGCTATCACCAGGTAAGCTTCCTTTTGCACTAGAAGTTGCAGAGGACCCACAACTGGGCAATGTGCAAGGCCCTAATGTGCATAAAAAGAGTTTATAATTTATTCACTTTGCTTTTTATTCCTGTTACTAGTTACTTTATTGTTGCAATGGCTTTTCCTTGCACATGTTTTGCATGTAGATAAATTGTAGAACTTTGATTTCCTTCTGGTAGCCACTGCATACTATCAGCAAAATTTTGCCAGGTGCTCTAGACCTTGAAACAATGTTTAAAGTAAACATCTTGCCTAAAACTTTAAGTTCTTATGAAGAAATCATTACTTCTCTCTGTACTAAAGCTTGTGTTTCTCTAATTTATCTTTGCCTACATTTTCTAGTGTATTGATTCTCTAGCCATGAAAATATTATGCCACACAATGAAAATACTTATTGTGAATAAATTAGAGTGGATTGATAAACAACCAACCTCAACACTAATAACACATTAAAAAAAATTAAAATCCCTGTTCCTGTCACCAAATGAAATAAATTATGTCTGTCTTGGGGGGAAAAAAATGAAGCAATTTCAAAAGCACAGCTGGAAACCCAGGATTTTTTTTTCTGAATATCATATGTCAAAAGAGAATCATTCAGGCAATATCAATACTGAGGCCAATTTTCATAGTTATTAAAATGTGCTGCATTCCTTGTTAGTTGGAAATGATCTGCAATCACAAAAAGTACTCGAAATTAAAAGCTTCTGCATAGACTTTGATGAAAACTGATTGACTCCTGAGCTGAAAGGAAACATTTGTCTTTGCCACTATTCTGTGTAATAACAGAGTTCTGAGTTTTATCCCCAATTGACCAGTTTCACTTAAGCTAGTTATTATGTAAAACTGTTAATGAATTAGATTTAAAAGGTGATGACGTACAATGGCTATCAATGCCTGTTCTCAAAATGGGTAGCACAGAGGGAACAGAGACAGTGTATTTAATCTAAGTACCATTATAAAAGATAAAAATTGTATTTTTTATTCATATAACTCTTATGAATCTCCTCTCTTAATACAAAATTATAAAATCAGTACTGGAGATGAACAACACAATGATTAGATTAGAAGCATGACCTTAAGACCAGATACACTTCAGATTTACAAGTGTCAGTGTTACAATGTAAGTTTTAGTTATAAACATTATTTTAATAATGTAAAGATAAAATATGTCAGCACTATTTCTTACTGCTTATGTAAACATTTGTGATCTTATATATATACAACATAATTTATTTTTAGTGTATTGTGACTATAAGTTTAATCAATATAGTTAAAATTTCATTCTTTATTTCATTCATTACTTATATAATGAAGAAAAGTGAAGGAGAAAATCCTTATAAATGATTGACTACTTAAGACAGAAAATGGTAGGAACTGAGAAGATGAGGCACAAAAACAAACAAACAAAACAAAGCAAAAGAAAGGTTATGTATGACACACACAGGGTCCTACGGTCCTCAGCTAATTTCAGTGCCATCTGAATCATAAAGAAAACATAGTATAGGTTTATGTTTAAGAACTTTTTAAAGTATGAAGAGCTACCTATCCAAATCTTAATAGTTTTCAGAGTCACTATTCGAGTCTTCCAAGAAACCAAATAAATAAATAAATAAATAAATAAATAAATAAAATAAAAATAAAAAATCCAAACAAACAAACCAGAATGACAAAGTTATTTGGATTTAGATTTTGTCCCTCACATGTATCCCCAACATTTAAACATATATGAATTTGGATTTGTTCATAAAAAAATCATTTCAGATATTGGTTATGCTAGGCTGTGAGTCATAACTCAGCACTATTACAGAAGATTCTAGACTCTGGAGACACCACTGGTGATTATGTCACGCTTATCCTCAAGTGTTGGAGCCTGAACTCTCAGAAGCATCCACAAACCTCTGGTGACTGAATTGTCTGTTTTCCCCTTGATAGGCGGATCTGTCCTCGATTATTATATACACGATTCTACATGCAGTTGTTCTACATGCAGTTGTCCAAATGTTTAGCAAATGCGCTTTGAGTGGGGTCAGTAGGCTGAAGGTACTAGGCCTCTGTGAAATGTGTGTAGGCAACAAGGATAAACTACCCTAAAACAGACTTTACCTACCTGACTCTTGCCTGTCAACTTCACCTGACCTGAGTCACATGGGCGTGGACGTCCAGTTTTCTCTGTAGGGGTCAATCCTTTCCAAGCAATGTTTTATACTGTTGACTGTGTCCTCTTTGCTTGGCTACACTCTTCTCTCTCTTTGATCCACTTGTGGGTTTTGAATTGTTTCCTGTGTACCATTCAACTAATTGCGGTTCAAAAGTTTTATCTCTCTTCTCTTTTCAGAATGATTTTAGCCAGGTGATTATTTCAAGATAATAGCTGAAACTCCCATTTTTATTCTGTTTACTGTTATGAGAAGCATAACCTCATTATTCTTTATTCCTCCCCCCCCCCAAACCACAGTTAAGCACCTGTCATACCTATTTTCCTATCCTTTCCACCTTTATTTCATTTCTGAGATGCAATTTAGTTAAATAACTTCCAGGTTATCATTTTCCTCTTTGGATCTGCTGGGTCTTTTATTTAATTGCATTTTAGTTCAGATTCATGTTTTGTGTTTTAAGTAAACATGCACTTGATGTTTCTGACTTCTTTCATTTTAGCTGGCTTCTCTAATTTTCTTGACTATCTTGACTATTGTCTTTTATTATTTTGCATTCTTAGTCATATACTTGTCAAACAAGATTTTTGTATAACGGGATCAAATTTTAGTTCTACTCTTATTTTTCACTTCTATCCAGACTGTAAAAGTACACACACACACACACACACACACACACACACACACACACTATACATTCATTCAAGTGTAATGACACATTGTAAGTTCACCTTTATGGGGCTAGATCTTTTTTTTTTTTTTTTTTTTTTTTTTTTTTTGGAGAAGAATGAACATTCACAATTTATATTGATATTGTTTCCCCAAAAGTACAGAATTTGCTTTTATAGGTAATGCTGACCTAAGTGCTTTCACAGTGTAAATCCCTAGCATAGGAGTTCTTAAGCACTATGGCTAATGACTCCAAAGTGTCTTGAGAATAAAGACAGTGGTTAGGTTTGTCAGGGGAAAACTTAATTTCATCATCCATAAGTTTTACATTCCCAGTGTGAAGCATTGGCTTGTCTGTATGTTCAGGGCATTGAACGTTGAGACAGAGGATTTTGTGGCTGCATCCATACTAAACCCTGGCCTCATCTGGGCCCAGTCTAAACCACTGTCCCAGTATTGCATGAGATCTAATGACTTGGGTTAGCCAATCCCTTCACTGATATCAGGAAAAGCTATCCACAGCTAATGCTCTTCCTTTTCCTCGCAAATCTTAGTTTCCTTATGTTTGATATTTTCTATCTTTATGTTTCATGTACAAAAATTAAATTAAGATAACCCTCTCCATATCTCCATCACTAATTTTATAATCTACTTTTATTTTCATACCTGTTAGTTGCTTGACTAACTTACAGTTAAATGAATGAGATCATATGGATGGTCACTCAGCTTTCCTACATATGCTTTTGATAATCAGATTAAATAAAAATACTATTAAAAATTCTATTCTGATGGGGGATGTTATTCTGAATATATGTTTCTCTTATTGGTTGATGAATACAACACTGTTTGGCTAATAGATGCAGAAAGATAGGTAGGACAAGGAGATGAGGAGAATCCTGGGAAAAGTAGGCAGAGAGAGAGTCTGCCAGAAAGTGACACCATGTAGGCTGCCAAAGGAGAAACAGGTCCAGACATTCTCTAGTAAGCCGAGACCATGTGGAAATATATATATTTATAGAAATGGGTTAATAATTAAGATAGAGGTAGCCTATAAGAAGCCCTACCCATTGGTCAATAGAATTATAATTAGTATAGCATCCATTCATTTATTTGGGGCTCAAGGGCAGCAAGACCTTACAGGACAGAAATGAACAGTTACAATATTCACTATTACTAGGGAAAGACATTTCTGCGTAGAAGGATGTTTGATTATTTAAAGACACATAAGACCTAAGCTATTTCTTAAAGGAGAATTGCTATATGAGTGCACATATCCATGGTGTTTTTTAACACTGGAATCGTCAGATTGATAAAATTGCATTTAAAAATATGTATAATTTCACTTTCCATTTCCTTGATCAGATGAGTACTTTAATTCTACGACTTCATTCTGGTTTCATATTGTCCTACTTCTACGAGATGAGATGTGCTCAGGCTATTCTGTTTGTATGCTTCCATTTGGGATTTCCACATATCTCAACAAACTATAGGTGTTACATGCATGTACTTGATACTGATCTCTCTTTGGTAACAGTATCACAGAAGTCTTTCCACATTCTATAATTACACTTTGACCACATCTAAGTTGCATTTGATACAGAGTTTCCTATTTAGCATTCAGATGATTTGGTAGCTTGTTGCTACTTTTTCTTTTCTTTACAACATAAACAGCATAAAGAAGGAATATTTGAAGCAACAGGACTCTGCGAGATGCTTTTGTGAAGATGAAGTTTCAGATAAGCCAGTAATAATTTTTCATGACTTTCTCCATGGTTGGAATAAAATGTAAACACACCATAGGCACCCTCTTTTAACTGCACTGTTCAAACAGTTAACTTATTTCTTTCTTCCCAAGTGAGTTAATAACGCAGAGTTTGCCTGTGTGGGCTTGATGGAACAATCTGTCTCCATAGGAAACATCCTCAGAACTACCACGAAGTGTGATCCCCTGAAGATGTCTCCTTTTCACAAAGCCTATAGTTAGCTTGAACATTAGACCTACTTTCTTGGATCAATTCCAGCTTGAATAATGCACAATGCTGCTAAAATTCTTTCCACAGTTGAAATGCAATACAGGGTATTTCTTCACTTTTCATGAAAATATTGAATGATCTATTAAATTGTCATTTAATCTCCAGGGTAGAGGCTTTTCAGTGTTACTTATTAGTTTTCAAGACACAGTCAAGACAAGTTTGTTGTATCAAAACTAAACGCATTGCCCCAATACAGTCTTATCTTTTTTTTTTTTTTTAACCCATATGGATTCACTATCACAAAGCCTTCAGATAACACTGTAGACAAGATGACTGATGCTGAGTAAAGTCGGATTATAGAGTAGTAAACGTATCAATTTCAAAGGATTAGGTCTGGAGCAGCACAATTTATACATTGAATGACCCGGGTCTAAACTCCAGGCTTACACAGACCTAGAGATTTAAATATAGGACCACACTGAGAGAAAATACAAATATCTCTTCCTATCCAGTCACCTGCATCTCACTAAATCATCTATCGAGGAACAAAAGCACTGCTGAAATTCCTCAAAAGATACTTTGTAAAGTACAATCCTACCAGCCCAAGCAGTCCTGTCACTAATTCAAAAGTCACACACTGAAAAATGTATTGCGGATGAGCTTAATGATAGGAGTAGAACCCTGTGAACTTTCTTTCCTCCTTTCTTCCTGTTTCCTAGTTTCAGCTCTTCCTCCCACACCTTCTTCTCCCCATCTCTCCCTCCTCTGCCCATTCCCTTCCCCCCACTTCCTTTGCCTAAAACATACATCTTTTTGTCTTTCTTGCATGGAGACCTTTTATATTTTGTTTCGTTTCTTAGTTGCCCTTCCCACACTGAGCTATTGTGTTAAGAGAACAGAAGGGAATCATCCAGCAATGTTAAAATAACAAGAGCAACAAAAACTAAGGAGAATACTTAATTTTATTTAATGAGAGCTTACCAAACAGATATGGCAGTTCAGCATGCTTCCTATGAATAGTCTTTCTAGGCTACCACAAAGAAAATTTTCCTTGTAAAGAATATGGCTTAAAAGATAACCTATCAGAAAAATTAAGAAAGCTCAGTAATAAATAGGATGAAATTTAGAGAATTTTCTTATAGAAATGCTCAATGCCTTAGTTTTCTGAATAATAATTAATAATAATATCCAGCTATAGGACACCTTTCTTTGGACATGTAGGCCACTTTAAATGATGTAAAAATATCTCATCTACTTCTCTGGAACTATGTAAATATTAAAAATGAGTATATTTTTTAAGCAGTTATCTTCATTTTAGGCAAATTTAAAAAAGGAGAAATTTCCCAACCCACTTAGAAATCGTCCTATATCTGATGAACATATCAAAATGACAGCTATATACCCCATCCCTAAGAACAGGGCAAGCAAAGACAAACTTTAAAAGGATTCACCTGTCCTAACAGCCCATCTGCTCCCTGCTCCCCGCAGAGCACATCTCTTTTCAGGGGTCCCTTTCAGGTATGCTCCTACCTTATGCAACACTCTCTTTATTATACGTTCATGCTGCGACCCTGTCAGAATCTCTGTAGCAGAAGTGACCTCCGCAATGACCATCCACAGCCTGCCAAGCTAACTTGGTCAGTGTTAGCTGATTAAACTTTTAACAACATCCCCTGTGCGATAAAGGGCAAAATGACAACTTTGCCCATCGTCAAGGTGTCTGTATAATAAACTAATTAGTAAACCACACAGTCTGTGGAGCTTTTAATGAGTGCTATCGGCTGGCCTCTGTAATAAAAACCCAGTCTGCCCCCTTTTGGGATTCAATTAAGGCACAGACTGTCATATGCTTGGTCTAGCTGATCAATGAATCCATTCCGACCTTTGTCGGAACTGTTTGCAAGGTCAGTGGCAGGAGAGGGGAAAGCTAGCCTGGCAAAGGAGATATACCCAACAGCGACGGACAGGCTGCATGTCCAGTAGTTAATATCCTCGTGGTCATTTGACACCAGCAGAAGTTTCTCTCATTCAAAGGTTAGCCGAAAGAAAAGGCAGAAGTGAAAAAAAAATATGTTGGTATTTTTTTCACAGAAAGGTCCTTCGGTTATTAAAAAATGATCATTAGTGTGGTAACACCTCCTTTTACCTTGTGGTGCCTTCTTTCCTTCACCCAGTGGAATATGCTATCCAACTTTTGTTCTTTCAAATATAGCTATCGATTTAATTCTCCAGATGTGAAAGCAAATGTCATCTTTTTGAAATGTGGTCCTGTTGTTATGGTTCAAGATGTTGAGTTTTTAAAAAGGGATTGAATTAGAAAAGATGATAGCCCAATTAAAAGCTCACGATGCTAGAAAACTTGTTTTTTTTTTTTACAATTAAGTGATTTTTTTTATAAATAAGATTATTTGAATCTGCATCTCCAGCATAGCTTTAAAAGAAACTATTTGATGAATGCTGATAGTCATCTTTATGAGATAATAAGTATTTAAAAACAAAGTCCCAAGCATCTTATATTCAAATGATGGCTTGAAAAGATGATGAATACCATCATATATATATATGTGTATATATATATACACACATATATATATGCTAATACATTTAAATTGACAAAGTGTTTGTAAGATTTGTTGATGGGACATTAAAGAAGAAAGGTTCAATAGTTCTAACACATACATTTGTGCAAGATGTAGACTACAGTTAAAACTAGACAACCTGTTACATTAAATAAGACTGGTATAATCTTTAAGTATGAAAAAAGAAGATATTGGTAAGTCAAATGGTTATTTCTGTATGTTAGGGACTAATCATAGAGCCTTAGAATATGCATTTATCAAAATATTCCTTGTAGGATGTAATAGTAGTAATTGTGTGTAAACTAGATGGCTAACAATAGAATGCAACAAACAGAGTGTCATTTATCATGTGATGTGCTTCTTACAGAAATGCTGTGAGATAGGTTTCTCTCATTTTCTAAATATAAGCAAAAGTGAAATCACTTAAATGAATATATATTAAGTTTTTACATTTATTTTTCCATGACTCATTGTATCCCCTTAGATTCTACAATATAGCATAGCAAAATATTTACTTTCATAGAAAAAAATATACATACATAATATAGTAAATGAAACACATGCATATAATATATAATATATAATATATGTAATATATAATAAATACAAAGTTGAATTTTTAGTTAAATATTGACATACACTTGTGTAGATAAATATGTATTTATCTATACATATATATACATACATACTTTGAAAATAGAACTATATAAATACATACTATGAAAATATGACCAGTATTGATTCTTTGGTGATTTCACATCTCACATTCCAGTTCAATATCTATTCTTCACCCTTGAAGCCTCCCCTACAAACGAAAATAGAAAAAGAAAGACATTTCATGCCTCCTTATTTCCCACCTCCCCATCATATACTCTTTGTCCCAGTGGTCTTGGGTGCTGCAATGTGTCACACAGTCTGTTCTTTTGCCCAAACGGTTTTACATGCAAATATTCATTGTAATGAGTTGCTGTTCCAGTTGAAGGCCTCTGGCTTCTGCCATATCATCAAAATTGGACCCTCACTACAACTTCTCTTGGCTATCCTACTGTTGTCCCAAGTCATGGAGATCCTAGGGCTATGGTTCTATAGGACCAACATCTTTGGTCACTCCAGCAGGTCATAGATGGGGTAGATATTAGGGAGTGCCAACTCAAAGCCCTGGATGTGAGCCTGGGTGGTATCTGAGTTGGTCAGTCTAGGCTTCCAATGGTACCACCCTCACCTATGGCATTGGGTCAGCTTGCATATGAGAGGTGGGTCCAGCACTCTCTCTTGCAGGGTCAGATCTGCCACTGCTGCAGTGGTCAGGTGAGGGGGACAGTTCTTCAATAACTATCGATGGTTAGGGCTAGCATTCCCATGCCCCTGACACTGGGGCCAATTCTCAAAGGAGAGGGGCAGCTCTCTCACTGAGGCAACTAGAGAGGGGTAGGATTAGTTCTCCCATGCCCATGACCCACAGACAACAACACAAAGCTCAAACATCAACACAGACCCTGGCTACAATAGGAACCCAGACCCTTGGCTGCAGTTCAGATTGGATGTCAGCATAGTCTAGGGTTGCAGCATAGGCCAGTCAACTCAGATTGCTATGGCTCCAGCAGCAGCATGGCCCTTGGGGACATCAACATGGCCTCAGGTGCCACTGCAGACCACAAGCATCTGTATTGCTCAGAGAAGGTCCTGAATATGGGGTCTTCTGAATCAAAAACAGGAGGGAGAGAAAAGCACAGCGGCAGCTAAGGACTTTAGCTGCAGTGACAGTTACAGGGATGGCTGTTAGCAGATGAGCATAGCTGCTAAGCTCCTGTTATTCATTGCAGCTGTCTTAGTTTGGGTTTTCTATTGCTGTGAAGAAACACCATAACCATAGAAACTCTTACAAAGACGAACATCTCACTTAAAGCTCAGATGTTTAGTCCATTATCATAGTGCGATATAGTGGCACTCATGTAGACATTATGCTGGAGAAGTAGCTGAGAGTCCTACATCTTGCAGGCAACAGGAAGTGGTCTGTAACGGTGGGCAATATTTTGATCATATATGAGACCTCAAAGCCCACCTCCACAGTGACACACTTCCTTCAACAATACTGCCCTTTCTCCAAGAACACCAGACGTCCTAAAAGTGCCACTCCCTTTGGGACCCACTTTCTTTCAAATCACCAATACTTCAGTTTTCACTGCCAGCTACAAACATTAACAAAACGCAAGGGACATAATTCTTATTAGAACTAGACGTGGCTATGGCATATATGCTGCAATTACATGGGCAATTTAAAAGTGTTGTTATATGACATTGCAATAAGTGTTAATATAATTAGCATTAGTAAGCTCATATGTGTCCATCCTTACAGTGAAAAAGTCAAAACAATATGTGAGGACAAATGTGCAATGTGACCAGATAGATGGAAGTTCTAAGAATGGACCGCAACATAAAATTCAACACAGAACCAGTCAGGTGTGTGAATGTCTTGTTGGTGCCCATCAGCAGAAATGACAGAGGAGGGGTAAATTACTGAAGGTGAAAAAGAAAGACATCCAAAATGAGATATAATGATTTTAGAAAGGCCACAGAATATCAGAGAAGAACAGCCAATAACTGCGTAGACATAAGACAGTATACCTGATTTTTTTGCAACACAAGGTAAAGATAAAAGCCATGTAAGTATTTACACAAATAATGACTGAGGTTTTCATAAATTAATTATAGCTACTAAATCTCAGAGCTGTTTGGCTAAGAGAACAGAAGTCCCAATCTATTCAAGTGAAATAAATCCAATACTGTACATAGATACTGTATTCAAATTATAATATAGAGTGAAAAATGCAGAAAATATGATCGAAATAGATCATATTTACTATCTAAAGGACATAAAAGAGTCAACAAAATCATGAAATTAGTGGTTGAAGAGATGGCTTGGCAGTTAAGTGAATATACTGATTTTTCAGATGGCTAGAATATGAATATCAGCACCTACAAAATATAGCTCCATATTCAAGGGTTCTAACACCATTATGGCCTCACTGGGCATGGACACACATATTAGCAAATATTCACACACACACAAATACATACATAAATTAATATAATAAATCAATAAAAAACTATAAATAAATATTGAAAGAAAGAAGATACATAGCATTTTATGCAGAAAAATTCTGCAACTTTCATGAGGAATAAATATCACCTTCCAAAAGAAATCAAATCAAAACAAGAAATTAAATGCAGTATATCTCGCCTGAAAATAAATACTGAAAGTTCCTTATAGAAAAGATATAGTAAAAATTAGGTATTATACCTGCATAACCTTCATAAAGATATGAAGGTTACCAAAGAAAATGAAATGAATGTAAAATAACAATCAGTATAGAAAAATAAAAACATGTATAGATTTCCTTCATTAATTTACTCCTTTTAATGTAAATGACCACAGATTGACATAGTGATGACAAAATATACTCAATGATTATAGTTGATATCAGTAAAATTACTAGCGGTGGAGTCACAAAGATGACAGGGGAGAAAGTAAGACAATTCCCTGATGAGATTTCTGTACTATTCAAGAAACTGTACCATTATTTAAAAGTGATTTTTTGAAAGTATGCCTAAAACACCAAAGTAATGTAGAATGTTTTATGAAGCTTAAATTGTCAGATAATAACAGTAACAATAACTCATATAGAATAATCAATTAAACCACCCAGTGGGTAGGAAATCCCTTGAGAAAGACTAATGAATAAGAACAGGAGGCAGTCTCTGGGCTATGCAGCTTCTGGTCTCTGGCTCTCCAGGCAGTGTCAGGCAAGGGCTCCCTCTTGTGGTGTGGGTCTCAAGTTGGACCAGCCATTGGTTGGAACTACCAGTTCTATGACTTTGGTGCCCCAGCATGCCTTGCAAGCAGGGTAAATTGAAGATCAAAGGTTGTGTGTCTGATTTGGTATCACTGTCCCTCCACTGGAAGGCTTGCCTGGTTACAGAACATGATCAGTTTAGGCTTCATATCCCCCATTAGTTGGAGTGTTCCATAGGGACAACCTCGAAGATTCCAGAGAGTTACCATTGTACTGGGTTTCACCCTTGCCCTGGAAATACCCCCAATTCCAGTTGTCTCTCAGTACTCTGTCCCTTCACAGATCCAACTGATCCTTCCTGTTTCCATCCCCACCCACCCACAGTCTATCCTTGAAGCCGATTCTTTTTCCCCTTCCCAGGGAGATCCATGAGAATCCCTTGAGCCAAATATGACTGACAAAAAACAAACAAACAAACAAACAAAAAACAAAACAAACAAACAAAAGAAACCAAAAATCAAAAAACAACCCAGAAAAAATGTTAATGAAACAATCCCTAATGACATTCTGCTATTCTCATATACCAGAGCCTAGCATAATAGTCATCAGAAACGCTTCACGCAGCAACTGATAGAAGCAGATGCACAGATCTACAACTAAATATTAGACAGAGCTTCAAGGAGCCCTAAAGAATTGAAGGGAGGGCTGTGGGAGCCAGAGGGATCGAGGACACCACAATATCAAGGCCCACAGTATCAACTAAACAGGCCTCATAGGGGCTCAGAGACAGAAGCAATAATAGCCGAGTCTGCATATAGCCTGTATGAGTCTGTGCTAGGCATTCTGCATGCTTGCTGTGTATTTTAGCTTGGGGTATCTGTAGGGCTCCTACAAAACCTTTACTCTGTTTATAAAACTCTATTGTTTTTAAACTATTTATTTATTTTATGACTGCCTGTACCCATTTTCTTTCTTCAGTAGCTAAGCATATTTTCAGACATACACTGTAACCTGTTCAGATGTTTTTCTCAGCCTGGACCTAGTAGTAATAGTGTTAGTGTTAGTGTTAGTGTTAGTGTTAGTGTTAGTGTTAGTGTTAGTGTTAGTGTTAGTATTAGTATGCATTAGCAGCATTTCTTTGACCATTTAATGGTTCTGGTGGATATCTCAGCTCTCTTTGGGTCTGGCCGCTTTAACAGGCAGTGGCAGAAGCCACACCTCTTTAAACCAGGAGTACTGAGCTTTCGGAGACTGACTATGAAGTCACATTTAACTCTGTCTTTGGAATTTTTTTCCCCAGCATTCTCAGGCCTTATATGGATATATGTGGCTGGATGTTGGACATCAAATGTAGTTGGACTTTTCCTTGGACTTCCAGCTCACAAATCATGACAGAGAGACTTAATATTAATTAGGAATGCTTGGCCTTCGCTTAGCCTTTTTCCAAACTAGCTCTTATAGCTTAAATTAACATGTTTCTTTTAATTTACATTCTGACACGTGACTTGGTTACCTCTCTTCTATACCATGTCTGACTTCTTCAGGTTCTTGCTGGTGTCTCTCTGTCTCTCTTCTTCCCAGAGTTCTTCTCTCTCCTCTGAAGTCCCACCTAGTCTCTCCTGCCTAGCGATTGGCCATCCAGCTCTTCATTAAGCCGACAACAGTGATGATGGGAGATGCAATTATGTATATATGTTTTTCATACTGGTTAATAATAAAGCACTGTTGGCCAATAGGAAAGGAAGATAGGAGGGACTAGGAGACAAGGAGGAAATAGGAAGTAGGAAGGAGAGTCAAGATGGAGAGTCTGGAGAGAGTTGGACGCTAGCCGCCTCCCCGGTAAGAAAAATACATAGATCAGCAGAAATGGATTCATAATTAAAGGCAGAGCTAGCCGATAAGAAACAAATAACCGGGCCAACAGTATTGTACCAAATACAGAGTCTCTGTGTATTATTTGGGGCTGGCGGCGTGGCGGCGGGACCAGACCAGCGGCGGCGGGCGGAAAAACCATACACGTTACAAATGGCGCCCACGTGGTTAATAAGAACTTCCACTTAAAATTTAACAAAAGCTTAAAAAAGGGTTTTAGAAACAAAAGAACAGAGATAAGCAAGGTTTCTTGGTAACAACATTTTTCTCGGTTGGACTCTGTTTTGCGAGAGACAAACAGATATTTGCACAGCTCCTTAAAGGGAGGATTCCTGACTCAACATAAGCGACAAAAAACCACAAGGCTTTTAAGAAACTCTACTAACAATTTATTGATGTGTATGAGAGATGGCAATGGCAGTGACCACATCTCCAAGCCGGCAGCATGCTTTCTGGGTGGCAGCGCAGACCAAGGCAGTGAGCACAGCTCTCAATGCTGACAGTAAAAGTACCCGCCACCATCTTTGATAAACCGCGGCAGAAACAAAGACTTTCATTTTAACAATGTTGTTGTTTAACAGATAAAGACTCATGGCCAAAAACAGATAAAGATTTACAGTAGAGACAGATTCACGTTAAGAAAAGGTGCTAAACGTTTACAATGTGTTTAAAAAAAAAAATACATAGACTTGGGAAAAAAAAATAAAATGGTTTTAAATAGACAAAGAGGAACTGGGTGTGGTGGCACACACCTTTAATTCCAGCAATTGGGAGACAGAGGCAAGCAGATCTCTTGTGATTTCAAAGTAAACCTGATATACAGAGTGAATTCCAGGACAGATAAGAATTACACAGAGAAACCCTGTCTCAAAAAATAAAAAATAAAAGAAATGGAGTAATAATAAAGCCATGTAAAGATAAAAAGCTTAGAGAGAATCTGGTTACTGTATGCTATTGTGTTGTCTCTGCATTGTTTGACTGCTGAGAAAATAACAACAACTGATAAAGAAAATGCTACTGCTTTAATTCAATTTATATATTTTAAAAATGCTTTGACTCTAACATTTAAGTTCAAGGACAAGTTACTGGGGAAAAGGATTTCTATTTTTGTTTCCACAAAAAATAAAAAGATGTGGATTCCTTCCAGACTAATGTGGTTTGATCAAGCCAGGCCCCCTGAAACAGTCGCTGATGATCCAACATTCAAAACAGCTTGGACAAAGCAGCCTCGCAGACTACAGCCAAGATTTCTACAACGTCTTAGGATCCCCATGACAGCGCCCCCTATCAGCAGAAAGTAGTTTGGAAAGAACGATGCCCAAATTCCCAAATATTGTTTATAAATGTTTGTTTTCATTTAAATGGACTTGGTTATAAATGGTTAAGAATCACAACCAATATCTTTTTAAAGGTAAAAAGGAAATTATGGTATAGATATACATAGTTTGTTTTGGAATGGATTTTCATTTATTGATACAATTTAAAGTCAATTTTGTCATATGTATATTTCTCCTCTTGTTTGTATAGCTCATTTAGAAATGTAATGTATAATGTAGTACAGATTATAGATAATTACCTATGATAGTCAAAGCTTAGAGTTTAGTTAGGGTTTTCAAGATACACAGAGATGTATTTAAAATAGATAAAAATTCTTCAAAACTTTCAAAGACCTACAGAATATGGCATTTAAAGTGGTTTAGGGTTTTTGTGACAATGACACATAATTGCTCTTAGCAATACCACCTACACCAGAAAGAAAGATGGACATCGAAAAAATACATTATAAAGTTTGCTTCCAATATGACAAGACTAGCCATTTGGACAAGATACTGCTCTTGTCTGGACTGTTTGACTTTATGATGTATAAACTGGACATGCAGGACCCACAGGGAAGTGACTCCTGATTCAAGATGGACATTGCTACAGAGATCCTACTTCATGGAAGAGTCTTCGAGACAGTATGCAGGACACGGAGAAAAGTAACTGACAAACTGCCAATAAAGAAGACAGTTTAAAGTTTTCTGCTTTACTGGAGAGTCTGTCAGACATACTATGGCCTATGGGCTGAAGATGGAAAATTACAAAAGAACTTCGGGTGACCAAGCAGTGAGTTGTCTCTGTCATTTCTAGAGCTTATATATTATCCTTCTGTGGTCTTTGAAAGAGTTAAAGACAGATAGTAATGGTTATAGTTTTCCTTAGTTAGGTTTAAAGATAAGTTACATATAGGACTTTAGATTCACAAATATAGGATAGATGATAAAATAGTTTCTTTTAGTCTTGCTAAATGTTAATGGACTAAATATTGTTAGCTGTGATTCTTATTTGATAACTGATGTGTTATATATTTTGCTATGTTAAGGTTAAAACACTTCTTTTTATTTAAACAGAAAAGAGGAGATGATGGGAGATGCAATTATGTATATATGTTTCTCATACTGGTTAATAATAAAGCACTGTTGGCCAATAGGAAAGGAAGATAGGAGGGACTAGGAGACAAGGAGGAAATAGGAAGTAGGAAGGAGAGTCAAGATGGAGAGTCTGGAGAGAGTTGGACGCTAGCCGCCTCCCCGGTAAGAAAAGGCCATGTGAAGATACATAGAAATGGGTTAATAACTAAGGCAGAGCTAGCCAATAAGAAACTAGTAACTGGCCAACAAGATTATATCAAATACAGAGTCTCTGTGTATTATTTGGGGCTGGCGGCACAGCTGCCGGACAAGAGTGGCGGCGGGTGGAAAAACGATAGTCGTTACACAGTGACACATCTTCTCACAGTGTAAATACATGTTCTGCAACAGGGGATCAGGGGATGAGTCACAACTGGAAGATTTGAGGTGCAGAGTCATCACAGAATCATGAGGAGAGCTTATCTCTAGGAAGATGTTAGGTAAGAAGGTAGGGATGGGAAACATGTCAGCACAGGGGAGAGGCAGACAAGAGAATGTAAGTTCAAAGTCATCATTGGCCACAAAGTGAATAAGGACAGCCTGGTCTCCTGGGGTCTCTACATGAAGAAGAGGAAGAGATGAGAGAAGAAGGCAGAAGTAAGAACAAAGGATGAGCAGGGGAGGATAAAATACATCGCCTGGTGGTGGTGGAGGAGCAAGAACAGAAGAAAGACAAGCCTGAGGAGGAGAAGGCAGGATTGAGACCAGAACCTAAAAATTGAGTCTTACTTTCTTTTCCTAAACACGTGAAATGAAATGCCTTAAATTTTCGTTCACCAGAGGAAGTTAGAGATTCCCTATGATCTCATAATAAGGTACATATGGGGCAGGGTTTTGGGGCATCACAATTCAGGAGCACATGATGAAATCTGTGAGTTCATACTCTGATTCTCTGGACACACTGAAATTACCTTTGAAGCAAAGTTGGAATCATAATAGGTCTGTGGCAGGTCCCTTGTGTTGCTGCGCCTAAAGGCCCATGAATGGAGAGTGTTCACAGAGAGTGGGGATGATGAGTGATAGAGGATGCACTATAGAGTTCCCAAGTCAGTATTTTTTCAGATTATATACACCTTGCAAAAATCAACCCTTCAGTGTAGACTCTGTGGCATGCCTCCACCAAAAATTTAACAATGTATGTTTATGAGATGCATGTTTCCTAGAGATGATACTAATTATTTCTTAGAGTAAGCTAGCAATTTTCATGTTGTGAAGTGGTTTTGGGCCATTCACATTCATGTTGAAACTCTGATTCTCCCCAATATATAATTAATAATTATTGCTTATTATATTTTCTATTCCATTATCATAGTGAGTAAAGGATGCCCTTGTAAAAATTCACTGTGTGCTTAGGTGCTTTTTGTTTTCTTAGTGATTTTTATCCCAATGCTTTTTCAATTTTTATCAGACATGGAATATCTAGGGCATATTTCCTGCTCTTACAGGCCTGCCATGAACTAAACTAAGTTTGACTATATGAAGCCTTTGGTCTTTGCCCTAAATATGCTAAAGAAAAGGAACTGGATTTTATTAATAATTCTAACTTTTAGTACAAGTCATCATACAAGAAAGCCAGCACATAATTAATTAATACATGCACCTGAGGAAAATTAAACAGCTAAAGTAATAAATGCATGCATGCCTCTGAATATTTGAATTGAATTGTTTTATTTAAGTTACTACCAAATTTAATCTGTAGTCTGAGGCATGATAACTTTGTAGAAGATTTTATTCTTAGAACAAAGAATACTGGATACCTAAAAAATGTATACTTTTGCCTTTTATAATATGTTTCAAATTCTTAGGATGACAAGAGTTACAGAGATGATCAATCTGAACATTTTTAAAACAGAATAGAGTATGTTCATTAAGGCTATTATTTTGCACATGTATGTTGATATTTGTGTACATTTTGAGAATCTTTAAAAAGGTCTTGCTACATACATTTTTAAGCATTTTTAGAATCTTACGATTTTGAAGTTGCTATGAAATTGCTATTAATAACACCAGGGAAATGGAAAGAGGATGGGTTGTGTCAGAAAGTGTTACGCTTTGTTTTGTGTATGTTATTTCTGGCATTTAGAAAAATTAGAAGATTCATTTGTATTAAAGGGAAACAGGTAAGACACAGGTGGCGTGGCATTTAATCTATTAACATGCTACCCATATTAAACAATACAACTCACAGGCCAGTAACATTTCTGAGCATGTAAAGGTGCTTGCCACCAAGTCTTATGAGTTGAGTTCAATTGCAGGGACACACTAATGGAAGGAGAATACCTACAACCAAAGTGCTATCCTCTTCTGTGTATATGTTCCCCAAAATCTGTGTCATGTGTGCCCCCTGCTGCTACAATAAATAAGTAAAATACAGCATATTTGTACTCAAGAAATGTCTTACGTATAAGAACGAATATGAGTATTTGAGCAAAATTCAGGAAAAAGATTTTCTTGTAAGGAAAGTTTTGTCAAAGGTCATAGAAATATGAAATGGGAACAAGGATGCTAATGATAAACACTGTAAATCATTAGTAAACAAGAAATAGAACAGTGAAAATGTACATAACTAGGAGTGAGGTAGCTATAGAAAAAAGAAAATTTCAACCTACTTTGGTTGCAAAACATAATGATTTCATAAAGGTAATAGAATGCATTTCAAAAACACACTTCATTTTCAGCCTTCCTTGAACTCAGGTAGATATCAGTTTTATCATGAAATTCAGTGAACATCTCCCACCAAAGCCACTGATTTGTACAGGTTCATGCATCTCATGGTAAGTATCAGTCAGTCTCCACCCAGGTTCCCAGTGCTGGAGACGGAATCCAGGACTTTGGGCACACTAGGCAAATCCTCCACTTCAAATCACTACCCAAAGCACCGAAGAGAGTCCAGCCTTGGTTCCAGACACTTTGTATGATTATTATATGTCTTTATTAAGTTTCCTCCCCTTCCCTGCTCTCTGTGTGCACACATGCATGAGCATATGCGTGCATGTTCGTATCTGTATCATAGCTCAAGTGTGATGGTCAGGAGGCAACCTTTGAGACTTCTGGGCTTCTTGGTACTTCTGGCCTGCAAAACAGCTCCGATGAGCATCTGTAGATTCTCTTAAGGTCATTTTGATGATGGGCATGCCCTATTGCGTTGTCTTTGCATGGGCCCTCAGGATTTGAATTCATATTCTTCCTCACACTTCTGAACTAAGTTCCTTACCTACTGAATCATCTCCAACAACCATGCAGGATTGGTTTATCATCTCCTACACTTGTTCCTCCTGTGCTATTTACTGTCTCAACAGAAATTCTTCCAGTCATGACAACTAATAAATACCCTAAAAGAATCAAGACTTCTTTTTCCTCCTGTGTCATATTCAGGTTTCCATAAATTACCATTAAATCTACAGTTAAAACAGGTCAGCCTAAGACCACTATCAAAGATTTTTGACTGTTGACTTAGCTACTCTTACCTGACACGTTATTAACATTTATGTGTCTTGTTTCTTGTGACTTTTCCACCTTCTGTATTCTTATTTAAAGATAAACAGAAGTCTTTCAAAGGTATAATAACAGGTCATTATTTTCTTTCCTTTTGGGTAAAGAAAGAGGGTATTAATATAAAAATTAGTACAAGTCTAGAGACATGTTAAATTGGGGGCCCTCAATTTTAAAATATTAGGCAGATGTTGTTAGAAGGAATGAGTAAATACAAAAATCAGTCTAGCATTTGTTTAGGAGGAAAGAACTGTGGAGACAGGGATTTTCGAGTGAAATAGAGATGGCTGGAAATCCTGGTGTGGGCATTTTAACTTTTAGAGGTGTATTAAAAATGCAAGTGAATATATCAAGGATGACAATACCGGACCTGGAATAGAAGATATGATAAAATTTATAACTCTGGGCTTTTCTTGAGTACAGGCAGTTTTGAAAGTCAGGACTCTCCCAACCAGACCATATTGTGGAATATATTATTTATGATTGATTAAAGTTTGCCTGAGGGTTAGAAAGCAAAGTCAGCCACAAGTCATAGAGATAAGGCAATGGTGGTATATACCTTTAATCCCAGCAACCATACTAGCAAGCCCTAGAGCCAGGCAGTGGTGACACACACCTTTAATCCCAGACTCAGAAGACAGGCAGATGGATCTCTTTGAGTTCAAGGCCACCCTCCCTGACCTACACAAGAGTGAAGAGTAACACAGCTCATGACTTTGATCCCAGCACTAGGGAGGTGGAGACAGGAGTGACATGGCTAGGCAGAGAGAAAAATATGATGAACAGGAGACAGGAACTCAGAGCTTTTGCTTCTGAGGATTTCTGCAGATAGCACTGTCTCTGAGGATTCACAGAGATAGGACAACCCTTTCAGCCCGGGGTAGAGGTAACAGCTAGTGACTGGCTACATTGCTTATCTGATCTTCAATTTGAAGCTTGAACCCCAATATCTGTCTCTGAGCTTTTATTTTTCATGTTATAATCCGTGCCCAACACCATTCCTTTCTTGAAAATGCACAGTCCTAGACTCATCGCACTGTGGCCTCTCAGGACCTTCTGAGAATCTATGCTTCCTTCTTATCCCTAGTTGTTTTCTGGGTAACTCAGCCTCAGCCTTGCATGCTAGCTGTCCCTCCACACATCTGTATTGTTTGTCCTTTAAAAGTCCACCTCTTTTAAAGCTTCTCTCAACAAGTAAAACAAAACCAAGCACAAAGCACCATCTTACTGCCTATTCAAGCCCACTCAGCAAACAGCACTGTAATGTGCAATTTGTTTACTTGCTTTTTTTTTTTTTTTTTTTTTTTTTGCTAGTACATATTCTTATTATAAAAGAAATTCTACGAGAGAATTTATATTTTTGGTTGTATTTTCTAAATAGACATGGCTTGAGTTTGATGACTGACTTTGAAGGATATTTGCTGATTAGCTTTTGTAATCAACCATGATAAAACCCGAATTATGCTGATCTTCTACAATCATGTTTTATTATGACAGTGGATAGAAGATGAGGGAGAAAGAAACAATTTGTGATTTTGCTCTGTAACTCGACCTGGCCTGAACCTCACTATCTAAACTTGCCGCTGTCCTCCTGCCTCTGAGTCCTGAAATCTAAGACTGGAAATGAAAGACACAATGTCCAAAATAGAATAATAACGTTTTAGTAGAGAACTGCTGTTAGAATTCTACCAATGATGATAAAAAAATTGGTCAAATTAATAACTAATCAAGAAAAAAAATGGTTTCTTAAAGTGTTTAATTCTATGCTGGATAGATTTTTTTTCTTTTACTTTATTTCTCTTTCAGTTTAGCAAAAGATATGTTTATCTGGGAAAGGTGAACCTCATTTGAGAAAATAACTCTATGTGATTGGCAATATGAAATTCTACAACAGGATTTTCTTGATCTTTGATTGATGCACAACAGTCCAGCCCACTGTACGCAAAGACACCCTTGGGTAGTTGGTGTTGGGCTGTATAAGAAAGCAAGCAAGCTAAGAAAGCCAAGAGTAGGAAGACAGTAAATAGCATCCCCACATGATTTCTGCTTCAGTTTCTTCCCTAAGCTGCTTCTGCTTGAGTTCCTGCCATGACTTCCCTTAACGATGGATTATGATCAGGTCATGTTAGGCAATTAAATTCTCTTTTCTAATATTTGTCTTGTTTCTTTTCTCTTTTAATTTTGATCCAACCCCCACTTCAAGGAATAGGAAGCAAACTAGGGCAGATACCTATCAGAAGAATTGTATATTTAAAATAAATTTAGATGGTAGTTTTTCTGTCATCTCCTGTAGGTAGTAACCTCCCTATGTGTATAAAAAACACAAGGATTTTTCTGGAGTTAACTGTCAGTGAGCCCCATAGATGAAATCTAGAAATAAGGAGGAAAAAGTTTCTAGAGGCTGATAGCAATGAGCTCACACTTGCCCTCAGATCTAGTATAAAACTATATGATTAAATAACAGAATTCGAAATTAGATTAAGTATTAAGAAGCCTTTTCCTTCTTGGTCAAGGCTGATAAACTGAGGAAGATAGGCTAACATTTTTCCCTGTTAGCGTTAAAAATAGATTCTCATTTTTTTCTGCATGAATCTTTATGATGGTCTATTTTAAGATATCATATTAGTTTAAATGAACTTGTATTTTCAAGGGCTGGGATCATGACATTCAATCCTGGCAGTGTTAAGTAGACTTCATTCACAATGGGGTGAAACTTCTCTCACTGTCAACACAATCCTATGCAGTCCTGCTAGAAGTCGGCTCTCTTGCCTACATTTAAATGGCACTGTCCCTTTGTATCTCTTTGAGACAATTGTGTAGAAGCCTAGGCCTGATAACAGTCAGTAATAAATACGTAAACCTTTCCCCACTGCTTGATAAATTATTCTTTAACACAGCAAGGTTCAAGAGTTTTCTTTTGACTCAGTATCTAACCATTCACACTTCTTATCTGAGAATTAAGTAGAACATTTGTACCTAGGACATTAATAATCCGAGAGAGAAAGAAAGGGAGAGGTTGAGGAAAACATCCATTTTTTCTTGACATCTCATATAGTTCTTCATTTTGGAGTTGGATATTTAAACAGGATCTTAACTTATTTCAAAATATCAGTGATCAAAATATTGCCTTTTCCTTTACAAGTTTTAAAATAAGCAACAAGATAAACAGGACAGTTGATTAAGAATCAGATGACGAAATGATTACTTTCCTGTCAGGCATATATACACAGTCTTATTTGGTATTTCCAATCCTGCACTGACACATATAAACAGACCTTTCACCTAGTTGTATCCTTAGCTTTTTCACAGATGAAGAATGCTTGTTCACTCATACACAACTGGGTAGTGTGCCCTGTTTGACATTAAGCACCATTGCAAAAGAACAGCTATAAAACTGGAATCGGGTGAAAAATTTTAATTCAGACCAACCTTGAAATATGAATTTAAAAATTCAGAATCCCAAAGCAACATATAGACCATCATAATAGAATGCATACTTTCATAGATCCAGAAAAACCTAGCAGCATACATTCTGATTTATAAGAGAATCTGGGGCAAACTTCAGACTGTCATCATTCAAACTGGACTAGTTTATTGCATTTTCTACTCACTAATGGAAACATGCTAAGCCTGACCCAAAAGCCCTGTGGTCTATACACCCAGGCACTTGAATGCTGCGAGCAGTGGGGACCCGTTTTCCTCTTCTATCACTGAGGACACCAGTGTGGCTCTCACTATCTTCACATTTATTTGTGTCAGTGCAAGAAATTTTCAGCTGTGGAGACTGAAGTACACACGGGCTTGTACTCAGAAGCTCTTAACCAAAGTAGCAAACTCAAGAAGTAGTTCAGAAGCAAGCTTATTTTTACTAGAATGTGAGAAAAATATCATGCCTTATCTTGTACAAAATATAAGGACACCTTTGTTAATATAGAGAAATGAGAAAAAAGTCATTGCTGGTCTATCAGATTAATTTATGTTTCTAACTGTGATCATTGTGGAAGTCAACTGATTTCATTAAGGAACACATACATGCTAGACACCCTTTATTATTGGGCACAAAACTCCTGACATTATGAAAACGTTGCTTTTAGATGAAATGCTAATTAGAGGCAGAGTAAAATATCAACTCAACCCAAGTAACTCAAATTTCCACCCAAATAAACACACAACTTAATTTACTCACTTGTAAGTCACAAAGCTTTTGATGAGAAAAAAATAACAAACATACAAAGAAACCTCTCACATTCAACTCATATTGCATATTTTATGTTCACACCAATTACTTGTATTATCATTACATTCATAGGAAAACTCTGCTAGTCAAACAGGTTAAAAAATATACACAGTATAAATGATTAAGTCATAAAGCTGAACACTGGAGGGGAATTCCACATCTTCTCTTGACAATAATTTCTATTCTTTGGTGCTCAAATAGCATGGCTCCTTGGAAGTTCTTGGTATCACAATTCTTCATATTTTAACTATTTAAAAAATCTTTTAATTTGTATTCAAAGCATATGACAACTACCAAGATATTGAAAAGTGACTGTAATAGATTTAAGGATGAACATTTCCAGACCTCCCTGCAGGTATTTTTCCCCCCACCACCCAGTTTGAGAACCATATTCACAGATGTGCCCAAGTGTTGTTGAAAGCACAGCTAGCTTTCTGTTCTTTCACAGAGGTTTCAGGTGATAGAGATCCCACTGTTGGGACATTCTGTCTCTTCCAGGTAGTTATTGCCTACAAACTCTTTGCATCCCCAAATCTGACTGAGTCTCTGCGTGTATACCACATAAACAAGCCTTGTCATTTCCATTGCCAGTGCAGGAAGAACTCTCAAATCTGGCATGCTTTAAAGAAGAAATCTTTGAGACACAACATTAAGTAGAGGAGGCTAACCTAAAACTCACTTTGTATCCAAGGAAGATGCTGAAATTCTGGGTGTTTTGCCTTCTACTTCTGGGGACTAGGGTTATAGACATAGGACATCATGCCTGGTTGATGCCACAGGGGATTAAAAACTGCTAGCTCTATATGCTAGGGACATATTTTACCATCTTAGGTACATCCTCAGCCCAACTAGCATTTTTAACCACTAATAGCTTGCAAGCTCTTTAGTAAAACTCCTCATTGCCTTATTTTTCAGCAGATAGGCAGGTAATAGCCAGGAAATACAGGCCCCAAGCAGAGACGTTGCCTGAGACACTTTGGGCACACCCTTGCTGCTGTCTTCAAATGCTCATTACGTGAAAAATCCGTCCTAACCCACTGGAATGGTTGTCACACCCAGTTGATCAGGGAGGCTGGTGTGGCACTTTTTAGTACATAGCACATTCTTTGTTTCTTGTGTTCCTTGTCCAGTGATTTGTAAAATTTCCATGTAATCCAATGAGAAAGAATGTGTAAAAGCCCTGGGTTCAACCTCCATCACTAAATACATTAAAGAGAGAGAGACAGTCATACAGACGGAGACAGAGAGACAGAGACAGAAAAACAAAGACAGAGAGACACAGAAAGACGCACACACACACACACACACACAGAGAGAGAGAGAGAGAGAGAGAGAGAGAGAGAGAAAGAGAGAGAGAGAAGTTATTATTCCTGCAATAACAGCATGCTATTCCTGCAATAGCAGCATGCTAGTATAAGGCCAGGTCTGTCTACTGTGCACAGGGTCCTCCAGTGCAGTTGTACAGGCGCTGGTGTCCCATGAATGGGGCCAGCTGTGGACAAACAGCTGCAGCCTTCCAGGCCTCTGTTAGAGCACTCACCATGTTAACCATTTCTTTTCCATTACACACTCTTCTGACCATCACCTGTGTACTCCACCCTTAGTGTTTTGGCTGTCATCATTTCTCCAATTCTATTTTCTGCCACCTTTTAAGAAATCAAACATTTAAAAAACGGTCATCGACTTAGGCATTAACATAGTCCCTGTTGAGTGCAAAGGGAAGGCCATTTGCGGGTATTGATTGGCAAGCTGTGTGTTTGTACCTGAAGGAGGCACCGCCCCCTTCACTAGCAGCCACACGTCCACTCTACACGTCCCATTCCTCCCGAGGCCCTCTTGTGTAGACAATGTCACCACTTGTCATTTCCCTCACTTCCTTCCACTCTCTGAAGAAAAAAAAAATAACCATAATTAAACCCCACTTCTCTCTTAAGGCCGGATTCTCCACACCTGGACATGCTTGCTTTCTCAGTTTTCATTCATAATCATTACTCTCAAGTAACCATTAATTTTCTCCTCTACTGAGTCATCAACCCAGCATATCCCAGGTGTATGTGCCGCATTTCCTACCATCTTGGAAAAGAAATCAGCCCAGTAAGCCTATATTTTCTTTATTTTCTCACATTTAAAGCAAAATTCAGAGTTGCCTGTGTTTTATTTCTACTTTCCCATGATCCATTTTATTCCCGAAATTTATCCTCCAAATTTTATTGAATGTATGATGGGACCCTTATTAGTAACAACCAAAACTCCACTGGCATCACACTGCTCTCTTGTTTCTTGTAAACCATGTTTTTAAGCTATCAAACATTCTCTGTAGTAAATAGCATTTGGCTTTTGATATCCAAAAATATCCCCTGATCCAATTTACCATCATCATTTAACTGGGCAAGTCATAAGTCTATCTAGTGTTTGGCTTACATATGAAATAACACAGTTAACAGGTTTTTAAAGCCAGAAGTCAAACTCATCATGTTCAAACCAAAGTTAACATGCTACCTCGTATTCACGACACTCAAATGTCCTTCATCTTAGAGAGGAGGTGTCAAAACCTCTTCAGGTTTCTGAAAGTTACACACACCCTGAACTCCAACACTTCGTTGAGCAGAAAACCCAATGTGTTTGCCTCCTCCCGTTCACTCTTTTTCAGACACTCTCATTTCTTAGAGTACTTCAGACAAACTGTTCGTGCTCCTGTCTCAGAGCTTTCTAACAGCACTGAAGTTAAAAGAGCAGTGTTCTTGCCGATAACTTCACAATCATCATTAGACCCTTTTAAAAACATTTTTTTAACTTTCTCAATTAGATTAAAAAAAAATAGATAAATGGATAGCTAAAAGGATGGACAGGTCACAGGTAGGTAAGCATATAGATATAGATGAATGGGTGGATGGATAGATAGATGAACAATCTGAATAATAATAATCCCATAATGACAGGCAACATCATATATGCAGCGCTCTGAAAATTACTGTGCATAATTAATCAAAGTATGTCTATTGATAAATCTCTTTGTTTAATTCAAATTTTAAAACTTCTAAGACACATTTGGCATCGTATTAATGACTTATCAAGAAACAAGGGAAGCTTTTCTTAGATAACATAAATACTGAATCATAGATGAGAGAGGCTAAAGAAGGAGGGAGAAAATTATTCTGAAAATACTGGAATTACATGTTAGTGAAATAGTTATTTTTTTTTCTTAAGAGGATGATGTGTAGTGGTTTTAAGAACTAATACAAACAATTACATGAAAAATAAAAAGATGAACTGAATTTGGTTTTAAAAGAAGTATTTGTTAAAATGCTGATGGATGTAAAATTTCCACCCAGGGTACACTTAGAATACCAAGCTCCTGGATGCATGGTAAGGAGAGATTAGTGACTTTCATAGGGCTATTGCAGCTTGCAGCATAGTGTGCATGTGTGTGTGTGTGTTTGTGTGTGTATGCATTTTTATTTGTGTATGTATGAATATGGATATGTGTAGGTTGGTGAATGTGTGTTTGAATGTTCATTTCTTTGCTTGAATGTAGGAGATACACACTTGTATCCATGTAATTAAAAACATAGTTCATAAAGTACTCTCAAGTAAACTGGTTAAATCCATGTTGTTAACATGTTGCAAAACACACACACACCCTTGTCCACATTTACAAACAGCCTTCCTCTTGCAGGTTTCGTCAAAGCTCTTTTCTGGTGTTTATGCCTACAGTGTGGAAACCCTGCTGTCACATCTCTCATCGTTCGATATTAAGATATGGGTACTTGTCTCTCAAAGTGTTCTTTATGTAGAGCATAGTCCTAGGGAAAAAGATGTTGCACTTTTGTAACTTCAAGGCAGGATACTTCACAGCATTCAGATATGAGCTTTTATCCAGTTAATCATCAAGCATTACCTACTTTCATCAATGTTCAGGAGCTTAATTCCTGGATTACACATCCCCCCGAAAGCTAAATATGAAAATCAGCATCACAGACCCAAACAATAGAACTCTTATACCATGATAATTAGAAAAGGAACCTATTACCCAGGATGATAATTAGTGACTAACATATTAAATGACCTTTAACATTTACCTTAAGCCCTGGATTTCTGGAAAACCAGCAAGGTTATGAATGCCATATTAGTAATCTTTAATCTTTATTACTGCTGTGGACAGAATCCTAATGATTTTTAAACAGGCATTGGTCACTAACATCTCCCTATTAAAATAAAAAAACTCATAAAAAATTAAATGGATTAAGACTTCAAATGTACCATCATCAAAAGTATTATCTAATTATGGAGTTCAGTGAGCAGGGCCAAGTGAAATGGCTGGTGATATCAGTTACTTGCCACATGGGAATGCCTGGGATTTATGCACAAATAGATTCTGCCTCTGTTGCAACGTAGTAATTAAGAATTTGTCAGGGAAATTTGACCCTCTAGGGTAGAAATTACTTTGTAAAATAAGAATGGCAGTGTGCTAGTCTTCTTGCTGCCCATAATTTAACTTGATTATTTATACATCAAAGAGTGTGCAGTAACTGCAGTATAATCTTTAAGTGGAGGGATATTAAAGAAAGAAGCATCCAGAGAAATCGTCTCCCAAATCTCCGTGAGAAAATAGAAGACATTTTCATAAAGCATTTCATTTTGCATATAAATTGGGGCCTAGATTGTGCCTGTGAATTTACTGCTGTCAAATTTAATTTTTCTTTAATTCTTCAGGCCCAGATGTGAAAGGCTCAGTGTGCAGGCTGCAATTTTCAATGCTTACAGGTAGCTCCCGGATCGATAATGTGTCTTTATGAGAAATTACCGTTAATGTTATCGAGTATGCATTTTGTTTTATAGGATAATAAGGTAATATGAAATGCCAATCCATTCATTAGGAGAGAGCTAAGTGCTTAAATGAAACTGGTGACAGGTCTGAAAAAAAGACGTAGCAATGGCCAGGAAAGTAGGAATGGATTTTTAATGACCTAATACTTAACAGTTGGGATGGGATTTTGCATATCCTTTTTTTTTAAAATATGATATAATCTATGAGATAAAGACATTCATTTAAATTAATAGGATGAGTTTGAGATGAAAACACGCTCCAAAAATTCATAAAATAAATAACTGGTCAGAGCATGTTCTCAAATGATTTTCCTTTTCTGGTTCACAATACCTAAATTCACTAAAAATAAACCCTGGACATGAACCAAACAGTAAGATTCACTAGAATATAATCTATAATGTAATGAAAAGCTATAACTAGGACCCCTTTCACTTTGTAAGGACATGAAAATGTATCCTTATTTTGAAGTATGCTGCTTTAGGAGCTAATTTTTAAAAACAAGTCACTTCATTTAGAAGTTCAGAAATACAGATTTAGGGAAATTATAGTTTAATTTCAAACCCAGGTCAAAGAAATGACTTGATGAAATATTTTAATGGGATATACTCTCAGGACTGATATTAGGAACTTCACACGTGTGTTTTGTTAAAAGGAAAATCAGTTTCTATGCTTTTGTTACAAAAACTTGTTGAGCTCTCGTTCAGCCTTCTCCTTACCTGCTCTGGATTTCTCATCTCCTGGAAAGTTAGGCAGACTCATTCATTTCACAGCAGTGATTTTGTAGTGAGTCCATATGGATTATTCTAGAAGAAAGGAGTGCCACTAGTTCAGATAAGCAGCATTTCTTTTTTCTTTTTCTTTTTTTTTTAAGCACAATAAAAGCATATATCTTATGGAATAATTTGTATTAAAATGACCCGCTTTTAATGACTTACCAGCTTACTTAATTACTGGTAATCCTGAAGCCTCATCGCATCAAGAAACAAATGTTATTGAATTGTACATGACCAAAATGAAAAACAACACTAACATCTTTAAAGATTTTTCTAAATCACACATTCAGACTCAGAAAATGCTTGTACAACCATTTGTAGTTACAAACTGAACAAAATGGTTAGGACAAATGAGTGCCAGAATCACTCAGAGGCCCTGAAGAAGAGGCTTGTAATTGTACAAGTTCCGTCCATGCAGTACTTAAAAAGACAGTTTGTAAGCGCCGATGGTGTTTAATGGGCATGCAGCTACTATGAGGTCACTAAGATCAGTGGTTGTTTAAACACAGGTAAAATATATATTTACCCTCTGTCAATCACCCCCCTTGCTGTGGGGCTGAATGACAGTCAGGCCACACTGGAACTGGGAGTACTCACACAGTAGGTGTTGATTTGTGCTTCCCCTGGGCACCCTTGCTAAACGCCCTTGGTACCACACATTTCCTGGGTTCCACCCCTCCCCTTCTCTTCAGACCTTGCTGCCTACTGCTCTGTCTGAGACTCAGGGTTTGAATAATAACCTCAGTTCTGTTCAGTTATCTTTAGAGACATCCACCAAAAGTTTTCACGGAGTTGTTATTTTCTCATTACACTGTGGATGAGCAAGCCTGCTACGGAAGTGCCACTATTTAAACACCCATGCAGTCACAAATTTATAGTATCAGGCTTTTGCTGATTACTTAGACTTTGACAATCTTTTGCCTCCTACGTAATTTTCCTCTCCATTTCTTTCGGCGACTCCTCCGTCTTTATGCTCATAGCTCCTTATTCCCGCATCTTTGATCCTAATTGTCAGGCATCCCAAATTGTTAGAAATTCCAACTCATGAAACATGAATCATTTGATCCTCTTGTGTGCTTACCTGCAGACATTTCTACTGACGCCTTTAGCTCATAGAGTTGTATTTGCCACTTTAGGACCAGTGACTCTCTAGTCATCATTTTTTAATTTTCTGAATATTTGCCAAGGGTTCTTCTCATGTCTTCCTTATTCACTTCCCTTGGCTTTTTCTTGTTACATTTTACACACACACACACACACACACATACACACACACACACACTTAACTAAATAAGGTTAGGAATAAAATAATTAGAAACCGCCCACCATGTTTGCAATTTACTGGATGTAAGACCTGGCCTTCCTCATGCTGGGTCAGATTTCTCTTGGCCCTTCTGCAGTGTATTGTTTGAAAGGAGACAGACAGCGTCTCTCTTTCCTGTTCATTGTTCAGTAGCCTATAACTTACACCTCACAGTCATTTTCTCAATGTAACCAATAGTTCCCTGCTTCTAAGCCCTCTGGACCCTTTTCATCTTTGATGAGCTTCTAGAAAAATGTGGGGAACAGACAGTTTTCCCTTTTGACTGATAAGTAGGAGCAAGTCTGATGTTTCTTTAGTTTCTCTGTGATCGCCTTTCTAGCCCCACGTATGCAAGGTTTCCTACTCTGCCCCCTCTTTAACATCTCTCAATATCGATCTCTGGCTGCTTTCACTCATCTTCCCCCCGGAGGGTTTGTTTTCAGTGTGACCTCTAAACCAATGTTTGTGACTTACATTTGTGCCTGTCTTCAGTCCCTATGTGTTCTGAAGCTCTGAATTGTGTATGTAGTTCTCTGCTAAATATCACAAAACTGCCAGGCAGTGGTGGTGGCACATGCCCTCAATCCCAGCACTTGGGCGGCAGAGGCATGCAAACCCCCGAGTTCCAGTCCAGCCAGCCTGGGTCAGGGTTCCACAGAGAAACCCTGTAGCAAAGAAGGTAAAGTAAAATGTTATAACAAAATTACGAAACTGTCTCATGTGCTGTGAGCTCTTTTCTCCAGATTCATTATTCTGGTTCTGTTATATCCTACTTTTCATAAAACAACTGCCTGCTTAAGTTCCTTCTTTGTCTTACAGAAGCTTCTGGCTCATCAGTTACTAAATTCACCTTCTGGGTTGTTTGTGCATGTATAATCTCCGCACACCTCCCCATCCTGCCCTGAGACCAGACACTCTTCATGGATACCTTTTCATAGTTGTTGCTGAACCATTTTCTTGAACTGGGGTATTTCTCTAGTCTACCCTTCATGAAATTACAAATGGCCTTTCATCTAAACCAGAATCTAAACGTGCCACTTGCCTCCTTTGGAAACCTTCAGTGCAACCCCTCGGACTCTAGAATCCTCACACGTTGCTATTACACATTGTCTGGCCTTGCGTGACCTATGTAACCCTCTCACCTCGCCTTCTGCCAAGTCCCGCCTCTTACTGTATGCACTTGGAATCAAATGGCTCGCTGCTTTTCTCACATACCACGCTGCTTCATAGCTCTGTGCTTTAGCTCACGCTGCTCAACTGCCCTGAATGCACTTTACCACATTCTTTGCCTGGCTAACCCTTACTCATCCTTAAATCTTTGCCACCCACCATGTGGACTTCTCAGGACATTTACCCTTTCCCCCTCCCAGCCCAAGTGTAAATACTCTCAGGTCTCCATCCCCATGCCTTAAACATCATGCTGAAAACTTTGTCTTCTTCCTCCTGCTAGATAGAAACATGTCTTAAGTAAACTTAACGCCTTTTCCTTTGAGGTGGATCCATTTAAGACTTTTGAGTTGCCAAAGTGGGAAATAAAAGACAGTTTTATTTTTCTGACCGCTATCACAAACTTAAGTCAACACCTCCCCCATTCTCCCTTAGTGGCGAGAACTCTAATACCAAGCTGTTCCCTTCTACAACTTTTCAATGGATTTTGCCCTTATGGAAGCAGACTTCAAGTTTCGAAGACCTGTATTCAGCTGTGTAAACTTTTAATTTCTGATGGAGTGCTCCTTCTCTGTCCATTCTGCTGCTGTTGCTCTTGATAATAGTGACGTTCATGCCTATTGTCCATGCGGCAAGGGTCTACACAGGACAAGTTTTGACGATAATGAAGCAAGATGTGAGTGGATTGTAGTGTACCCATTTAATTGCTCATCAGGAGAGTGGGTATGTTTTAATCTGTGTATATATATATATATATATATATATATATATATATATGTTCATGTTAGAGCAGATGTTAGAGTTTTCAAAAATTTGTAAATTCTGTTATTTGGAGAAAGTTTACAAGGATGTCACTATATGACATATCATCTTTCCCTAGGAACTGCAGAGAAGGTGCAACACTAGAGATTTCTATGTCTTCTGCACCCCCATTCAAATACCTTTTAGATTTCATCCTTTTTGCAAGGACGGAGGAGTGTTGGGGGCAGTGTCTCACACTAGAGTCCACATTGGATTTGAACTCACAATCTTCCTGCTCCAGGTTCCTATGAACTAGAGTTATAGTCGATAAATTAAATATTTATTGTTTCTTTAAAGAAAGAGCAATTAAAGAACTCTTCTAGCAGTATTAAGAACTCATTATTCACCAACTTGGTGTCCTTCAAAGGTAAGTCTGTGAATGTCATCAACTTGTCTCTGTTGAGGTTCTTTTATTCTCTCATGAGGATTTTGTTTGAAGGTATAATCTTTGTTTTTTACTACTGCTCAACAACTGTGTGTTGTCTTCTTACAGCCACAGTGGCCATTCTGGTTAGCCTGAAGTGACCCTCACAGCTTAAGAAACTTAAAATTTAGGTAACTGAACACATTATTTTTGAATGTATCCTGAAAATATCCCTGGAAAGGGGATGCTGAATTTAACAGGAAAAAAAAGGTAGAATATTTATCTAGTGCAACATGGACATTGATTTTGGGTGGAGATGCTTCTAGTACCCAGGAGCTCCCAGCTACACCAATGTAGGGCAGTTGGATGCACAGATAATAGTAACTTTCTGTAAGATGAATGCAGGCAAATTACCCGACACAAGGTAGGGATTAAGCGATCACAGATTTTCCCAATCCTGCTCATGAAAGATGTTAATTTTAAATTATCTTCAACCTCAATTGAACTGAATTGCATTCCAGTGCTCAAGAACCCATTTTAAAGCTTTAATGAATATATTTGCCATAGAAACCCATGTAGTTCCAGGGAAACAAAACAATGCATCAGAACAGCAGCATCAGTCTTGGTGGCTTCAACGGTCTCTCACTAGAGCCACACTGACTGTGGGGATAAACGCTAGCCAGTAAGGACACACTGAACTAAAAGAGTTGAGATGCTTCTGGGTACCAGTTCGAGGCCACAGATGATCAGTTCACAGCCAACTGAGAGGAGCTAATCATGACCCATCAACTAAAACCCATAAATATATGGATTAAATACCCAAGAGCCTAATCACTTAGGTTTCTTTGTTTGTGTATTTATTTTATGGCTGTGATAAGGTACCGTGAACAAGGAAACTGAGAGGAGACTTTGTTAGGTGCTGACATGTTCACAAGGTTAGAGTCCTAGAATGCCATGTTGAAGAGCAGGGCAGCAGACAGGCAGGCAGACATGTCACTGGAGGAGTATCTCACAGGATGAACCACGGAGAGGTCACTAGGAATGATGAAGTGACACATCTCCTCCAACAAGGACCAAGCCTTCAAATCTATGAGCCCATGGGTGCCACTCATTCGGGCCACCATACCAAGTTTCCGCCGTGTCCTCCGTCTCCTGGTGACCTTGTCCCACTCAGTGTTAAGATTACACCATTACACCCTAAGAAAAGGCAGGCATTAGAGATTGAACAAAGATTTCAAAGTGGCCTGTAAAATCAAATCTAAACCCATTCTTCTCCTTCAACCTTCTTTGTTATTTCTGTGAGAACAAACAGGCTATTGAGTAGAATACAAACCCTTGTTTGAAGAGGGTGCAAATGCTAAAATCCCTGTGGGAAGCGGCTGAATAACAACAGGGGTTATCAGTATGAGAATTACTAATGTTTTGGCCTGTGTCATCCTTGTCGGGGAGGAGACTCCCATAAACTTTGAATTGTTTAGAGGGAGTCCTTGCCTCTACCCGCTAGATGCCACTATCACTTCCCACGCTTTGTGTTAACTGAAATTGTATCCAAATGTTGTCATTTGTCCCTTGACAGGACAAATTTCCAGGGGACAAATTACTGTTCTCAGAGAACCATTGACCTAAAGAACTTATTAAAATGCTGGAGTATTCTCTGCCTTTCTCACTACTGTGACAAATGCCTAACAAGATGTAACTTAAAAGGGGGATGTATTTTGACTTGCAATTTAGGAAGGGATATTGTGAGGAAGGAACAGGAAAGCAGGGTACATGATTACACTGCAACAGAGGTCAGGAAATAGCTGTCAGGAAGTGGGGGCTGGCTAGTGAGTTCCTTCCTCCAGAGAGAATCTACCTCCTACATGTCCCACATCCCTTTAAAACATTCCCACAAATGATAGAACACCCACCTATGGGGAATACTCCACACTGAAATCACAATAGCTGGAATTAGTATATTGTAACCTTCATACTATTTTCTGTTACAAACAAGAAATGTCATTGCATGAATTCCTTAAATCTAGAAGAGCCTCATGCCTCTGGAATTTTGTGGGATACTGCCTCTGGATCAGAGCTCTCTTCTATGTAGCAGAACATACTAATGACCAAGACACTGTCAAGCCACTTTTCATTTCTGGAACTGATACTTTAGCTACCTTTGCTTGCTGTCCTCAGGAGCCACAGCAGGGAAATCACTATATCCCCCAGTGGAGGAAAACAGTAAGAGACGTGTTTTCTGCTACTTCTATTAATGGTGAAGAGAAACCTACTCAAACTATCTTAAATCTTAGAGAGATGTGTAATCTCAGAAAGCAGGACTTCCAGATGAGGGTGAGCTCCATTATTGGAACATCTTTTCAGTGATGTCAGGAGTCCCTTGCTCTTTTTATTTTTACAGTCTAATGTCATGGGATGTCACTGGGAGTGAGTGGCTCCATTCATTTTAAGTGTTATAACACGGCCTAACAGATCAAAAGCAAGAATAGAGACTGTCTCTGAGGCTCTGGGGTAGAAGTAAGAAAACCATTACAAGAGAGCTGGTGCTGGACTGGGAATTAGCAAGCCAAGGTTACTCAGAGATGCCCTGAGTCTGGGAGGAAACAAATTACTAACTGTGGGATTCAATCTTCACATCAGTTAAGTAAAGATTAGATCAAATTGTGCTCAAAACAACAGCAACACCTGTCTTGATTGCTGTAAAGCAGTTTGAACACCCGTGGATGCTTTCTTTCATAAGCTTAAATATATAATTGGGATGCAAGAATTAAATAAAAAGGAAGCAGGCTCTCTTTCCATTGTAGGGTGGGGTGTGGTGACTTCATTGTTAACTTTGGCTTTGCTCCCCTTTGTAAAGCTCTTAGCTCCTGAAGGTGTTACCAAGTGGAGGAAGGAATTTCCTCCGAGTATCTCTAAGGTCCCAGAGGCACTACCCATCTCCAGCTCATCCAATCAATAGCCAGTTAGAGCTGGAGAGAAACAGTGAGGAAAAATTACGGAATTGATCTGCCATGTCCCTTGTGGACCATCATTCACTCCCTGCACTTCCAAGGTTGTGAAGGGACCACTCAGGTTAATGGGAGCACAGTGGCAGACCTGATCTCGTGTTTTCTCATTTCTCCTCTCTTGCCCTGAAGTAGATGCTCAGGCCTAAGAGAGCTGGACGGGCCAGGCAAAACCTGATGGAAATCCCTACCGAGAAACCTTTCAAACTTTACCAACACTAATAACGGCATCTGCTCAGTCTCCTAGGAAAGAAAGAAATCTAAATGGAGAATTGAGTGGAGATTTCATCCTCCTAATACAGATAATATAATCGGTATCTTTACAAAGTGAAAGGATTTGAGAAATGGACAGTCTACCCCATTGGGCATCTCTAAAAGACCATCTCCATATAATTACTGATGATCTTGGTGCACTTGAATAGGACTATTGAGTGGCACTCACAAAAAGTTTATCATCATGTTCAAAGATTTAACGACTTCTGTGATAATTGAGGTCCACTTTAAGTTTTGTAAAAATAATGAAAATCGGCGCATAGTGATGAAGATCTGTAAGTAAACAGAATTTTTTACAATAAGTAAGTACAAAATTTTGAAAATTGTGAAAGGTGGACTTGAGGAGTTCTTCTCCAATAATATTTCTCCTTATGTATTTATTTGCTTATTTAGCAACAGGGTGTCTTACTGAATGTGAGGTTCACTGCTTGGCCTAATGACTAGCCCAGGATCTAAGTGTCCATAACACAGCACTGTACTGTACTCCAGGCTCCCAATGCTGTACTGAGCATTTATACATTATATATAAGGATTTGAACTCAGGTCCTCATATTTGAGCAGCAAGCCTTTGCCCTCATGAGCTGTCTCCTAGCCTGTAGCTCTCCATCCTTTAAGATGTTAGTAGAGCTTTGTCTATAATTTTTTCTGGCTAAAAACTTCTTAATGTGTAATTGCTTGATTTGAAGTTAAAAAGAAGGGTAAAGTTGTTATTTCTCTGCAGATTTAGATAATATGTCCCTTGCAGTTTGCTGGACATTGACAGCTGCTCATTCTCAAATAATAAATTTGTATCAGAAGATGCTGGTGTTCAGCTGTTGAATGAGAAGGTGGTTTCATACAGTATTAAGGAAACCTGTGGAGTTTTTACTGAAGACCAGAAACAGATGAGTGAAGGATACTGGACTTGTAGTGGTCTGGATGCCGTTTCCTTCTATCTTTCAAAGTATGGTGTCTTGGACCTGGAGAGAGGGCTCAGTGGTTAAGAGCACTGGCAGCTTACCCACAAGAAGGTCAACAACTGACCATAACTTTGTGCCTGGGCTTCTGATGCCCTCTATTGGCCTTCTGGGGCACCAAGCATGCTTATAGTGTACATCCATATATGCAGGAAAACACACATAAATATAAGCACAATCAAATATTTTAAAAATATAAATAAAGCGATTCTCTTCTAGGGAAGAAAACATTTTATTTCTGCAGTGCTAAGAAGATTATAAACAATAAACTAGAGGCATTGACATCATAAGAGGATTTTACTGTAAATTATACTTACCTGTGGATATATTTATTCCAGGTGTATGGCAGGATAAACCATTTAGAGAGTCAGTCAGTGAAATCAGTGTACAAGTGTACAATTTCTAACCCTTTTGCTTGAAGCTTCTTCCTTCTCCTTCCAATCTCTATGGGAGAAAGTGTGAAACCACAGATGGAAAAAAATATGGTAAAGGGGAAGACAGACAGAAAACACAAGATGGAAGTTAGAAGGACCCCAGGACATCTCTTCTCATTAGATTATCATCTCCAACAAATGAAACCTGGACCAGAAGACATTTTGCATTAAGTAAGTACAAAATTCTGAAAATTGTGACATAATGATTGTATTAATGATAGAAAGTGAGTTTTAGTGTAAGCCAGGGTAACTAGAAAGTCAAGTTTAGCCTGAAATTGATGTTAGGAGAGTAGAAGAACTAGCCCCATAGACCCTTTAATGGTGATAGAAACTGCTCTAGATTAGGTACAAAAGTCACCCACATATCTGCATCCTAGAAGCAGCAATGACTTGCTGTTCATAATATACAGTTGAGACCTTCTCCAGGGTCTCCTCTATTTTCAGGCTCCAGGAAAGCCATATGTTCATTCTTCCTTATGACAGCAGTGTGGGCTTTTAAGGAAAATTATACCATGTAGCTTGAAGAGTCTTTTCAAAGAGACAAAAAGTGACTCCTACTCAGACTGCATGGGTCAAAGTGGGAATCGGGGCCCTTGACATTTCAGAGGAAGAGATTGGTTTTCTTCTGCATCCTAGTGAAGATAAAAGCCTAGATTATCTCTGAGAACTGCAAATGTATCTCAAAGTAAAGTAAAAAGACTAAAATGGATCTTTATGAGAATTGACATTTGAATATCTCACATATATTATATAAAATCAGTCAGTGGTCTTGGATACAGTTGGTTCTATACCTATATATTTTCTGTGTTCAGATTTGACCATTTCAGATTGAAAAAATATGAAAAATATCAGAATGTTCTCAAAGGCAAACTGTATCTGTGGGGACGAGTAGAGGTGATGCCAGTCTTCCTGTGGCCTCTTGTTGCTTCACACGACTTCTGTCTCTCTCCATCGCTGCTTTCCTCATGACCATAGTTCATATAGTGCATCATTAGATGGTAGCACATGCACTAAGGCATACACAGTATTTTCTTGTCACCATCTTCCAAACAATCAGAGGTGATAACTGTGTGCATGAAATTTGCATTCTATTGTACATCATTAGTAACCATGAGTTGATGTAGATTATGCAGGAGGATCTGTAGACAATTTGGCAGTTTATATAAAGGCCATATTCTAGCCTCCACGGACCATCCTGAAGCCGGTTTCCCATATATATATATATATATATATATATATCTTGTTTCCATTCCTCTTTTCCTTTTCCAAACAGTCCCCACTTTTCTCTTATCACATACATTTGGTGTATGAGGGACGATATTTGAAATTCTCTTTCTTTCCTCCGCTCCTCGCTCACATTCTTCTCTTCCTCTAGACCTATCTACTTTATAAGTCAGATGTTACTCTCCTCTCCTTTATTTATATATATATAGGTGCATGCATTTATAATTCTGGATTCAGAATGAGAGAAAACTCTGGCTTACTTTGCTCAATGATTTCCTCCAAAGAATATTATTTCATTATTTATCCACTCACTGTTGGGCAAATAGACAGTTCCATCTCTCTGGTATTGCAAAGAGACCTGCAGTACACAGTTGTTTAAGAATCTCTGTGGTGTATCAACTTAGAGTCCTCCAGGTGTGTATGCAGGAGTGTCATACTTGGCTGATGACATATGTATTAAGGGACATCACAGAACTTGTACAGTATTTGTAACATCAAAAGTAGTTACCATCTGGATTTTGTTAATATTCCTTTAATAATTTTGGGTAAAGTTGAGTATTTTTGGAACATTTAGCATTGACACTTCATATGAATATTGTCTGTTAACTTATACTACATTTGAACACATTCTTTGTGGACATAAATATCGATATGAAGCTGCTTAAACATTCTGAGGTCAGAGAGGTTTTTGTATTCCTGCACTTGTGGGCTTGGACTACTTCATTAATATTTTTATTTTATTTGCACTATAAATAAGCAAATAAATATTTAAATACAAATATATCGTTTTGACTCTTTCACACATTTATAATGGATCTTAGTCATTTTTTGTGTGTCATTCATTAAGCTCAGATATCTGGAGCCTGAAAAATCCAAGAGGCATGTGTGGGCTCTGATGATAGCATAAAGCTTTCCTGAAGATCAGAGTGCAAAGCTAGTCATACTAGAGGCCAGGCAGTGGTGGCACACACCTTTAATCCCAACAGCCTTGCTGGTTAGCCATAGAAGCTGGGTGGTAATGGTGCATGCCTTTAATCTCAGCACTGGAGAGAAATATTAAGGCAGGTGGTGTCAGGAGTGCAGTGCATTCAGTCTGCAGTCATGCTGAGGACAGGATCGCCCCAGCCTTGGTAGAGGTAAGAACTCTCTAGTGGTTTGCTGCTTTGATTTCTCAACTTCAGCTCGAACCCTAATATGTGTCTCTGGGTTTCTATTATTCATGATACAGCACCAGATGACAAAAAAAATGAGCAAGAGTGGTTACATAGCTGAGGCTCATCTTCCCAACATATCTCGCCCCTTCAAACCCTGTGTGTGTGTGTGTGTGTGTGTGTGTGTTCACACATGTTTGCGTACACACATGCACACTCATTTATCTAGTGCACCGATATTAGTTAGTGTTGCTTCCATGAACCTGGATGGCAGATTATTTACTGAGGAATTGGCAACTTATCTGTAGTTACACCCCATGGGATACTTCTGCTTCTATCTCTCTTGGATCTTTCTGTTGACATATATACATGAGGTATAACCATAGATAAGTTGCATATGTATACATATATATATTACTTTGCTAAAGATATACTTGTACTCTTTATCACTGTATGATTCATACATTTCTCTAAGTACTCATTATGTTAAACATCATCATATTTCTATGCCATTATATAAAAAAGTCATTTAAATAAGCATTGCTTGTAAAAACCCAGAAACTCCTGGAAAGATTATGAAGTTTTTTTTTCTTTGCTTTGTTTTTCTTCTACAACTACAGCATAGATTGGATTTAAGAGCACAGTTTGTAATAAAATATTAGCTGGAGTGAATCAAACTTGAAAGAACTACCCTGCAAAACATTCTTTTCCGAAATCATAGGTTCAAATCCCAGAGGTTCAAATGCTGACATTTGAACCTTGGGAATTCACTATTGAGAGACAGTCAGACTTGTAACAAGTGGGCCTATTTGGACATTTTTGACTGTTTTGGTGCACACACTTCTGGATCATGTGACTTCATTTTCTCTCTGCCATGTAGTCCTTCTTGGATGTGTTTCTCTCAACAGCCAGGAAGCCCTCACCAGAGTGATGCCCAGATTTCTTAACATCCAGACTCCAGAAATGAGAGTTGACTAAGTAAGTAAATTTTCCTTATAGTTACCTGGCCTCAGGTATTTTGTTATAGTTATGAAAATCTCACTAATATGCCATCTATAATACTTTCTCTGGACTTTAGCTTCAAAATTGTGTATAATGGTCACCATTCATTTATACAAAGATAATTAGTTTTATTTTCTCTGCTTGGGGATATGATAACATGGAACAACACATCTTGAGAAATGTCCATAAGCACTAGGTTCTTTTATCTTTAAGTTAGAGGGAGGTAAGATAAGAATGGTGGGGAAAAATTAATGCAGTACCCCTTCAACTAGCTGTGTGTTCACCTTGTCCTGCTTCAAACAAAACACTAAAATGGTTACCATGTCAAAGAATGTGTCCCTCCCTAAATTCTGGAAAAATGACTGTTTTTAGAGGAACAATGTTAGTCAAGAAACTTTAGTCATGCCTCCATGCAGATGTTATCCTCAAGAAGTCTTGATACAAGTCTCCCTCATCTACCTTACCAAGTAAGGTCAGCTTTTCCTTTCAACATTTGGCAACAAGCCTGGACTATTACCTTTCAGTTTCCTTCTATCGCCTTGGATACTATGATGTCGATCTGTCTTGGACACTTGTATCTCTGGTTGTCATGTATGTGTCAGTGTAGCATGGTTTGATTTGTGGCCCTTCTCTTTATGCTTACTGTCAAAGCCCACGGCACCATGCTTTTGATGAATTCTAGCTGCTTTGCCTTACAAAGCTGTAGGTTTTGATGTTGTCACTCCTCAGAAGCATGGAGCCATCCATCTAGGTCAGTGATGACAATGTTCTTTTGACATCTAAATGTATTCCACATCCTTCACAATCAGTGTCTTTTTGATATTTGGCTTAGGCATAAGCTATGATTTTTTTTCTCTTTTGTAAGTGACACTTGGAGCTTGTTCTGGAATCCTCTCCTTTCCTCTCCTTTCCCTCCCTAAGTCTCCAACTGTTTTCAAGCTATGTTTACTTATTCACCAAATTCTACCCCATACATGATCCTATTTTTCTCCTTTCCAAAAATCGGTATGTTTTCTTTTTCCATTTAGAACTCCATACTGTACACAGAGATTCTGTTCCACCTGGCCCACAGCCATTTAGTTCCAAATAAACACAGAGGCTTATATTAATTATAAAGTGTTTGGCCAATGGCTCATGCTTCTTGCCAGCTAGCTTTCTCTTAATTATTAATCCATTTCTATTCATTTAAATCTGTATGTGTTCTTGGCTACGTGATATCTCCTTCACCACTCTCCAAGTTTCTCCTTTCATCATTCTCCTAGTCTGGTAGTCCCTTTTTCTCCTGCCTGGTTACTGGCCAATCAGCATTTATTCACCAACCAATAAGAGAAACATATACTCACAGCATACAGAAGGACATCCCTCAACACCACCTTAATCTATGTTCTCCCTTCTGCCACCCAGTTATTCAATATGGTGGGTAGCAATGTTATTGAAATAAGACTTCTCACTATCATGATACCAACTATTTTTCATAGCATTCTGTGTGAAAAATAAAAGATCATATTTTCTTGTACTGCACTATCCTAACAGGTACAGGGGTGCTATCCCTATGGTTTTAACTTTCAGAAGGCTGACACCGGAGGGCTGAAGGAACAAAGATACATAGACTATGTAGCTAGACTACATAGCAAGTATCTACTAGAAAAATAAAAAGTGAAGGGCAACCAGAGCTGGTCTTTCTAATAACATCTGCTATTCTTCATCATAAAATTCCATTTCAGTCAGGTTGACATTTTTCACCCTCTTCCTTGAGTACATCAGGCTTGTTGTGCCCCAAGGACCTCTGCATTAACTCCAGCTGGAAAGATCTTCAGCTTGAAGTTCATATGGCTAGAACTTAGATTAAATTTCATCTCCTCAGAGAGGATTTTGACTACTTAATTTAAAGTAGATTAACATCATGTCACCATGTATCAATTCCAGACCTACCTCCAAATAATGTATTTGATACATACATATTGTACACTATGGATAATTGTTTGGTTTTTATTTTGCATCCTATTTTAAATTCAAGTGCCTGATGTTACGGACTCTGCATTACTCAATGTTCATATCCCAGATTCTCAGATATTATCTTTTACTACATATATGGTAGTAAGGTGAAAGACTTATGGATATAATTTTGAGGTTATTCATGTTCTAGATTTTAGTATATGCTTCTTTAAATTTGAAGACTATCATTTATGAAAACTGTCATTTATAAAGACTATGACTTATGTGAGTTAAAAATTTATTTCCATTTCTAAAAGTGGTTTTGAAAATTGCTGACACTGCATTTTTTAATTTAGAGATAACCAACCTCAGTAATACACAATGTTTGTAACAATAATAATGGGGATAATCACATTATATATTTTCGAGGGAGTTGTCAGTGAAAGGGAGGGAAGATATAGGGAGGCATGGATAGGGAGAACTCATGCATAGAATTCTTTAAAAATACTTTAAATTAATAACAGTAAAACAAATTTTATACCTGAGTCATGTCAATGTTGCACATTCAATTTACCAGTTCATCCTTTTAATTTCTAACATCTCAATTGTGTCAAAGCTGCTTATGATGGACAACACCCTAAGCAGGTATTCTTTCAGAGATGGGGGCGGGGTGAGATTCTCTATGGGGACTCAAGCTTCATTTCTGAACTTTGTGTGAACCCAACAGATGGATATTGTTACACTTCTAAGTTTGTGCTGCTGTCAGTAAAAATCCAACAAAAGAATTGGGGCATCGTATTTAAATGTTAAATGAATAATTATGTGAGCATAATCATCTCTTTATTTTTAAATTTTATGTTATAAATTTACCTAAAATCTTTTTTAGTAACTAACTGAGTGGAGTGGAGCAACAGATGAATTGTATAAACCAGTCTTTGAATTTTAAAATGTGTAGAATTTAAATATACTATGTACCTGTGGAAGACCTCACAAGTTATTCATTATGATGTATTCTCCTCTATGTGGTATCTAACCTTCAATTTCCCCCAAATTTATCCATGGGAATGATGGTTGCCTGACAAGTCTTTTATTGCACAACAACTTGCAATGGCCTCTTTCCCTTCCTACTTGCACAGCAAATGATGACACCGAGTTTATTCCTTTGATCTCAGAGGCATCAGCAGGCATCACAGAGAGCAAATGTTTCACCAGAGAAATGGAGCATTTAACTCAGTGAAGGCATTCTATTGGCGTTGTATGGGTATTATTTGTTTTAACTGTGCTCCAAAGAGTAGGGCTTCATGTAGCATGTGGGCTGTGTCCTCATGTCAAATTTCAAACATGTGAGTGTGAGTGTATTTTAGCTCAATACCTGGAGGCTGGAAGATGCTTTAAACGATTATGTTGATTTAGCATCAAAATAGTGTCAATTATACTCCATGGCTGCAAAAAGAAGTTGAGAAGTCAGAAGGGAGTGGTGAAAAGGATAAAAATTTAACATGGTCCCAGTTGTACAGTTCTGGATACTTACTAGAAATTGCTGAATTGCACACCTTAGGATGAATTCTTTGACAAAAGTGTATATGAATAAAGTAAAATTCAAGTATTTTTTCACTTTATTTTACCATACACAAGTATATTAATAACATTTAAAAGTCTTTTCTTAGAGTTAGTTTATTTAAAATGAGGAAAAGGCTTCAATTAAAATTTGTGGATACATTTATCTTGGAGAACAAAAATTCATCTATCTTGTCATACAAATTACTCTCCATTGTGGAAGTCATTCTTGCTTTTCTGAATACATATCCCCTATATACCTGCATTTACTCACCCAATGATTGTCTATTGAGTTAAACCATTTAGCTAATTCCAATACATAAATCAATTAACAGGTATATCAGAAGAGGTGTGACAAGCAAGTGATTTGATATAATCCTGTATACCTTAAGCGTATTTTTTTTTCCAGGGCTTTGTGAGTCATTTCAACATTCACAAAGAGACATAGCTTGACTTTCTCAAAAGGCAGCTTAAATCATCCATTATAAAACATTAAAAACATATTTCATTTTGCTTTCATGCACATGAAAAAAAAAAAAGTAGTGTTCCCACTGGCTCAAGAAAACACACACACACACACACAAAGTCTTCCAACAGATCCCACCCAAAATATACCAAGTTTTCAACTATCCACAAGCTTACATGAAAGTCATTAATTATGATAATTACTCTTCAGAGTATGCGATAATTATTTGCTAACTTGTCCATTCACCTCATTTCTCCTAAAAGAGGAGAAATCAAGAGCAGGTGATAGTTTACCAGGTAACACTGCTTGCTTCACAAGCAGGAAGAGGAGACTTCAAATACCCAGCACTGATGTAAAGAGTTGGATATGACTGTGTACCTGTAACCCAATGCCCTTGGGGTCATGGGAGGACAGAATTACTAGGGATTTCTGTTTGCTAGACTAACTCAAAGTTCAACGAAAATCTCTACTTGAAGGACATGACTTAGGAAGTGAACATGTAGGAAACCCAATGTCCTCTTCAGATCTCTACACCTGCCCAGATGTATGTAGCCAAAAATATGCATATACTACGTTCATAATATAAATACCAATACACAGCACAAGATAGAAAACATACATAAATAAGCTGAAGAATGAAGAGATGTTTGTTTTATTTAGCTTTGATCTTTGAGGCTGCATTTATACTATGATTTGCACATGTAAATCATAGCCAGTGTTGCACAACATTTTCAGGAAAACAAGCAGAAATTAACATGTCAATAAAAGTTAAAGTCTGCGTGAAGTCAGTTCTGCCCAAATGCACAAAATTCTACATGGTAATTTAAGATTTTTATAGTGTAAATGAAATATTAATACCATTAAAGTTATGTACATTGTCACCTGTTTTCTTTAAGCAACAAACTAAAACAGAGCATCTCATTCATTGAGCACATTTAGGTTTTAACCTTGCTTCCAATGAATTAACACAACAAAGACAGCACTGATTTTGACTTGTTAAAAGTGTTTTAGAAATAATGATAGGCAGTATTTATAAATAGATACAAAATGATTTTTAGAGTTCACCAGCATAAAATATTTCTACTTCTATGTGGTAGTACTTTATTTCCATTTTCATTTCAAATTCCATTCCATTTCAAAACTAATACATTTTCTTCATTTGGGAACTTGAATTCTGCTACCTGTACACATTGTTTGAAACATACACATTCTTATTCTTGTGTGTGTTCATGTGCATATGTGCACAAGTATGTCACATATTTTCTTGCTTACAGAAGCAGGGGTTGGGTTATTGGCAGCAGGAGAAGGATGAGGACGGTTTTATGAGAGACAAGAGAGAAGTGCATGTCGCCAAAGGGTCATCACTGGTGTCATCTTTTGCAATGAAGAATGTAATTTTTATCAATGTTCCTTGTCCCAGAGTGGCAATGCAATTGTAAATCATACCACTGATTAGAGTCTATAAAAAGATTTTGGAGTCTTCTAATGGGAGTAATTATTTTTCTTGTTCTTCTGTGTAACAGAATTCAGGCATACTGATTTTCAGTCATACTAACTTAGAAATAATATATGTTCAGTAAAGTTATAGCTCTTGATCATGTCCCTTGAAATATGTGCCCTTGATGACAGCCTATTGGAAGGATTTGCCTGCTGTTATAAAATTCAATACCAAATTATAGGCAATGCATTTTGCTTTCATTAAAAATAAGTTGTAATATTTGAAACAAATAATACATTTTAACTCCCACATAATGTTATCAGGGATAGCAAGAAAAAAAAACTATCATAAACCCTCAGATTTCCAAATGAGTTAACTAATAAAGTTGCTTCATGCTTCTTAATTTTTGTGTGAGTTTATGTGTGCATGCATGTGTGTGCATATGGGAATATGCACATGCGTGGAGGCCAGTGAACAACGTCTGGTATCATCTACCAACTACTGTTAATCTTTTGAAGACCTGAACTTTCCACATAGGCTAGGTTGCTTAGCCAGAAAGGTTAGGTGATCCAACAGTCTGTCTCTCCAATCCATTGAGACACACACACACACACACACACACACACACACACACAAACACACACACACGCAATAGTAGTTTTTGAGGTTCAAATTCAGGTCCTCAGTCTTGCTAGGTGAACGCCTTAGGGACCACATCATCTTAGGGACCACGCCATCTTGCCAGTCACTCAGCTCCTAATTCTATGGAGACACTTCTAAATTTGGGTCTTGGTACATTGTAATTTTATCTGAAGAAGATAGTTACCCACACATCCATAACTGACACCAAGCCACACAGACATCTGAGATGGTGACCTGCAGAGAAGTTAGCATCATATTCTGGGGAATATATAATTGGGAAGAAATATAGTTATAAAAACTAAGTAGATACCAGAGAGCCAGGGCCATGGTCTCCCTTTAAAACTGGTACCAAGAAGCTGAAAGAACTTCTGTCTGCTCTATTAGCCTCTGGAGCACTGAAGACACAGCCCAGGACTGGAAAATGGAAATAAAAAGAAAAGTGTCTTCAGAACATTTTTGGATCATCAAATACCATTGAGACACTTGGTGCCAACCAAAGCCTAAAGGCTAATGCTTAATGTTATGAGACATAGGATGGCTAACCATGATGAAATTAAATCATCCCAGTTTCTGTTGACTCAAAAGTGGATTGAGGCTGAGCAAATGTACCTAACTGAAAGAGACAATTTTCAATCCGAGTTTGTAACTGAATGTGCCTGCCAACTGAAGATAAAGGCCACTGAGGTCTGGAGAACTCTGTGTTTGCCTCCTTAAGAGCCATGTCTCACTCACTATGCAGCTGGGAACTTTGAATTGGTAAAGAAGCAGGAGATAGAAACATACAAAGGAAATGAAAGAAAAAATTGTAAATTAAAATCCCTTCTGTTTCGAGAGAGAAAAGGGGAGAGAAGTAGAGGAGACAAAGAGAGACGTATCCATTGCCCAAAATAATATTTTTAAAAATCCCCTTAGGTTTCAAAAGTAAAACTCAAAGACTGATGCTTATTTATTTATAGTATTTCATTATTTATTGAAATAATTTTATTTCTGTTTTACATTTGAGAAATTGCTCTCAGATTAAAGAAAAGCAGTTTTTCTTTTTTTTTCTGGTATTTTTTTTTTCAGTCTGAGTGACTGAAATATTAAACATCTCGATGTTATTTTCTCTCATGGGAACTAAAGGGATCTTGCAAAGTTTTGTTGCAATGTTGAAATTTTAGATTTGAAAATTCAACACCACAGATGTAATCACAGCCAGACACTAATTAAGCATCTAGCCGAATTTGGTCCAAGAATGCATATGCATATTTCTTGACTTTGCTGGGTACAATCTGTGTGTTTTCAAGGGCAGATTTTGGCTAAAAGTTTATTTGAAAAACCTAGAAAGGAAATTCTTCTAAAGAAATACAATATTATTTTATTAATTATCTTCCTTAACTAAAAATTGCTTTTAATTTTTGGTGACTATAGATCATGGGTAAAGTTGTAACAATTTTCTTATATTCCCTGTTTTCAAAAGAGGCAAACAACAACAACAAAACAAAACAAAAAAACAAAAAACAAAACGAAAAACCTTACTTTCAATTCCTCCCTTTCTTATCTCTTTCCTCATCCTTCTCTTCCCTCTTCTCCCCCTCTCTGTTTCCATCTCTGTCTCCGTCTCCATCTCTGTTTCCTCTCCAACCCCCGTCTGCTTCTTTGTTTTGGAGTAAGAGGGACTAGGCATAGGTAGGACCCTCTGTAAGATTTTACCTTTCAGTTTTCACTGTTTCTGGAGTTCTCTTGGTAGGTTTGGGATGATGACGGCATATGTGTGAAAGAAAAGAAGACAGCAATTAATATCCAGAAACTTTTGGTGGGGCACATCCCCTAGCAGAATTGTTCTGTATACTCAAGAAATAGTTTGATTTTTCTCTCCACAGATTTTGATTTTCTTTAGTATCTAGAGGCATATGAGGCAAATCCAAAACTTTTGAAAATTCTCTGGAAAAAAAATTGAGAAGTTGCATTTCATTTTATTTATAGAAATTTTACAGCTCTGTGTAGAACTCTTGTGTCTGAATCTGAGCCAGGCAACACTTCTGAGAGAGAGACACTCTGCACCATGGAAAGGATGTGAACAGTGAGACTCAGCTTGAATGCCAAATCACAATGCTAGTTATGCCCTTCACTAACTTTCCTGGTGTTTCTAAGCCTTTCTTTCCTTATCTAGCAAGAACAAATATCAATTAAGAAAGTTACCATAATAGCTAAAACAGCAACAAAATTTAAAATGCCTAGGCTCATTTTCATCATATAAGATTTCCAAGCACTTAAAACTTTTCTCATTTCTCACTTTTGTTCTGTTATTGGGATGTTTTCTTTCTCTTCTTTTCCTTTTATGACAATTTATGACAATTATGACAATTACAATTACTGTAATCAATAGAGTATATAATATGTGTAGGATTTATGAATGTGAATGAAAACATCAAAAGTTAACATCACATCTATTGCCTATCACTTTAATGGTATAATAATAATAAACTCAAAAAAAAACGTTATGCTATTCTATTAAATCATCTATAAAAATTAAATTTTCCACATTCAAGATTTTTTTTCTAGAAGAATTTCTTTTTATTGTTTTGGAACCTGTTCTGGACCTTGCTCTGCTGACCAGGCTGGCCTCGAACTCACAGAGATCCACCTGCCTCTGCCTCCCGATTAAAGGTATGCACCTTCACATGTTGAGGTTTTTTTTTTAATAGCTTGTGATCAGAGAATTCATGGTTAGTGCTTTACTACACACTACACATTTTGTCACTGGGAAATTAATGGTCTTTTGGAATTCACTGAGTCTCAGCCATGATTTTGGTGAAGCTCCTATGAAAGTATCTTTCACAGGCTTGAAGAGATGGCTCAAAGTTTAAGAGCCTTTGCTAGTGTTACAGATGATCAAGTTTTCGCTCACAATAGCCACATCAGTTAGTCCACAATGCATGTAACTCCCAAGGCTATGGAATATAACGTGGTAAATAAGACTCTGGGAAATGATAGTCTGATGGTTGTTTATTCAGGGAGAAATCACTTACACTAGAAACAGATGATCAACTCAGTTTCCCATCCCAAGGGTGCCTCTGGATGCTCTCTGTCTCTAGCCAGGAGGTAAAAAAGCGAGCTGAGGTCCAGGACCCCAGACCTAGTACCCACAGGTCATATTCGCACCTGTTCCCATGCTCCAATGGGTGTGGTCAACGCAACAGGTGTGGGCAGGGTGGATATCTCACTACAATGGAAAACCCTGCTTAATAGACAACTCTTCATAGCTTGTTAGGCTTTTCTTCTTACATCACCAGGACAACCAGGCTTATTTGTCACTACCCACAATTGGCTATACTCCATAGCATCAATCATTAATCCAGAAAATGCCCACATACTTACCTTCAGACAAAGCTGATGGAAGCATTTTCTCAACTGAGGTTCATGTCATATGACTCTAGTTTGTGCCAAATTGATAGGAACCAACCATGTCACAGTTCTTTTATAGAATTAATTAGGTTCCCAGCATTTACTCTCAGTAGCTCAAGTGCCTGTAACTTTAGCTTCAAGGGATCCTACTTCCTTTTCTTGCCTCTGTGGGTACCTCCACATACATTCATGAGCACACACATACCTACCAATGCATGTATACATATATATATACACATACATACATATCCAAGTAATTCAAGTAAATCTTAAAAATACATAGACCACTATGTATTTAGACTCAACATAAAATGAACACTTTGATCAACACTGTGATAACTTATTACTGTGTTCAAACATACTTATTATCACATATATTACGAGAATGCACTTGTAAATATATGTTCCTAGAGGCCATACACCAGGAAGAAGCAGAAAATAAATGTAGTGAGTTAAATATTCCATATTCTATACAGCTCTGCCTGCTCAAAAGAGCAAGTACATTTTAAAATTAATTTTTGTTATAGTTAATGTGACACTTGTTTTGTGTTATTTTTCTCTAAACTTCTTATTTACAATTTAGATTAGCAAAAACAAAGGCATGCTCAGGAAAATTGATAGTCTTTCGCTAAAGTGTAACTGAAAAGTTGTGTTAATCACTAGCAAGAATTAATTAAATTACCCTTTGCCTGGACTTATCTTTAGCTTTTATACCATGTTGATAATATCACTCATTTTTCTGTTAATGTTATAATACTGGAGATTTGGAGAGAGGAAATGTAAGGGCCTGGCTCTATCCCTAAATGTCACCAACTTAAGTGGTTTGACTTTTATTTTCTATTTACTTTGGTCAGTGTAAATTTCTGTGGGTTTTGCTGGTTTGGGGAAAGGGATTTAAGGATCTGTAGTTCTTGGTTATTAATATTTGACTTTGTTAGTTCTCTCTATTTACTATATGACTTGTGAAAAAAATCACAACAAAATTAGATATCCATTCCCAGTCCTTAGATGCATGGGCAGTGTGAACACACATCCTGCCAGCAGTCTTCACATCTTGCTTGTGTCTTCAGCTTCACATACGAATAACAACAGCCTTTAAGCTTTTACATGTGTGTTGACTTTTTTGTTGTTGTTGTTCTTTACTTATTATACTCAGAATATTTAAATTTTTTTGCTTAAACAATCTCAAAATCTACAAAAAAGCATGGCCAATTCATTCCAGGACCAGCTATAAAGCATCAACATCTGAGCAAAATTCAGAGTCTCCCTTTCCCCTATGTAGAATCAAATTCTACTGGCAAGTCTTTCAGAAAACAGCCCAGAGATAAAAAAGCATGATATGCTGGCATCTGCCATTCATATATCCAGTCAGTTTCTAATCACAAGGCCTCATGCCAAGTATCTTTAACTAGCTAGCATTGGCAGTGGATGTGTCCCTGGAGAACCATAGGTAAGAAGAGCCTATGGGCATGTCTAAGTCTTTCCCAATATGCACCAGCTCAGTTTGACCTGCTCACCCTCAGCTGACAGTCTGTACTTGCTTAATGATGCAGCCTATTCATGGACAACACTAAAGAGAAATTTCTTTCCTCTACTCTGTGAATTATTTTCTTCATAATTATGATTTTCAGTATCTTCCCTTGTACCAAACAAGCAATCCACCCTCTGCCCTACTGAAAACCATCTGCGGTTTTCTAACTGGAGGGCAGTGTGGCCTCTGTGCTCCTAAGGTAAGAGGACCCAGCAGTATCTCTAGGTTGGTTGTGGAGTCCCTGAAAGGTATTCTGACCGACGTTCTACTTTGTTACTGGCAGACATAGATAACAGTTCCTCCCCAAAGCTCGTGTGTAACATTTCATGGTGTCCTGAGTACTAATTACTTATATATATGTGTGTATATATGCACATGCATATATAGCTATATTTATAAAATATTTACATTTATAAAATATTTATAAATATAAAACTAGCTATATTTATAAAATAGCAACAACAGCAATAAAACAAAACAGCAAAACACAAAACACAAATATACCTGGTAGATGTAGCAATGTTTCATGATTTTAGACAGGAATGGCGTGGTGTGGGCTACTACGATTCTGAGCTCACAATGCCTGCTTTGTTGTGTATAAAATGTGTCAGGTTTTGTTTGTGTTCATTCTGTCTTTTATTTTTCTAACTTTCCTTTCTGGGATCCAAGCGCTTGTCTTCCTTTATGGTGGTATTATGTATTCCTTAAGAAATCTAATGAATTAAAATTCTGTCTTTAAAATTTCTCAGAATTTCGCTTTTTTTTTTTTTTTTTTTTTTTTTTTGGTCCAATCATTTCCAGCAGTTAGCTCTTTTTTTTCTACCCCGTGAGCTAGTACTACTGATCCATAGAAACCTAATTCTCTCTGCTGATTGTGGACTATAACTAGAAGATGGACAGCGACAGCGATGGGACCCCTTTTCACTACAGGACATGGACAGAAATTAATACCCAGGCACATCTCAGTAATTACCTCATCTCTGCTTCTGCTTTTCTCTTTCCATGTTGTAAAATCAAAGCAGCTGCTAAGTTTTACTTTTCTGAAACTTCCTTCCAAGTTTTTCAGACTCTCTCAGTCTCCTTGATGAAGGACTTAGCATCGATTTCCGTAACAGATATTTTTCTTCCTCTTGTTAAGTGGTGTTTCTCATGAAAACACAGCTAAAGCACCAAGAGGATCAGTTTGACTACAAGCTGCCTGTGAAGAAGCCCCTTGGAGCTCCGTGCGCAGAAATAAGTGGATAGATTTCCACGCACTTGCCACTAGGTGGCAGCAGCAATGTGAAAAGCACCAAAGTTGGAGAAGTTGCAGAGGCTGCAAACTTGGGCTTCTGTAGAAGCTAAACAGCACCTACATGTTTTGGTCATTTCATTTTTTGTCTCCTTGGGTTGGGAGAAAAATGAACTAAAATGCTAATAATAATAATTTTTAAAATAAATGCTTTCTGAAAGGCAGTATTGAAATAACTGTTATTTGAATATGTCCTTTAATGAGCCAGGACACTAGGCTTCTAGACAGAGAAGGAACAAGAAATGAAAAGCCAGCAGGGCAGTGGGGCCCACGCCTTTAGTCCCAGCACGCGGGAGGCAGAGGCAGGCAGATCTATGTGGGTTGGAGGCCAGCCTGGTCTATAGAGCCAGTGCCAGGACAGACTCCAAAGCTACACAGAGAAACCCTGTCCAAAAAAACAAAACAAAACAAAACAAAACACACACCAAAACAAAAACAAACAAAAAACCAAACCAAACAAAACCAAAACAGAAACATCACTGTTCAACCCACTGTAGCTCAGGCCTTAGTGTTCTGATTCTCTGACACTGCCAGGCCAATTCCAGCTGTTTTGATAAAAAGTTGTTAGAACCACCTCACAGATGCCAATGCTGTTAGCAATATTCCAGGGGTTTAAAAAAAATGTCAGGAACTATTGAAAAGTTATATGTTGCACAACACCTGAATTGCTTAATGTAATAAATAATACACATGGCAAAAAGCAGATGTCAGTAATATTCCATTCTATTTCTATGCGCAACAAATTAGATACCGAAAGTGTAAAATTTAATGTTAAGCTTTACAACTTCTGTAGTTGTTTCAAATACCTATTCTAACTGTATATAAGTTCATAAGGTTGTTTATAGGACCTTGTTAATTTTGGCGTGTGACGTGTGACATTTATATTTATTTTCAAGTTTTCTAAAACAAAAGTTTATAAATATATGTGTCAGTGAATTTAAAAACACAAATGATGGGGAATGGTCTTCTGTATCTTTGTTTCTCTTATTGGTTGGTGAATAAAACACTGATTGGTCAGTAGCCAGGCAGGAAGTATAGGCAGGGCTACCAGAGGAGGAGAATTCTGGGGACAGGAAGGCAGAGAGGGGCTACCAGGGTGACACCATGTAGCCGCTAAGAGTAACATGCTGAAGCATTCTCTGATAAACCAAAAACACATGGAGATACACAGATTAATAGAAATGGTTTAATAATTAAGATAGAGCTAGCCAATAAGAAGTCTGAGCCATTGACCAAACAGTTTATAATTAACATAAGCCTCTGTGTGTTTATTTGGGACTAAAGGGCTTCCAGATCTGGTGGGACAGAAAATCCATCTTCATATGGCACCACCAACATGGGGCATGAATTACCACATAAAACTTGACAAAAGCTTATAAAGGGATTCCAAACATAAAAGAGTAGAGACGAAAAGCTGTGGATTCTTTTCACATCAATATGGTTTGATCAAGAAAGAACCTCTGAAGCAGTAGCCCAGGTGATCCAACATTCAAAACAGCTGAGACTATGCAGCCTCTGACTACCATAGACAGGATTTGGCCAGTATTGGGGGGTTTTCCCAGGATCACCTTGAGATTGATAGTGCTCCCAGACAGCAGGAAGCTGTTTGGAGAGAACTATGCCCAAATTCCCAAATATTGTTTGGAAATGTTTGTTTTCATTTAAACAGGGTTGGTTATAAAAGGTCAATATCTTTCTAAAGAAAAAAAAAGGGAATATGATATAGAAATGTATACTTTACAATGGTATAGATTTTGTGTTTTTTTGATACAAATTTAAGGCCGATTTGTTGTAGGTATAGTTTCACTTGTTTAGATACTATGAATGTACAGCTTTTACAAATGTAATTAATGTGTAATTACATACAGATTATAGATAGTCAAAACTTACATCACTGATGTACAGTAAGAACACATTCAGATAAAAAGAGCCTCTAAAAGGAGCTCAGTGTCCTTGAAAATGTGCATAGGCATGGGAGAGAGAAGAGAAAGGATATATAAAAATAGTTTAGAAATAATATGGCAAAGTCCTTAAAAAGGAAGGAAAGTAATATTTTAAAAAAAGCTACATAAAAAATGGAAAAAAAAATACAGAGAGTCAGGATGCTGTATGTTCTGTATGTTATTGTGCTATCTTTGAATTTTTGGCACAGTAGATTGTGAGGACTGCTAGATTAAACTAAACTATATATTTTGAAAATGTCTTCACTTCAAAATTTAAATCAAAAGGTGTATTCCTTGGGGTAGATTTTATGCTTTTATTTCCCCAGAAATGAGAGGCTATGGATTTGTTCCTGTTTCAAAAAAATCAGACTTTATCAAGGAAAAATCCCTGAACTCCCAACTACAGGCATAAAGAAATAAACCTAAAATAACTACATGACAATTGATGTATATTTTACCTACTTAAACATATAACAAAAAGCCATCTTTGTCTGACCTGTGTACAATGCACATTTTACACTTTTATTAATATAAATATGTATGTTACTTTTAAAAGTTTGTGTATTTGCAGAACAAGGGGACCAGATAAAAAAGGAAAATGGATGCCCCAGATGATCCAGCATCCAGAACAGGGTCAGCTCTGCTATTCTGAGGTGTTCCAGCCTCACAACATCTTGTAGGCAAGACCTACAAATTATCATGATTTTCTCAAGGTTCCCCTAAAGATTAACAGTGCCCTAAAACTACAGGAAATAGTCTAGAGAATGATTCCCACATTCCCCTAAAGCGGGTATAAATGCTTACTATCTTTTAATGGGGGGTTGGTTACAAGTTGTTATTGGTAATGGTCAAAAAACAAGCAAAAGAAAGGAGATTAGAGTTAATGATCTTGTTCTGAAAAGAAAAACACCAGGATATATAAATGATAGTATAAAAGGGTAGATTATTCTATTTTTAATCTAAAAACCACTATTCTTAAATATCTTACATTGGTATGGATTTGGTATATTGACAAAAATTTAAACGTAATCTTGTTATAATTTACTCATTTCTACTCTTGTTTAGGGTATTGTGTTTATGCAGCTCATTTAAAATATAATGAAGAAATAAGGGTTAATAGTCATCTACAATAGTCAAACTTATAGTTATGTTAGGTATGTACTCAAGGTAATAAACAAAGATATATAAATGAATGGTTTGCAAACAGTTAGTAGAACCACAGTATATGACATTTATATGTTTAATAACCTAAGGATTTCATGCAATGAGATGCATCTGCTCGTGGCAACATCAGTCTACTTCAGAGAAGATAATGGGCCTCAAAGAAACTCTATAGGGACTTTCTTCACTTTATGGAAAAAGCTAGTCATCTGGCAAAAAACTATCATTGCCTCAATTGCTGACAATATACTATCCATACTGGACCTGCAGGATGCAAAAAAAAAAAAAAGTGACTGTTAGACTTTGCCAAGAGAAGGTAGAAGAGTAGGCTGGTAGGACAAAGATGTGTGCTACAACATTACAGAAGAACTTTGGGTAACCATGCAGGTATCCAGATATCTCTGTCATTAGGTAACATTTCACCCTTCTTGGGTCTTTGATGGAGTTGAAGACTATATCGTCATAGTTATGAAAAAAGGTAAATTAGATATGAAACTTTAGTCTCACAAACATAGGATAGAGTATTTTCTCTAATTTTGCCAAATAATAATGGACTGGATATTGTAACTGTAATTCTTTTTTGAGAGTTGTTTAACTGTATATAATTTTACTTTGTTAAAGTTGAAACTTTTGTTTTAGTTAGAGAAAAATGGGGAAATGCTGTTGAACATTCTTTGAACACTGTAAATATTACTGTTATTGGTTAATGAAGAACTGACTGGCCTATAGCTGGGCAGGAGAGATTTGATGGGAGAGCCAGAATAGGGGAATTATGGGAAAGAGGACAGAGCCAGAGGAGTCACCAAGAGACACAGAGGGAACAAGACATGTTGGAGGACACATAAAACCACAAGCCATGCAGTAGCACATAGATTACTAGAAGTGTGTTAATTTAATTTGTAAGATCTGGTTAGTAACAAGCATAAGCTGTTGGCCGAGCATTTAGAGTTAATATTGAGTTTCTGTGTTGGTTATTTGGAAAACGGGAGGCTGGGAGGTGGGAAAGAAAAGTTCACCCACACCTAATAGTGCCACTCCTTGTAGGAACGTTTTCTTTCACACCATCACATTCCACTCCCCAGCCCCCACAAGCTTATATCCATACCATAATGCATAGAATTCATTCAGTCCAACACCAACAGTTTCCACAGTCTATAACATTCTCAAACTTGTTTCAAAGTCAAAAGTTCAGAGTCTTTTCTGAGATGCATGGCAAACTCATAACTGTAATCTTCCTGTAAAACTGAAAATAAAAAAAGAAGGTCACACACTTCCAACACATAATGGCACAGTGTACACACTACCATTCCTGAATGTAGGAAATGGAGCCCAGTGGGGGAAACTTGGACCAAAGCATGACTGAAAAGCAGCCACTAGTTGGAACCTTGGCTGGGCCACCACGCTCTTTATTCTGTTTCTCAATCCGTTTCTCTCTTTGAACAAAGAACCTAGCTCTATTTTACTTTCTAATGCCCCCCCTTCCCCTCAAATGTTATGCCTTGCTCAGCTTGCCCCATTCATTATATATCTTCATTACAGTTAGCTCTAATACTCACATGACGGAGTCTATACTCAGCTGTTTTGAGATTTATTCTGCCAGTAGAATTAATTCAAAACTCTTTAGCTTCAGGCAGACTCTTCAGATAGTGTAAAAAAACAGACACTTCCATCACAAAATATCACAAGAATGATTTCTAGGCAACACGCTAAAATGCTTCTCCTCTGAGTCCTCTTGACTGAGCCCCCATAGTTCAAATTACTCTTCACACCGCTGTGTTCAATGCTCCTACTACTATGGCCCATTGGGCAGTGCTTAAAGCGTTCCACTGCTTTCCGAATCCACAGTACCAAAGTCCAAATTCCTTCCAACAAATACCTGGTCAGGCCTGTTGCAGCAATAGTCCAATCCCAATCCCTCGTAACAACTTCTGTCCTAGGGTGTTTATTCAGAAGGGAAACCATGATCCTGGCAACTCCTAGAAAGGAAACATTTCATTGGGAGTGGCTCACTGTCATTTTCAGAGGTTCCATTGTCATCCTGGCTGACAGCATGGAGGCGTGCAGGCACATGTGACAGCTGGTATGTCTCACAGGTAACAAGAAGTCCATTGACAGTCACACCGAGGGACGCCTGAGCAAAAGATACCGTAAAATCCATCCAAAGGGTGACATACTTCTTCCAGGAAGGCCACACCTCCTATTCGTACCGCTCCCTTCGAGGGACATTTTCTTTCAAACCACCATAAACATAAACTCTTGTTTATCTTTGTCTGTTTCAACACATATACTAGTAACATGAAATGTGGTTGTGGTAACTCAGAATTTCTAAGTGCATGCATTGGCCCACAAGTGAAAGCAGCTTAGACTGAGAAAGGCTATACCTGGTTCATTCTCACAGTTTTCATTAACAGATTGCAATTGGAGAAGCAACCACTTTCTTGCCTGGGTTTATTATTAGAAATATAGCCAATTCCTGTAACAATGGAGCTTCAGATAGGTATCATTTGAATATACCAACAGTGAGATGAAAAAATTGAAATGAGCAGAAAAATAACACCCCCCCCCACACACAGAGAGAGAGAGAGAGAGAGAGAGAGAGAGAGAGAGAGAGAGAGAGAGAGAGCAATTGGAGGGAGAAGAAGAGAAAGGCATGTACTTGTAGTGGGTTTAAATTGACATGTAAAATATAAGCACAGCCATGAAGAAGCAAGTGATTTTGCTGATGGCCAAGAACTCACATGGGTACTCATTACTCCATGTACACATCTCTCCATACTTAATGAACGTCTCAGTATCCTTAAACAGCAGGACATGCTTTTGATATTTATGCTACTTAAGGCAAAACTGAATTAGCATGGGTAGTCAGACATAGTGAGAAGGAAGCCTAACTCAAATTAGCCCAAACCTTCAGAAGAAATATGAAAATTAACATGTTAAAGTATTTTGAGAAAGGATGACTTGAATTTTTCACATCTGCTTAGTTTCACTTTTAAAGACTTATTTATTTTATTTTATATGGATGAGTGTTTAGTCTGTATGTATTTATGTGCAAAGTTCATGCTGAACACCCTGAAGTTAAGAAACCTTGTCAGATCCCCTAGAGCTGGAGTTACCTATTCCTGTGAGCCACCATTCTGGGAATTGAACCCCATTCTCTGGAAAAGCAACAAGTACTCTTAAACACGGAGAAATCTCCCAATTTCCAGTTTCTCTCCCTTTAAACTAGTAATATTTAAAACACCAAAGCATATTTATATTAACAAAATCACCATGCTGTATGGTTTGGCCCAATGGGCACAGCAGCCTAGACACGGTCCTTCTGGCATGTTTTGTGTGTAATCTGAAACAGCAAATTGAAAGCAGAGCATTGACTTTACAGACCCTGCCTTGTAAAGATTGCCTGGCAGCAAGCATCTGGGTTTCTCAGGTGCCTGGGAGAAGTTAATTGTACAAATCACTGCATTAGGAGAAAGTCACGTATTCCAAACCCTATAAAACTCTAGAAATATTGTTCAATAGGTTCCCAGGATTCTCGATAAAAGTGTTAATGAATCAGGAGACTTCAGAGAGAACAGGTACTTCATTCTGAGTGTCAGGGTTTTAGTTCATTTAGCCATAGAAAAACATCCAGATTTCTCAAGTACACATATAAACACAACAAGAATATGAGAATATTGATGGCCCAGAGTACAGGTCTGACAACTTTCTTCACTCTAATGGAGCAATGTATGAATCCTGGGGTCATGATAAATTCCAATTTTTCCAGTGGCTTATGGGTTAATATGAAGAAGAAACACCTGGATTCTGCTTCATTGTGTAGCCCTACTGAATTAAAAATGGGGCAACGTGTGAGAGTTACTCATCTGTGGGTATAAGAATAAACATAAAAAAAGGCAGTTGGAGATCAGACTCCTTTGGGGAAGTGGTAAAAGTGGGTTCTCCTCCAAGGAAGCATAATTCAAAGAGATGAGAAATAGTAATATTGTGCCACACAAGTAGAAGGACACAAGCACTCAAGTTATTCTTTGCAATGTTTTTATGGTGCTAAGCAGGAGAGATTTTTGGTTCCTATAGGCATAGCGCAGGTGACTCTACTTTGATCGCAAAGCTCTGATTAGGTAACCCTTTGCTCGCTGACTCTGTCACTTCCAATGTTTCTGATTTTAATCATATGGTCCCCTACTTATATGTAGGCAAAGGTGGTAACTGGAAGCTTCTGCCTAAAAGCCCACTTAGAATACACAGTTTATCTTACCAAGCACATGTCTTGACCTAGATTAGATTAGTTTGGCACCTTCTTCTTCCTACCCAGATCAAGGTTGAAAACAAAGTGTCTAAATGTGATGGTTACTCAGTTATGAGAAATCACTATTCTTCTGTAGGCGGGGATCGTGGGTTGTTAATAGGTGCTCAGTGCACAGTTTAGAGGAAGTATGTGCAGCCCTGATAGTCCTAGATCACCAAGTACATTATTAGATGAGGTGATGTTTTGTACATGAACTGCAGAGCTAAATCACTAGTTAGGCACATACCTGGTTAAGAGCTAAGCCACTAGTTAGATACACACACACACACACACACACACACACACACACACACACACACACAAAATCCCTAGTTAGACACACACCTAAGTCACTAGTTAGCCATAGAGGACAGGCAGTAGTGGTCATGCCTTTAATCCTGGCACTTGGGTGACAGAGGCAGATCTCTGTGAGTTAAAGGTCACCCTGTGCTACATGAGAATGAATCAGTCTATAAAGAGAAACAGAGCTCATGCATTTGATACCAGCATTTGGGATGACACGCCTTTAATCCCAGCACTAGAGAGGAATGTAAGGCAGGGACTCAGTGCAGAGTTGGGGGGGGGTCTGATGTTTAGTGGAGATCATTGTAGTCTGCAGGCACTCTGAGGACAGGCTCACCTCCCTTTGGTCTGGGAATTGGTAGAGTTAAGAATTCTCTAGTGGCTTGGCTGCTTTTCCTGACCTTCAGCTTGAACCCCAATATCTGTCTCTGGGTTTTTATTATGTGTTCTACAATTATAAAAGAGGTGACGCAAGTCCAGTAAAGCGTCTGACTTTCGTGATGTTGCTTATGCTTGTATGCCTCAAAATTGTACTAGGAAACCAGGATATCCAAGTGGATAATGATGAAGCTAGATCCACAAGCACAGTAATCTCATCATGTTTAAAACAAATCAAAATGGGTTAAAGGGCTTCATGCAATACTCAAAAGTTTGAAATTTCCAGAGAAATGTAAAGAGATCCTCTTAGACACTGACATAGACAAAGGATTTCTGAACTACTCCAGTAGTTGAGGCAATAAAAGCAAGAATTAGCAAATGAGATGGCATGGAATGCAAAACTGAATAGCAAAGTAAATAATCATCAGAGTGAAGGGAAGCATACAAAAGGGAAGGGAATGTTCAACACACACACACACACACACACACACACACACACACACACACACACACACACACAAACATACACACGCCACAGAAGAATATCAACAGTATACAAAGAGCTCAAAAAATTAAACAGCAAAAAACAAACTCACCTAGTTAATAGGCAAATAAATTGAACATCACTCAATAGAAGATGTACAAATATGCTTTAAATATGTGAAAAAATTTTTCTTGACCATCAGGGAAATGAAAATTAGAATCCTATTAGAGTCTACTTCACACCATCAGAATGATGATTGTTAGGTAAATTGGTATGTCTGAAGATGTCCTAATAACTCATAATTTTGCATACTATCTCTTCTGAATCTTCATTTTTCGAAGCAATCTTTAAATTAGTCTAGATATAGAAGCCATAAATGACCAGCAAGAGCTAGAAAAAGAACATCAAGATATACATACCTAATGGAATATTAGTGAACTTTTAAAATGAAGGATGTTTCACCTAAGACCACTTAGATGAACCCACAAGGTATGATCCTAACTTATTATATACACTATTTAGAAACTGATCACATCACAACTAATTCCAACATTTTGAATTTCCTGGAGTTCATTATGACATGTCCATGTGAGAAAACTAACAACCACAACACATTAATGGTACTAAAATACTTTCAGTGATCTGGAATGTCTGGCTTGGTTGGTTCTCTTCCATGATTAATATTCAGCTGACTAAAAAAATGGTACTGGTTATTTGCATACAAAGAATGTGATTTAAGAGTTTATCCTCAGTCTCAGTGGCATGTTTGCAAATATGTCAACACACTCAATAAATTTGGTATAGCACATCTTATAAACCCAGAGGACAGCTGTCTGGACAGTTCATTTGAGCTGCTCTCATGTAGTGGTTATGTTCCTAAGCTTCGCTGACATGCCATGAGAAATCGGGTAAGCAGCTGGTTCAGTGAAAATCTCTTTCTGTTGATCTCCCTGAGACTTTTATTGTGACCAAGCACTTCATCAATAGGGTTCTGTGAAGAGAAATGAATGACCTGACATGCAAACTTGTCAGAATAAACAGGATGACAGGGGCATCGCGGCATAGTTGCACACAGAATGGGTGACAGTGACAGCAGCATTCTCTGTTTTATTTTTCATCTTTATAAGTTCTAGCTGTAGGCCATCTTTCCATGACACACTCTGGCACTGCGATCTAATATGTATGAGTTCAAAGAGGTGTCATCATTTGACTTCCAGACCTGAACTACCATCAATGCTCTGAATCTGGAGGGTGGGAGGGAAGAGCCACTAAGCCATGGCCATTTCTTATTGTCAATGATTCTTCTTACTCTTGCTTCAGAAAGGGTGTCTGGGGAGGCACTAGGCCCAGAAGAAAAGTCTTTTAAGCTTTCAGTATGAACTAGCATCTGCAGGCTCTTTCCTGACTTTCCTGTTATGTCTTTCCCATTAAAATTGCACAGTATCCACAGTTAGGGCACCACCATGGGTTCTGTTCACAGACTTCCCCTTTGATCCACTTACATTTATACACAGCCTTCTTTTTCTTATGAGGGTTAGGCCCACGATTCTCCTTCTTTTCAGCTTTATGTTTCCTTAGTTTTATTTTTCGTTTTTTTTTTATCACCCTCCCTATTTTACCAATCTTTCTTTCCAATCAATGAACCAATTATCTAATTAAACATCTATTACATCTCTCTCTCTCTCTCTCTCTCTCTCTCTCTCTCTCTGTGTGTGTGTGTGTGTGTGTGTGTGTGTGTGTATCCTTTAATCCATGGATTTACAGAGAATGTACAAAGTAATGGTAATGGGGATACTGCAGTTGAAAATTTCTTAGGAACCTATAAATTACATTCTTGTGGTGAAGAAAGATAAGTACTACACTGATATTCTAAAAGAAAAGGGAATCATCAATGTATTGGGATGGCGGGAGTAATCTCACTTATCCTAGAAATTACCATGAAAGCACCTTTAAAGATGTAAGTCTTGTTGCACATGAAATTTCTGGCCTTTCTAATATCACCAGGAACAGTCTGTAAACTGGAGCAGTTAGCTGGAAGAGATGATGCCCAGAAAATATCTGGATAAGGGGTGAGGTTGAACGTCTGATCAGAACCTGGACTATGGTGCTCTGGACAAAGGTACTATCATGCCATTTCTTTTTGAATAAGGTAGTAACTCACAGTCAGAATTATAGTGGTTAGTATGATGTTACTTTATTATAAATGATTAATTCTGCATGCTAAATGGGGGTAAAACAGAAGTGTGGCAGCAGGGTGGCCTATTGGAAGCTACCGAAGAGGCCCCAGTGTCTGAGTTGTGAGACCCCTAAATTGGGGACTTGCCGAAGTGTGCAGGGGGTAAGGCAGATTCTGGATTAATATATAAATAATGTATTTATAAACATTTTATGCAAAACAAGAAAGAATGAAGAGATTAGGTCTATGAAATCAAAAATATGGAACAGGCATTTGATGAATTAATGATGATTGCGAAGTGTTGGCTTAGGACAAAGTTGAGTGACATTCAAATGAAAACAATTGTAAGATGTCCTGTGTAGGATGATATCTTGACAGCCACATACACAAGTTTGCCTGAGAGGATGTTGTTTCTCCTGAGCTCTACAAACAAACTCGTATTACCTTAGAAGAATGGCTAAGCTGTTGTCAACAGTCTCCAAGTCCTAACACTTGTGCTTGTATACACACCTTCAAGGAGACAGGCCTTCACCTTAAAGTGCTCTTTTTTCATGGTAGCATTATGAAGTTAAGTATATAACACTACATGTCTGTATACTCCTACTATAACTATAAGGGTGTCATTATTGATCATTCTTTCTATAATGCTTAAACATCCCCAGACCATTTACACTGATGACTCCATAAGCACAATAATTAAAAGATTAAAAGAAGGATATCTTGACATGGAACATCACTTACTTATATTGGTGGAATACTTCACATCGGAGATAGTTAAAGATACAGCCTGGTATACAGGAAGATTATGTGAAGAAGACATGGTTTTGGAGCACCTTGGATTTGTCTCCAAGAGTTTACATGGAGAGAGTAAAAAATTTCCCGTGTCTGTGGTAACTTTCTACAGGCTGGATATAATATGTTCATGATATTTCAAAAATAATGCTGTCATTATACCTAAAAAATAAGAATGTTAATAGGTATGTTACCTATACTCATATATTGGTGGAGGAAAATGTTATTAATATTAAGCAATATTTCATAAAAACTTTAAGATTATGTTTTGAATCTTCTCATTAGTTTATTCGTTGTCTACAACTACAGAGCACACTTCATTTCACTACTGGAATATTAACTTACAACATTATTTCTTTGGGAAGGGAAGAGTGAAGTGTCAGTTATATCTATTACAGAGTTAACATGTTGAAGATATGCTTAAAAAAAGCCTTTGATGTATGCACAAACAAACCTTAATATATTAAACTGTGAGAGATAAATGCCACAAAATGGAACAGGTAAGACATCCCAAAAAGTAAAAGACAATTTAGTGTCCTCTATGCCAGTTTCTAATTCAGAAGAAAGCAAATAAAAACATTATCCCAAATAATGTCTAATAGGCAATCATTTTCCTTTCAGTAGTATGAGATGTGATTACCATCTTTTTAACTTATATGAAGACAGATGTGCCCGGTAGCCATAAAATTGCTTGGATGTTTGAAGAACCCATCCGCATTATTCAATGCTATTACATTTTGTAGTAGGGTATTCTGTAGGTTGATTGCATGCTTGGTTATACCATTTGGGTTTATTGGCTCCATATTTACTGCCCTTCAACTCTAAGTATCCTTTTCTCTCCTATTACTGTAACAAGGCAATAGGCAGAATTGATTCATCAGCTACCATCACTCATTTTAAAACGGTGCTCTTTTGGGCTGTATTGACTTATGTTTCCTCTGTTATAAAACAAAATGGTATTATACCCTTGGCTAAATCCACATGCTGGCTAGAGCCCCTGAATGCAACTCTCATGTTTAGAATATATTTGAAATAAAAATTTGTCCTTTCCAAATTGATATATGCTGTAATTATGCCACCTACTCTCTTCAAAGCATGTGGGAAAGGCATAGATAATTTGCCTGTGGCTGGGCTATTTAATACATGCAATCTAGGGATTATATTTCCTAGATAGAGAATAACTAGTTTCCAGAAAACATCTTAGTTGATTTATTGGGTTAAGTATAATTTGAAGATGGTACCAGGAAATCATGGAAGAAATTAATAACACCCTTTTAGTATTCATTAATTTATCTTATTCATGAAAGTGTATCCCAAAGGAAGGTGTCACATAACATAACATCATACTGCAGAAGCATAAGAGTGACTATTTTGGCATTGCTAGTTGAGTCAGGACCACAGATCCTTTCTTTTTCAAGTGATCGGAAAATAATGTGCATTTATAGGAGCTGAATGGAGCATTGAACAAGTCATTTTAGAAATGTGTGTGGAATAGTTCTGCACTGTGTGTTACACATATTAGCCACTGTCCAAGGAAAAAGCTCTCTGCTGTGTTTATCAGAGTAGCAGATATAGTCAAGGTAAATGACTCATTCATCCCTTGAATGTCAGTAAAGTTCTCGTAGTGAACACTTAGCAAACATATGTTTATTTCAGATAGTGAGATGGTGCACATGCTAAATTGAGAGTTTTGTCTCAAAGTCTGAAGAAAACGCCATATAATCATATTATATATATATATATATATACATATATATCATTAAACTGTATTCTACATTGATATGTAGAAAATAAAAATAAAAGTGTTATTTAAATACTGAAATATTTTCAAATTCCAAGG